>NC_058133.1:235495591-235511469 GCF_016433145.1 Gracilinanus agilis | reverse complement strand
TTTTTAATTTGCTCGCTTTCTAATTTTTTGAGTTGCATGCCCAATTCATTAATCTCTGCCCTCCTTAATTTGTTAATATATGCACTCAAGGATATAAACTTCCCCCTGAGTACTGCCTTGGCTGCATCCCACAGAATTTGGAAGGATGTCTCATCATTGTCATTCTCTTCAATGAAATTGTTGATTGTTTCTATGATTTCTTCTTTGACTAGCTGGTTTTGGAGAATCATATTATTTAATTTCCAATTAGTTTTTGATTTGCCTGTCCAGGTGCCCTTACTAATTATTATTTTTATTGCATTATGATCTGAGAAAGTTACATTTATTATTTCTGCTCTTTTGCATTTGTTTGCAATGTTTCTATGCCCTATGTTGTGTGCAGATGCAAAGCATGGAATCCCTGCAAAGGTACAGGGATAGCCTCACCCAGAATTCCAGGGGACCCCCCTGGAGAACTTTGGGTGAGGGACAGTTGAGAAGGGTTAGAGACAGTTAATTTGTGGGAGTGGATGTGAACAGACACTCTGCTTGCTTCTCCTGACTTGGGGTTTCTCCTGAGGTGACCATTGTAGCATAAGCCAGTGTAGGGTTAGCCTGTTTGTTATTACTATTCTTCATTAATATAATTATATAATTACTTAGCGATTAGTGAGTAAAGATATTTATCAATAGCAAGAGAGCCAGTTTCAGTTAAGTGCTTCATCCCCTCTTGTGGGGAGGGGGAAGGGCAGCATCTGCTTTCCTCTCATTATCCTAAATCCTTCATTAACTTCTCTAGTTTTCCTTGTTATTACTTAATATAACCTTTATCTTCAAATCTGGGCCTGTTAGTTATTTGGGAAGGATACTCACAACTCATACTGAACATCTAGTTTGAATCCTGTTGGCTGCCAGTTTAAGAAGATCTTCTCTGTCCTCATCTGTTAGATAACTAGCTGCTATATCTCCTCTAACTGACCTGAGAGGAATATAAATTAAAGAAAAGGAACATTATTGGGGTTTCAGCCACAACAGAAACTTACCAGAAGAATCTTATTCCTGTCTTCATTATCAGCTGAAGCAGAAGCAGCTAGAGGGGGAGGGGTTTGAGAGCCAGGAGTATTTAGCCCCCTCCTTTCCTCAACTGAAGCCTGTCCATCTCTGGCTCTTGACCTAAAGTTTTATTTGGCCCTGACACATTTATCTGCTTCTCCAAACTATCTGTTATTATCATCATAACAATTTGAATGATGGAGATGGGGTGAGGATTTAGGCAAATCACAAATTAGAATAACTGTCAGTGTAAGGGAGGAACCAAATGTAGAGGCAGGAGAGAATATGGGAAGGCACAGAAAATCACCTTTAACTAGGAGATTAGGAAAGAGTTCAAGAAAGAAGAGGAACCTGAATTACACCTTGAAGGAAAAGGATTTCCCCAGAAAGATGCATGAATGCTATTTTTGTCATTTCAGACATCTTGGGAGATAGAATGTACAAATGCAGTCTAAGGCAGGGAAGGACAAAATTGGCAAGCCTGGCTAATTTAGTTTTGTCGTTAATGAAATTGTGTGAAGGACAGCAATGAGGAAGAGTCAATAGTGTTAATTATGGCATTGACAATGGGTCATATTTATGAGAATGTTTTCTGAGAAAGATTTACCCTAAACCTCAGAGACCAGAGACCAAAAGAAAACTAATGTTATTTAATTACAAATACTTGTTGTTTTTCCTGCAAGAGGTACCATATCTCCTTTTCTGGTGTCATTTCTGTTTCCTTCAGTTACTCACCAGAAAACCACTAGATTCTAGACTTTTGAGTGGGGCCTATGTAGAATGAGTCTTTCTATAATTAAGGAAGGTCTACATCATTCATTATACATATTCTTATCAGAACTAGTACATTAATAACCTAACAGCCCAGAAGCCTTTAGAAATGGAACTTAGTATCTCTTCTTCTTTCATTCTAAATCGCCTTATACCTGGAATTAACCTTTGGCTATTGAGGTTCACAGTTACCAGATATTTCTTTGAATAGATACTGGGAGGAGTGAGAATTATAAGAATTACAGTGACAGAGTAGGGGTAGGGTGGGGTCAGCACTAGTTTAATATTACTGGACAAGTCAGGTCACCTGGCTTGGATCCCTGGGCTTGCTCCAGACATTTGTATACTGAAGCTCCCCTTCTCTGGTCCTCTTTTTTGCTAAGGATGGTTTTTGCCAGATGAATTGCTTTGTTACAAAGCTATTATTACTGATGGTGAGGGAAAAAATGGGAAATTACTTTCTCCTAATGAAGACCTGGGTCAATTCTTAATAGCTAGCTCTCTTCTCAGCTGCCAAGGGCTTACTCTGACTGAGAGAGCTCTTATTGACTTTAGATCTAAAAAAGCTTGATTATGTGTGGTTAATCCTGCTGTCTTCTGGTTCTTTCAAGTTTGATTAAAGAACCTAATCACATCACCTAAAAGAATACAGAAAGGTACATTTTTTAAACTTCCTTTTTGTTGTTGTGTAGTTTTAATTTGCCTAGACCTTTCCTTACTCCATTTGAGGTTTTCTTGGTAAAGATGCTAGAATGACTTGCCATTTCCTTTTCCTGCTCATTGTACAGAGGAACTGAAATAAACAGGATTAGATGACTTGGTGTTACACAGCTTGGTCACATAGAGGACAGATTTGAATTAGGGAAGATGAGTCTTCCTGACTCCAGGCCTGATACTCAATTTTTGTACCACCTAGCTGCCCTAAAATCTTCACAGTTGTTTTTAATCTTGTTAAAATTATTAAAAAGTTTTTTTCAGAACACTTGAGAAGTGTCAATTTCTGGAAACTTACCCCCTAAAATCTCTAAGTGGTATCTCTTAGAAGAAGAGATACTGATAATATACATGATATTATTTGAATATATTTTATATTTGAATGAATATTTGAATATAATATACATTGATATTATTAAAATATCTAAGTGGTATCTCTTAGAAGAAGAGATACTGATAATATACATATTATTTGAACCAAAAACTGGGTCATATTGAACTGAGAAAGGATAGTATTTCTCTCTCTCTCTCTCTCTCTCTCTCTCTCTCTCTCTCTCTCTCTCTCTCTCCTATTTCTCCTTCTAGTTCCAGTTTTTCGCCTTTCCCTTCTGTTGGGCAGTCCCAATAAACTTAGCATCAGAGAAGGGCATTTTGGGGCAAAACATTTTATATCAACTTTCAAACTATTAGAATGTCAGCCTAGAAGAGTCAAATATCTACCCTCAAAATCCTTAAAGAGGGAAAGGATCCATAGATTGCCCTCTACACTAGACCCTGAAAAGACAACCCCCAGGAATATAATAGCCAAATTCAAGACCTTCCAACTAAAAGAAAAAAATTTTACAAGAAGCCAGAAAGAGACAATTCAGATATCAAGGAGCACCAATAAGGATCACACGGGATCTGGCACCCTCCACACTAAAAGACTGAAAGGCTTGGAATATGATATTCAGAAAGGCAAGAGAACTGGGTCTACAACCAAGGATCACCTATCCATCAAAAATGACTATATACTTCCAGGGGAAAGTTTAGGCATTCAACAAGATAGAAGATTTCCAAGTATTTGCACAGAAAAGACCAGGACTAAATGGAAAGTTCAATATCCAACAACGAAAACCAAGAGAAACATAAAAAGGTAAATAAGAAACAGAAGGGAAAGAAAGAAAACTCATATTTTTAAAATTTGCCTCTTTAAGGGCTTCAATAAGATCTAATTATTGGTACTCCTATGTGAGGAAATGTTATATATAATTCTCGGTAGTGAACTCTATTCACTATTATAGTATTCACTATAATAGTAATTAGAAGAATTATTCATAGGGAGAGGTTGGAATACTAAATGGTCTGAGATGATATTGGGGGTGGGAAAGAGGGGGGTGAATAGTAGAGGACACCAAGAGAAACTTGAATGAATGAGAAAAATAGGATATTCTATTACACACAAAGAGGGCATGGGAAGGGGAAGGGATGAATATATAAGAAGGAGAGGAAGAGAGCATTAAGAGGTAATATTTAAAACTTACTCTCAGTGTAATTAACCCTGAGAGGGAAGAGTAACTATATCCATTGGGATATAAAACTCTATCTAACCCTACTGAGAAAGTCAGAAGGGATAAACCAAGGGGAGCAGGAGAATGGGGAGGTCAAAAAATAGAGGGAAGAAGAAGGGGGAGGGAATTCATTAGGCCTTAAAAATAAAAAGAGAGGGGGTGGAAAGGGAAGTAAATCAAGACGGGGACAAATGGGACTGGTCTAAAACAAACCACTGGTTTTAAAGGAAATAGTGTAAGAAGGGGTAGAACTAGGAGAGGATACCAAAATGTTGGGGAATACACAACTGATAATTATAACTCTGAATGTGAATGGGATGAATTCGTCCATAAAACTGTAGCAAATTATAGAGATCCTGCTCTATAACCAGAGACTAATCTGAGTGGCCTAGGGTTCAAAGAATGAAACAGATTGGAAGCACAGCTTGTTAGCTCATAGTACTCCAAGAAATACTGAAGTAGCCACTTTATTATAAAGGAAATTAATGATCCCCTTCCCCCAAAAACCCAAGAAAGTTTCCCACAGTTACAGAGAGCAAGATTATTACTATAGTAAAAACAAAAGCTTTAGAAACCTCCAGGTGTAGATAAAAAACCTATGCTAAACTATCATCTATATGTGTTATCTTTAAGTGGAGCCTGGGACATCTCCTTAGGCCAGAAAGCCCCAGCATTTTCTCAGCCTTGATGGTATTAAATTTTTTGAGCCTCATTATTTTACTTTAATTCTGGGCAAAATGCCCTGCCAAGGGTTCGACCTTGGCCGTGCCAGCCATCTGTGTTATCGGTCAAAGGGGAACAGAGTTAGCCTCCCTCCTGCTGGAGTGCTAAGAGCCAAAGCTTTTTCAATAAGACAATAATGCATTTTGAAGGAAGGTGAGAATTATGAAAGGAATCAAAAGAGGAAACTCAGATTTTTATCTTAGATATCTCACTCCGATTTCTCAACCTGATAGGGAGAAAGCAATACACGGCTCTGCAGGTCTGTATTGATCTTTTGAGGGGGTCCAGATAAAAATATCTACTTGAGATTCTAATTTCTCTTAATAGCTCCCGAAAGCAAATAGCAGAGTGGATGAGAAACCAAAATCCTACTATATGTTGTCTACAAGAAACACAAATGAGGCGGGCAGACATACACAACTTTAAGGTAAAGGGCTTGAGCAAAATCTTTTGGGCTTCAAATGAGAAAAAGAAGGCAGGAGTGGCTATTATGATCTCTGACAAAGCCAAAGTAAAAATAGATATCATTAAAAAAGACAGGGAAGGTAATTACATCCTGATTAAAGGCAGTATAGACAATGAGGAAATAACAGTGCTCAATATGTATGCGCCAAATGGCATAGCATCCAAATTCATAAAAGAGAGACTGGCAGAGCTCAAGAAGGAAACAGATAGTAAAACCATAATAGTGGGAGATCTAAATATTCCCTTTTCACATCTAGATAAATCAAATCAAAAAATAAATAAGAAAGAGGTAAGAGAGGTTAATGAAGGCCTAGAAAAATTAGATTTAATAGATATGTGGAGAAAAATAAATAGGGACAAAAAGGAATACACCTTCTTTTCAGCTGCACATGTTACATTCACAAAGATTGACCATGTAATAGGGCATAGAATCATTGCAAACAAATGCAAAAGAGCAGATATAATAAATGTAACCTTCTCAGATCACAATGCAATAAAAATAATAATTAGTAAGGGCACCTGGACAGGCAAATTAAAAACTAATTAGAAATTAAATAACATGATTCTCCAAAACCAGCTAGTCAAAGAAGAAATCATAGAAACAATCAACAATTTCATTGAAGAGAATGACAATGATGAGACATCCTACCAAACTCTGTGAGATGCAGCCAAGGCAGTACTCAGGAGGAAATTTATATCCTTCAGTGCATATATTAACAAATTAGGGAGGGCAGAGATTAAAGAATTGGGCATGCAACTCAAAAAATTAGAAAGCAAGCAAATTAAAAATCCCCAGATGAAAACTAAATTAGAAATACTAAAAATTAAGGGAGAAATTAATAAAATCGAAAGCAAAAGAACTATTGAATTAATAAATAAGACTAGAAGCTGGTATTTTGAAAAAAAACAGATAAAATAGACAAAGTACTGGTCAATCTAATAAAAAAAAGGGAAGAAGAAAACCAAATTGACAGTATCCAAGATGAAAAGGGAGACCTCACCTCTAATGAAGGGGAAATTAAGGCAATCATTAAAAACTATTTTGCCCAATTATATGGCAATAAATATAGCAATCTAGGAGATATGGATGAATATTTACAAAAATATAAATTGCCTAGATTAACAGCAGAAGAAATATAATACCTAAATAATCCCATATCAGAAAAAGAAATTGAACAAGCCATCAAAGAAATCCCTAAGAAAAAATCACCAGGACCTGATGGATTCACAAGTGAATTCTATCAGACATTCAAAGAATAACTAATCCCAATATTATACAAATTATTTGATATGATAAGCAAAGAAGGAATCCTACCAAATTCCTTTTATGACACAAATATGGTACTGTTTCCAAAGCCAGGTAGATCAAAAACAGAGAAAGAAAACTACAGACCAATCTCCCTAATGAACATAGATGCAAAAATCTTAAATTGAATACTAGCAAAGAGACTCCAGCAAGTGATCAGGTGGGATTTATACCAGGAATGCAAGGATGGTTCAACATTAGGAAAGCCATCCACATAATTGGCCATATGAACAATATAACAAACAAAAATCATATGATTATCTCAATAGATGCTCAAAAAACCTTTGACAAAATAAAGCACCCATTCCTATTGAAAGCACTGGAAAGTATAGGAATAGAAGGACCTTTCCTAAAAATAATAAACAGTATATACCTAAAACATCAACAAGCATCATATGCAATGGGGATAAATTAGAAGCCTTCCCAATAAGATCAGGAGTGAAACAAGGATGCCCATTATCACCTCTATTAATTAACATTGTACTAGAAACACTAGCAGTAGCAATTAGAGAAGAAAAAGAAATTGAAGATATTAAAATAGGCAATGAGGAGATTAAGCTATCATTCTTTGCAGATGTTATGATGGTCTACTTAAAAAATCCTAGAGAATCAACTAAGAAGCTTGTAGAAATAATCAACAACTTTAGCAAAGTTGTAGGATACAAAATTTCATGTGCATTTGCACATAAATCATCAGCATTTCTATATATTTCCAACACATTAGAGCAGCAAGAGGTAGAAAGAGAAATACCATTTAAAATCACCCTAGACAACATAAAATATTTGGGAATCTATCTACCTAAACAAAGACAGGAATTATATGAAAACAACTACAAAACACTTTCCAAACAATTAAAACTAGATCTAAACAACTGGAAAAACATTGATTGCTCATGGGTAGGACGAACTAACATAATAAAAGTGACCATTCTACCCAAATTAATTTACCTATTTAGCGCCATACCTATCAAACTACCAAAAAATTTTTTTTACTGAATTGGAAAAACTATAACAAAGTTCATCTGGAATAACAAAAGATCAAGAATATCAAGGGAAATGATGAAAAAAAATGTGAAGGAAGGTGACCTAGCAGTACCAGATATTAAACTATATTATAAAACAGCGGTCATTAAAACAGTATGGTACTGGCTATGAGACAGAAGGGAGGATCAGTGGAATAGACTTGGGGTAAGTGATATCAGCAAGACAGTGTATGATAAACCCAAAGAGCCCAACTTTTGGGACAAAAATCTGCTATTTGACAAAGACTACTGGGAAATTTGGAAAACAATATGGGGGAGATTAGGGTTAGACCAACATCTCATACCCTACATCAAGATAAATTCAGAATGGGTGAATGACTTGAATATAAAGAGGGAAACTATAAATAAGTTAAGTGAACACAAAATAGTATACTTGTCAGATCTATGGGAAAGGAAAGACTTTAAAACCAAGCAAGAGTTAGAGAAAATTACAAAATGTAAAATAAATTATTTTGATTATATTAAACTAAAAATCTTTTGTACAAACAAAAACAATGTAGCCAAAATCAGAAGGGAAACAACAAAGTGGGAAAAATCTTTATAACAAAAAATGCTGGCAGGGGTCTAATTACTCAAACATTCAATGAGTTAAACCAATTGTATAAAAAAAATCATTCCCCAATTGATAAATGGGCAAGAGACATGAATAGGCAATTTTCAGATAAAGAAATCGAAACCATTAACAAGCACATGAGAAAGTATTCTAAATCTATAATAGTTAGAGAAATGCAAATCAAAACAATTCTGAGGTATCACCTCACACCTAGCAGATTGGCTAAAATGATAGCAGGGGAGAGTAATGAATGCTGGAGGGGATGTGGCCAAATTGGGACATTAATGCATTGCTGTTGGAGTTGTGAACTGATCCAACCATTCTGGCTGGCAATTTGGAACTATACCCAAAGAGTGATAAAAGAATGCCTGCCCTTTGATCCAGCCATACCATTGCCGGGATTGTACCCCAAAGAGATCATAGATAAACAGACTTGCACAAAAATATCTATAGCCTGGCTTTGTGGTGGCAAAAAATTGGAAAGCAAGGGTATGCCCTTCAATTGGGGAATGGCTGAACAAATTGTGGTATATGTGGTGATGGAATACTATTGTGCTCAAAGGAATAATAAACTGGAAGAATTCCATGTGAACTGGAAAGACCTCCAGAAATTGATGCAGAGCGAAAGGAGCAGAGCCAGAAGAACATTGTACACAGAGACCAATACACTGTGGTAAAATAGAATGTAATGGACTTCTGTACTAGCAGCAATTCAGTGACCCAGGACAATTCTGAGGCATTTATGGAAAAGAACACTACCCACATTCAGAGGAAGAACTACAGGAGTGGAAACACAGAAGAAAAGTAACTGCTGGAACACATGGGTTGAAGCGGAAAATGATGGCGGATGCAGACTCGAAACTACCACACCAATGCAACTATCAACAATTTGGAAATAGGTATTGATCTATGACACATGTTTAAACCAGTGGAAATGAGTATTGGCCATGGGGGGGGGGAGGTCGGGTGTTGAAGGGGAAAGTAAGAGCATTAATCATGTAATCATGTTAACTTTTCTAAAAAATAAATATTATTAAATGTTTAAAAAAATCCTTTCATAGAGACAGGGTTGGGGTGTCCTCATTTTCTTTTCATTAAAAACTGATACAGGTGTCTAGGTAGGAATCCTTAGCTCTGCAAAAATTACATGTGACACTTTACATATGGATTAGGTAATTAATGTGTGTCCCAATTTCTTCCACTATAAGAAAGAACAACACCATAATTCCAGATAATTAAATAGCCATCAAGTTAGCTTCCACTGTTCAGGAACTGAAGGCTTTTGTCATTCTCACCAGCTCTCCAGGGACCAGAGTGATATGGTACAGGGTAATTGAAGTGGCGAACTCTTCTGATGCTGCTCTCTTAGGCTTCCATGTTGAACCAAGAAAAGAGAGTTGAATGCCACTGATTTCACCAGCAGACCCTTTAGAGAGAGAGAATTCTCCTCAACTGCTCAATAGAAGTGGAGGGTGAATTAAAGTAGATTGACAAAGACTAAAAATACCTTGTCACTAGACCAATGGACAAGTACTTAGTTGATTACTGATCAACTTGAATGAAATCTATAAAGTGAAACATTTTGCCATGGACCCCACAACACATTGCCTTCTGGAGAGTGCTCTCACCAGACTCTATCCATCTCTTCCCAGGCCTGTGAATCTTATGTTACTTTAGACAACCAAGAAAGGCGTCTTTGGCTAACCCTATCTACAGGAAGTCTCTTAGGGAGGTGGAGATAGTTGTAGTTCTTCCCTGAGCTCAGAGTTTACAAGTTTTTCTGGTGGCAGCATTCCACAAAGCATAGGATGTACAAAGATCATAATTCCATGAGATAATTCAGTCAATCATATTTAAGACATTCAGAATACTTTTCATGGAAATGTGGAGTCTGGATGGACTTCCATTAGTTAAAATAGGCCCTAGATTTTTCAATGACCTCCTTTGGAATACCATTCTGCTCCCCTTCTGCAGCTTTTCTAATTGCAACGGAGAGAATTGACAGGCTTTCTTGGTTCAGGCAGCAAATCTGTCACAGGGGGTGATAAATATCACATTTTATACTGTCATATATGAGCTGTGTACCTTCTCAGCTCTCTCCTGGGTTCAATCCATTTCTACAGATGGTGAATGGGTCTCAATATTTTTTTTATCCAAAGACATATTATTTTCCCAATTACATGCAATAACAATTTTCAACATACATTTTTAAAAATTACAAAATCCAAATTGTCTCTCTTCCTCCCTTCCCTCCCCACAACTCTTGGAGATGGTAAGTAATTTGTTCTATATTATTAATGTATTATCATGTAAAACATATTTCCATATTGGTCATTATTTTAAGAGAATACTCATATGAAACCAAATCTACCAAATAAAACTGTAAATAAACTAATGTGAAAGAAATTATGGTTTGATCTGCATCTGACTCCAATAGTTCTTTCTCTGGAGGTGGAGAGCATTCTTTGTCATAAGTCCTTCAGAATTGTCCCAAATCATTGTTTTGCTGAGAGTAACTAAGGTCTTTCATAATTGCTCATCATACTCAGAAATATTTTAAACTAATTATGCACGGGTTGTATACAGGCATTTATACTCACCTGGCTTTGCACAATTGTGGAAAATAGGGTTATGTGTTTCATATATGATCCATATCCTTTCCTTTCCTCAGTTTTTCTTTAATTCTTGCCCTGTAATGTAAGTAGCTTATCCTTTCTACTTCTATATATACTTTTCCAGCAAGAGATTCCATAGGAATTACAGAAACTCTTTAAAGCAGAGGTTGTTAAAAATGTTTTTTTAAATCATGGATAACTTCAGCAGTCTGATGCCTATGGATCTCTTCTCAGAATAATGTTTTTATTTTTAATTTATTTTTAAAAATCCTTTACCTTTTGTCTTAGGATCAATACCAAGTATCCATTCCAAGGCAGAAGAGTGGTAAGGGCTAGGCAATTGGCTTGCCTAGGTCACTGGGCAGAAAGATTTGTCCAGTGTTGTACAGATAAGAAGTATCTGAAGCCAGATTTGAACCTAAAATCTCCCAACTCTAGGCCTGGCAGCCACTTCACTATCCCCAGAAGAATGCTTTTAAATGGATAAAATAAAACAGAAAAGATTACAAAGGAAATTGATTGTATTGAAGTAATTGTAAAAAAAATTTTTTTAACATTTTCATAGACACCAAATAAAAAATTCTTGCTCTGCAGACAAGCCTGTTTCTCACTCAGCTTTCCATCCATTCATCCAATTCTCAGGGCTGGGGAGAGGAGAGAGGAGATAGTATGCTTTTCTTCTTTGTACCACAGGGATTTAAAACTCTTAATTAAATTTATTTACAGAATTCAAAAGGATGGGGAAACAGTTGCCAAAAGAAATAAATTTCTCAGTTATGTATTTTTCATCGAAGCTACATTTGTCTGTCAGATTGGGAATATTTCTTTTATTTTTCTGTTAATAAAAGGAAAACGGAAGAGAAATGGATAAAGGGTGGGGAGGCAGAGAAGTGAATGAGTGATAAAAGAGGATGAGTGAGAGAGTGAAAGAGAGAGAAAAAGAGAGAGTCAGGGAGGAAGGGAAGGAGGGAGGAGGAGGAGGAGAAGAGAGATAAAGCCCAAAGTGTTTCTAATACCACTACAAATTTGTCCTAGGAAAAAGTATTGGGATATCTAGGTGGCTCGGTGGATAGCGAGTCAAGCCTAAAGATGTGAAGTCTTGGCCTCAAATCTGGCCTCAGCTACTTCCTAGCAGTGTGACGCTGGACAAATCACTTAACCTTAATGGCCTAGCCCTTACAATTCTTCTGCCTTAGAAGTGATACTTAGTATTGATATTAAGACAGAAGGTAAAGGTAAAAAAAAAAAAAGTATTGGCCCTCTCTTTGACTGTCTTCTTCTTAGTTAGTTCCAACGAGGGGGTGAAAAACAGTGCTATAAGTGGGGAGTCTTCAGGTTCTCACTATATGAGTTTGACTTGTAGTTTGTTATTATGGACCTATGGACCTTGGTTCTTTGTGTTGGGTTTGTTTGGCTTTAGGTGGAGGCTGGAGATAGAGGCTAGAAATTCTGAGATTCAAGGGATCAGGAACACAAGTGATTAGGAAGTTCAGGAGTGGAACCCAGGCCTGGTTTTTCATCCAGGATAGTATCAATGGTTCAGGAGCAAAAAGGAACTTTGAAGACCCATGACAGCAGAACCCAAGGGGAGAGCTCATCCCATGACAATGCCTCAGTTAGAACTGAATTTGGTGGGATCAATGTCATGTAGATACAATTTTATTTTTTTTTTTAACATTTTTTTTAACCCTTAATTTCTGTGTATTGTCTCATAGGTGGAAGAGTGGTAAGGGTGGGCAATGGGGGTCAAGTGACTTGCCCAGGGTCACACAGCTGGGAAGTGTCTGAGGCCAGATTTGAACCTAGGACCTCCCGTCTCTAGGCCTGACTCTCAATCCACTGAGCTACCCAGCTGCCCCTTGTAGATACAATTTTAAATCTAAGCCTAATTTCTCCATGGACTAAAGTAGTGTAGGACAGAGTATGACTCTGTGTTGTGGGATAGAAAGTGAAGAGAGAAATATTTGTATTTCCATTTTTGCTATATGATTGAAGGAGGTACCCATTTGTAAAAGCTAATTAAAAATAATAATGATGATAATTTAGAATTTAAAACTTCAGTCACCAATAGGCTTCCCAAGAAGATCTTTCACTGGATAGGCTATCCAAAGGCCAAGGCCGCAACTAATCCCTATTCCCTTGGGAAAACATTGTCAGTACAGTGATTCCTCAGTCCAGGCCAATTGATGAGACCCTGAAGACTGGAGCCACAAATAAGAAAGCTGTAGGAAAAAGGTAAAGGATAAGGACTGGCTAGTGACCAGATGGAGGGAAAGACCTAAAGTAGACAAAATCCTCAAAGAGCATGGAGTTATTGTGATAAAGTCTCATCATCATTGGGGTTCCATATAAACACTGATAAACTTCACAAAGACAAGTCCCACCCCTTGGGGACTTGTCAACTCAATGTTGCCTCTTCAGAACTGTTGTAGATTAATTTAGGCTTGCCCCTAGTCCAGGGTGAGCTGGAGCTAGGTTCCAGCTTCATGTTTTCATTCCACCTTGGAGACAGGCAGCTTTGAATATGTATCCTCTGGACCAGCAGAACATGGTGTGGGTGGGGGAGGTGGTAGCATTCCTATTATTTACTGTTGGCAAAAAGTCCAGAAATTTGCCTGGTCAAAAGCTCTGCTCTGTTGAATTACTTGGCTTTTATCATGGTACTTCTCTTCTGCCTTGCTTCTCTTCCCTCCAACCTTAGACTGTCACAGCTGCAAGTTGCTTGGTAGAGGACCTGGAGTCTGAAGATGAGGATTCAAATCATGATGCAGCTCCTTACTATCTTGTGTGTGTGACCTTGAGTGAGTCACTTAACATTTCTAGGTTTCTATTCTCTTCCTTTGAAAATGATAAGTCCGACCTAGATGATTTAGAAGGCGATATGATATAGTGAAAAGAATTTAGCAGTCAGAGGACCTATGCTCAAAACATGCTTTTGCCATTTGCTTTTTTGAGGGGAAGAAGGACAAGGCCCCTGATCCTCAGTTCAAAAAATTGTAAAAGGAGAAAGACAAAGAGGCAAAGACAGTGACAGAGAGAAAGAAAGGAACCATGGAGGTGAGTAGGAAGAGAAATAGATGGGAAGAGAAAGAGGGATTGCAATGCTTGTAATGCACTAGAAATTTGTTTTAGTAAAAAAAATTTAAATCCTAAAACAAATTTCTAGTACATTACAAGCATTGCCCTCTACATGACCTCAAAGATCATTCTGACATTAAATCTATGATCCTCTGATTGTATAACTTCAATTTCTCTTCTAGTTCTAAAATCTAGAAGACCTTTTAGTTCAAACCTCTTATTTTGTGTAGAAGGAAGTTAAGGCCCAGAGAAACAAAGTGACTTAGTGGAAAATCACACAGTGAGTTAGGGGAAATCTGAATTAAATAGCCCTCTGCTACTTCTTGCTCTTTTAGATCTTCTGCCCCAAATCTAATTCCATAGACATCCTATCATTAGACAAAGGATCCAACTTTTTACTGGTTCCAATTAATTTGACTCTTGTCCTCTGCTGGGGATTATCTCTCCTGAGACCAAGTTCATGCTGAGCTGCCATACAGAAATGACCTTGAAGGAGAAGAGGAAGTTAAAGCACTGCTGACAGCTAACATCTGATTCATTTGTAGATCTGAACTGCTTTCATACCCCTTGGCTACCAGTCATACCTGCAGTGACTGGAGGAACACCAGGTAAAAAACATACTATTTGCACCCTTAAAGGAATTCTTTTCCTCAAATTTGTTTTTGGGTCCTTTCTAAAGAAAGTTTGGAGGTGGGATTTTCAAATGGCCCTTGTTCCTTCCTTCAGGAAGTCTCTGCTTTCCTTTAAGAGGAAAGCAACAAACTGGGAGAACTTTTTAATAACAAAACCCTCTGACAAAGATTTAATTTCCCAAATATATAAGGAACTAAGTCAAATTTACAAAAAATTCAAGTCATTTCCCAATCAACAAATGGTCAAAGGACATGAATAGGCAGTTTTCACATGATGAAATCAAAACTATCAATAAGTACATGAAAAACTGTTCCAAATTCCTCCTGATTAGAGAAATGCAAATTAAAATAACTCTGAGGGCCCACCTTACACCTAGCAGACTGGCCAATATAGCAGCAAAGTGATAAATGTTGGAGGAGATGTGGCAAAATTGAGACACTAATACACTGGTGGTGGAGTTGTGAATTGGTCAAACCATTCTGGAGGGCAAATTGGGAATTATGCCCAAGGGACTTTAAAAGAATGTCTGTCCTTTGACCTAGCCATAGAACTGTTGGGTTTGTACCCCAAAAAGATAATAAGGAAAAAGCCTTGTACAAAATTATTTATAGCCTCACTATTTGTGGTAGCAAAAAATTGGAAAATCGAGGGGTGTCCATCAATTGGAGAATGGCTCAATAAATTGTGGTATATCTTAGTGATGAGATATTATTGTGCTGAAAGGAAAATGGAGGAATTCCATGTGAACTGGAAAGATCTCCAAGAACTGATGCAGAGTGAAATGAGTAGAACCAGGAGAACATTGTACACAGATACTGATACCCTGTGGCACAATTGAATGTAATAGACTTTTCTACCAGCAGCAATGCAATGACCCAGAACAATCCAGAGGAACTGATGATAAGAAATGCTACCCATATCCAGAGAAAGAACCATGGGAACAAACCCCAATCATATCCCTATCACACTATGTGACTGATTACATATTTTTCTAATGCATTTCTGTTCCCATGGTTCTCCCAGTTTGTTGCTTTCCTCTTAAAGGAAAGCAGAGACTTCCTGAAGGAAGGAACAAGGGCCAAAGGACAAAGATTTAATTTCCCAAATATATAAGGAACTAAGTCAAATTTACAAAAAATTCAAGTCATTTCCCAATCAACTAGAACTCAGACCTCAGGAGCCAATAGATCGCCAACAGACACTGAGCGCGAGGATAAATCTGAGAAGCTGCTGGGCTAATAATGGCTACTCAGCATCAGGAAGTTCAGAAGAGAAAGAATAATAATAACAAGAAAAAGAAGTCTTTAACACTCGACAGCTTTTACACAGAGAAAATCCAGACAACCGAGCAAACAGAGGAGGAGAACAAACAAGCATCCGGACCCTCCTCAAATA
>NC_058133.1:235475742-235490856 GCF_016433145.1 Gracilinanus agilis | reverse complement strand
CTGAACAAACTGTGGTATATGCGGATGATGGAATACTATTGTGCTAAAAGGAATAATAAACTGGAGAAGTTCCAGGCGAACTCGAGAGACCTCCGGGAACTGATGCAGAGCGAAAGGAGCAGAGCCAGAAGAACTCTATACACAGAGACTGACATTCTGTGGTAAAATCGAATGTAATGGACCTCTGTACCAGCAGCAATACAATGACCCAGGACAATTCTGAGGGTGTTATGGTAAAGATGCTACCCACATTCAGAGGAAGGACTGCAGGAGAGGAAACATATAAGAAAAACAACTGCTTGAACGCATGGGTTGGGGTGGACATGATTGGAGATGTGGACTCAAAACTACCACACCAATGCAACTACCAACAATTTGGAAATTGGTCTTGATCAAGGACACATGACAAAACTAGTGGAAATGCGCATGGGTAGGGGGGGGTGCGGGGGGGGGGGTTGAAGGGGAAAGGAGGAGCATGAATCATGTAACCATATTAAAAATGAATATTAATAAATGTTTAAAAAAAAAAAGAAGGAATAGATGTCACAGCTGAGCTTTGCCAGGGAGCTGTAGAGGTGATTGGTAGGGGGTGCTGAATGAGCTGGGGAGTAGTTTAAGAGGAAGAGGATACATAGAATGTGAATTAACTCTTTCAGGGAGACAGCCTAGAATCAGTTCTGACTCTCTCCAGAGTACCTGGGCAGGTCAGTCATGAATTTGAGTATACTGATTTTATTTTGCTGCAAAAGATAGATCACTTGGATCCACATTCTGTCAAGATGTGACTGAATTTGATGCTAATCAACCAATGAACCAACAAGTATTTACTAAACACCAGTATCTTTCAGGCTTCTGGTATATAAATACAAAGAATGAAACAACTCTTCCCAAGGTCTTCTTGGTGAAGGGAGGAATTTCTTGGTGCATAAGTATAAAAGGGAATGAGAAATTAGTCATTAGGGATTATTTGGGAAGAGTGTAGAGAGAACCACTAAAGTGAGGTAGATTAAAAAAAAAATAAAAGGGGGCAGCCTGGTGCCTCAGTGGTTTGAGAGGTAGGCCTAGAGATGGGAGATCCTATGTGGGAAGCCAATAAGAGAATAGATAAAAATCTGAGACCCCTCTTTTGACACCTCTTATGATCCATACCTTTTCTTATTGGAAAAACATTATAGACATTGAAAAGCTTTGAGTCCTTTGCAGACCAGCAACCACTGAGTTAACAATTTCTCTCCTTGATAATTAAGAAGCCTGAACACTAACAAACATTACTTAGATAAGACTACATACTTAGATAAGACTGGAGCCTTTAGTCTGGACCTTATTTGACCAGGTGTAAACCTATAATCCAGGAAGACAGGACTCAATTAGTGAACATCTCCATAAAATATTTCTGCTCCCAGAATTATCCCCTATTAATTGGTGGTTGGAATTTGGTCATTGTCCTTGTACTTTTTAGACTTTAATGGGTTGTGTATGATTTGTTACCCCTTCACAGCTGTGACTCTTTCTTTGTGTTCTTTGTCTGAAACCAGTATAAAATAAAGTCCAAATCCCATTGCGTTAGAGCAACATGGGCTAACCACTAGTCTGGTTGTTCTCAGTTTCTTTTTCCTGTCTTAACAATCCGATGCCACAAACGCCACTCAGAACCCCTACCATATAGAGGCTGGCTCTCTATAGTCCTAGGTTCAAATCTGGCCTCAGACACTTCCTAGCTGAGTGACCCTGAGCAAGTCACTTAACCCCTATTGCCTAGCCCTTACCACTCTTCTGCCTTAGAACCAATACACAGTATTGGTTCTAAGACAGAAGGTAATGGTTTAAAAAAAAACAACCTTTTTCTACAATCAGTTCTGTCAAAAGTTATTTTTCTAAAAAAAGTTAACCAGTCAATCACCACAACAAGGAGATAAAGGGATTCTATAAATCTCCTCTGTTGGCAGATATTTGACTTTAACAAGTTGAGAAATATAACAGCAAAGGACAATACAATTTAGTCTATAAACTCATTTGTTTGTAATATGTAATACATATTTTAATTATCATTATTATTACTTTATCTCTGGGTCTAGGGGTTCTTATAATGATTGTTAAGAAAGTAATAACTTGAGTTTTGATGAATGTCCTTTTCCTCTTTTACCAGAAGTTCCCAACAAGGGGAGATAGATTAATGAGACACTGGGGAATAGGTGGGTGGACATAAAGATTCCTAGAGTTCCACATGTCTTTTTTCCTTTTTCCTTGGAAGAAATTTTGTGTCAGCATTCCATTTGGCACAAGGAACAGAAATAAATGTTTTTTAAATAAATTAAAAATAAATTTTCTGTTTTGTACTTGGAATTGAGGATATCTGGGTGAATCATTTGACAGACTCTGACTACTGCTATGATATACACAAGAAGTTGTGGTAGAAAGGCCATTAAAGTGGGAGACAGAGAATTCTATTGGGGACCAGCATGCTGAGAGATGAGCTCAAATCAAGTGGCAAGCTATTGAAGTTTTAGTTGATGAGAAGGTACTCAGTTAATGAGAAGGTTGGGAGACTTTGATCCAACAACAATCCAAATAAGGCATTTATTGGAGTTCATTCTTTGCTTCTACTACAAAAATCTGACACAGATCCCATTATACTCTCATGATCTTTGGTCACAGAAGGAAGGTTATGTTTATGATGTGACCTTCCTTCCAACTTTCTTCTCTTAAATAAACTATATGGCTACAGAAATTTGCTTGTCTATCTAATATCTCCCCATTTCAACCCATCTTCTGCACAGCTACCAAAGTGTAATTGGGTTCAAAAATGTATTTACTAAAATGTAGGTCTTTCACCTCTTACTCATGAAACTTCAGTGGTTCCTTTTTACCTCCAGGATCAAATATAAATTCTTTGGCTTGTTATATAAAGTCCTTTACAACCTGGCCTTTTCCTATCTTTTCAATCTTTTTATACTTTACTCCCTGTAAGTGTATTTCTTGCATGTACACTTCATTGTCCACTACTTGGTGTTGATTTCTTGAGCTTAACTCCTTGAAACTTCTCATTATTCCCTACTCTTTTTTTAAGGTCAGAAGATGGTACTGTCTCTATTAAGATTTGCAGAACTTTTTACCTTCATCCCATCCCCTTCTGCCTTTTCTAGAAATGTGCTCCAAGAATTATCTATCTCTTGTACTTATTTAACATTTCATACTCTTCTTATCTTTTCCTGCTGACTACAGACATCCTTTTGTATCACCAGTGCTTTAAAAAAAGGAACATGCCCTTGACCAAGTGATTCCACTACTAAACCTTATAACCTAAGAAAGGGAGGGAAAGATTCCTAAGTACAAATTATTTCCAGTAGCTTACACAACAAAGAAAGTGCCCATGAATTGGAGAAATGGTTGAACAAATTGTGGCATATGAGTAAAATGGTATATGTTTCATGAAATGATGGAAAGGGAAGTTTCAGAGAAATCTGAGAAGACTAGAGAACATATAGCACTTGAAGACTTGCAAAGTGTCTTCTAAATATTACTCCCTTTTATCTTTACAACAAGCCTAAGATATAGGTGTTATCATTAACCCCATTTTATAGATGAGGCAACTGAAGTACATAGAGATTAAATGACTTGTTCAGTCACACCATTCGTGTCTTGCCTGGATTTGAACTGAGGACTTCTGATTCCAGATCCAGTGTTCTATTCACTTTGCCAATTTGCCTTAATAAAGAAGGTCCAGGACAGCTTTGGGGGGCACATACTTACATACAGGCACCATGTCATTTATAATGTCAGACTGGTTGGAGAACAGTGTCATAAACACCTAAGGAAAGAGTTGAATAGAGAAAGGGGAGTGTCAAGGAGAAGAGGGTAATCAACAGGGCCAAAAGCTTTAGAAAAGTCTAGAAGGATGAGGATTGAGAAAAGGGGATTAGATTTGACAAATAAGAGATCAGTGATAACAGTTTTGTTGAATAGTGTTATAATTAAGGGAGGTCACTTGTATCTATTTGAGGAGGTAGAAATGATGTACAGAGAGGAATAAGACGACACTTCTCCTTTATAACAGTTGCCCAGGCAGGATCCTTTAGGTCAAAGAGGTTTATCCCTTCACCCACCTGGGGTTAATTGATATACTGATATGGACTCTTCAGCTAGGATAATGATGATATTCCAACTGCGTTGTCTCCCTTCCCAAAACAAGCTTTGAAACTGATTTAGGAAGGTACTTTAAACTTTATATATTAATAAGAAGGATAAGGGTAAAGGACTGGGGTAATAGGAAACCCTGCTTTAATTGTTACTAATGAAACTCCCAACTGCTGGCAAATGAAGAAACAATGTTAGCTTCCCTCTGGTTCAGCCTGGCCAGGGCTAAACCAGAGTAGGTAAACTGCTGGGAAATCTTCAGCTTCTTCTTCTGTAGATCTTAGCCTTAACAGTTGAGATATATCCACCCTTTCCACCCTCTTCTTCATCTCCTGCCTACTTCCCAGATCCCTCCCGGGCCCTGGGAAGCCTAGATAGCTAGATGATGAAACTCCTAATATCCAGGGACAGTAGACACCAAGGTGGTGGTCAAGTACAGGTTGATAATGGTTTATCAAGTACAGGAAGAGCTTGCAGAGAGATGTTTGCACCCTCTCACTCCAAGAACAGGATCCACCGATCTCTAGCCTCAGCACAGGTCAAAGACCCAGAACTTCTCTCAAGGTTCTCAACTGCCCCCTCCTGCCTTTCGCATGCCTCTCTGGGAACATTCTATCCAACTGACTTATCTGTCAATCATTGAATGAACTTCAAGCTCCCAGAGATTCAATATAACATGAATGCCATTTTGTTTTTGGAAATTTCAACCTGTAAATTTCCAGCTGTTCTTGTTCATGGATGATGTCTACACTATTCTAACCTTAACTATGTGTTCCTATCCCATTAACTATCCCTTCCCAAAATAATAAATCCTACCTTATCTAATGCCTAGTTAATAACTAACTAGCCCAAAGCTAATGACAAGGGTTTAGGATAGGGTTTTCTGTGGGAAAGTGTGGGATTTGAATACACTAATTTCATGAACACATCAGTTGAACATCAACATAACAATAGTAACTAGGAGGCCAAACTAACGTGAATTAAGAAAGGAGTGAGAATCGAGGAGAGGAGACAAGATAAGATTTTAGACTGCTTTCTCAAGAAGTTTAGCCATGAAAAGGAGGAAAAATATAAGACAGCAGCTAGTAGAGACTAGGAGATCAAGTTTTTAAGGATGGGGGAGACCTGGGCTGTTCAGAGAAAGCACAGAAATAACCAGTAGATAGAGGTAGACTGAAGATTAGTCATAGGATGGAATGGGATTACATGTGCATGTAGAGGGTGTGGATTTTTAAAATTAATATTCAATACTCTATTGTATTTAATAAAGTTTTATTAATAATAAACTAACAAAAAATACTAGCTAAAAGGTACTAACCAGCCCGCTCCCAAGAGCAAAAGAGGAAGAGAGAGGAGTTACAGCCAACTATAAAACAATAACATGACCATGCAAACATGGAGCCCCAGGAGAGATTAAAGGGAATATTGGGAAATACTAAGGGACTTATGGGGGATGCAGTCCAAGGTTCAAAATCTTCATTTATATATACCCCCCTGTGATCCTATTGGGAGACCAGTCTCCCCAAAAGGATCATGAAAACACAATCAACTTAAAAATTGCAATACTTTGTAGATAAAAGGAAAAGAGAACAAAATCAATGATTGCTACATTGACAAAAAAAAAACAATTTTGAGGCAGTGCCCTTTGGCATAAAAGTATATATTCAAAACAAATGCTTTCCACCCTCTATAGTTCAAATTCACATCCCAAAGTTCAATTCTGGAACTTTTTGATGCAGTGTATGGTCTCTGCAGGCATCTTCATGGCACCTTCTCCAAAAAGGTTCGTTTTCTGGATTCTGGGAGGTAGCAAGTTTCTTATCCTAAAATTGCTCAAATTCAAATTAAAGATCACAACAATAATATAGTCCCCCATGAAGTGGATAAATAACACAGGGATCATTCAGGGATACATGACTGAGTTATAAGTTATATGAATCAATTGCAAAATAAATAAAAACATCAAAAAATACACATAAAAGAGAAAAAATAACTTGTGGATGAAATATTAAAAAGTCTTATATCTAAAAAATCTAAGTAAAGGAAAAATAAAACTATAACAGATCCTTGAATCAAGACCCAATTAAAGTGATTTAGGCAATTGTGCACTTATCCAATCAGTAGCTAGGACTACAGATAGTTTGCCACACTATGAAAGACAGAAAACGGACTAGATTAGAGGAGCAAGAATAGCAACCAAAGTGAGATGCTTGATGGGGGTCAGTGAAGTCCAGCCTCTGACATATATCAGAACAGTTGCAACCTTGAACCCCAAACAAGTTCAAATCCTCTTATCTTGGCTCAACCCCACTGGATTGGTTGGTCTCTTTGACCTTCTGCTCAATTGGCACTATGCAGGTAGCTTTGTGCTTCTTTAGCACTGTGCAGTGGCTCTTTTTAAATTCCTTCTTTTGGAATCAGACAAAATCATTAAGCAACGTCCCATAATATTTAAACAATCAATGGCATTATTCTATAGTTTAAAGCTTTTGGGGTATGCATTAATATTAGAACAAATGTATTTTAAACTTATATTATTGCAAAATAAAAAAAAATTAATGTTGTTTACAAGTACTTCAAAGTACTCAAATACTATATTGAAAATACAAGAAAAAGCAATAATAAAAAATGTTTTAAAATTAAAAACATATACAGCTTAAAATCAGTGACACGCTGTGTCAGCCAAAGAGAGGTAGAATACAATGGTTCTTCATCAAAAAATGAGATCCATTTCCTTTTTAAACTTGGCCATGATACACTGTGTGAGTGCAAATGATTTTTCACAAAATAAAAGATATATAAAAACAAAATAGTAGTAGAGTAGATAATGAACATCCAAATAAAGTGCCATATTTCCAAAATTCACAATAGCCCAGTTATTGACAATAGCAAACAAAACCAGTATTATATAGGATTCACATGAGTTTATATATAGCCACTTGCTGTGTGGTATTTAAAAACCTATTAACTGATGGATACTTGTCACAAATTCAACAGATATAGCAAATCTTTCAACTTTGGCAATTGCTGATGAAAATCCATTTGGACTAAAACATCACCAAGAAATCTAAATTTTTCTGGTGGAAGAGTAGAAAAAGCTGAAGAGTTAAAACTATTAAATCATGCAGAAGTCACTTGCTACCTGGGGTATGCTCCTTCTTGGGAGCCTTCTAGGGTTACCATGCCCTAGAGCAGGGGTTGGCGACATATGGCTCTCCAAGCCATATCTGGGTCTTTTGAGGGCCAGATATGGCTCTTTCTGCAGGAGCCATAAAGTCAATTTTTTTTCAGGTGCTGTTACAGGAGCACACACTGTGAGCACTGTACGGCTCTCACGAAATTACATTTTAAAAAGTGTGGTGTGGCGTTTATGGCTCTCACGGCCAAAAAGGTTGCTGACCCCTGCCCTAGAAGGAACACCTTCCCAGCTCCTCTTGTATGAGACTGTTATGTCTCATCCATTTCATTTTATAAATGCGGAGGTGGTGATATATAATAATGTCATTGCACTTCACTTCAGCTACAAAATGGACCTTTTAAAAACGATTGAGATATTTAGCTCAAATCCAGGATACATAAGACTCATGGGCTTTTTACAATGATATATGATGTTCAATATATTCATAGGGGAAGGGAACAAAATAATCATATAACAAAAAGTTATTAATTAGATTAATACAGATAAACTTAAAAATGTAAACCTTAAAGAAATCAACAAATACAATAATATAAGCAAATAACAAGGTAGTACAGTCAAAAATCCTGTTACCAATTCCAATAGACTTGTTCAATATTCAGAAGGGAAAAGCTGAAAAATGATTAGCAAACAATAAACTTCCAGATCTCTTTAAAGGTTCTTTCCCTTCCCCCATATATTTATCCATTCCCATTCCTTTTATCAGAGCTTTGGATTTCTTCATATACCCACTGAGTATTTAAGACTTTCAAAACTTTGTCAAAATATTTCAGTTTGGTCTGTTGCAATTTAAGCAGCATAGCTTGTTATTGTTATATTGTTACATTGTTAAGGAGAAGTAAATAAAGTGGGAAATCTCCAATGAAAATAAAAACTCCCAGGAAAAGAATTAAATGGATCCAAACTGCACTAGTGAACTCAAGGAATTCAAACTACAGAGATTCAAGCATGCTTTGCAATAGTATTATTCCTAAACACACACACACACACACACACACACACACACACACACACACACACACACACTGAATGGAAATTTGTTTACAGAGTAAATAAAAAAGACAAAATCTTGCTGGAGAACAATAGGGTATTTGCATATGAGAGAACTGGCTACCCCTTGGTTTTGAGCCAGGAGAAAGAAGGGGGGGAAAGCAGGCTTATTCCCAAAACTTTGACTTTAAATCTATTGAGTTTTAGGCTTTCCTTGCCCTCAAAAATCCTAAGGTAGAACTCTCTCTCAGCCAGGATCCCAAGGTCAGTTTAAGACTATGGTTTAAAAAATGGCTAGTGCAGGCTGGAAAACCCACGAAGGGTGGGGGAAGGGATTGGGTGGAAAGATTTTTATATGTCACCATCTTGAAAAGAAAAAAGCAGCTTGAAATGGCAGGTTCTCCTGGTGGGTCTAATCACGGAAAGTGGAGACTGAAGGCTGGGTGAGGAGTGGTGAGGAACCCTGGTTTAAGCAGATGGAGGTGAGAAGCATCAGTGGGAGACAGGCTTCAGGGCTGGTAGAAAGCAGGCAGGTGGGTGTGGCCAGAGAAAAAACTTACTAACTTAACTGAAAATCTTTCTTAAAAATATTTGAGAATTCTATCCCATTGTGGTTGCCATAATGTGGATTTTAAAATTAATATTCAATACTCTAATTATTATATTTTAAAAGTTTTATTAATAATAAATAACAAAAATACTAGCTAAAAGGTACTAACCAGCCTGCTCCCAAGAGCAAAAGAGGAAGAGGGAGGAATTACAGCCAACTATAAAACAATAACATGACCATGAAAACATGGAGGCACAGGAGAGATTAAAGGAAATTTTGAGAAATACTAAGGGACTTATGGGGAATGTGGTCCAAGGTTCAAAATTTCCATTTATACAAGGGTTTGCCTTGCTAAGAAGGACCACTATTTCATATGACAGAGATGAAATAGGAAAGAGTAGAGGAAGGTACTTAAGTGATATGAGATCAGGAGAGAAGAGGAAGTTCTTAAATAATGCCTCAACTTAGAAGAGAGAGAGGTAGGTGGCATGAGTAGGGATGAAAAAGTTTGGAAAAGTTGCTGTGGTGAGTAGGATAGTAAATTGATTAGGGAAATATAAAAATATTACCTTGCAGTCCTCAGTGAGGACCCAATTTAGGCTATGTAATATATATGTATGTGCATACACACACACACACACACACACACACACACACACATATATATATATATAAAATGGAACCAGTTAGGATGGTTTAAAAACTTTACCTAGCCCTAATCAACAGCATGTAAATAAGAGTGAAAGCAGCAGATAGTGAGGATAATTGAGGCTGCAACTTGGCAGAAAAGTAAGGATAAAGGGGAAAGGGACCTGAGTGCAGAGGATAGAGCAGAGCTGAACTGATTCACCATGCAGTCAATAGAGAGAGTAGAGAAGAGTGTAGCCAGTAAGGAGTGATGGCCTGGGAAAGAACTGAGGGGTGGAGAGATTAGAGGTCATGGGAAAGACAAGAATAAGTCTAAGGAAAAGAGGAGACAAGGGGAATAGTAGAATGGTAAAAGATTATGATCAACTAAAGGAATTTCAAAATTATTGAATACAGAAGTAGAAAACGTGCTTGATGGAAAGATCAAGAGTATGGCTATCTCTATGGGTAACTGAGGTGGAATGGAGGAATAGGTCATGAAAAACTATTACATTGAGGAACTTATAAACTTAGAATATTTGAGGGAGTACTAATCTATATATTGAAGTTTCTTATTGTATGAAGGCAGGAGTCAGGGAGGAAGGAAAGCTGTAAGGCAGGAACTGAACTTACTAAGGGAAGAAGAAAGGTTGGAAGACATTAGCTACCAGAATTTTGATTGGGTCATAGATAAGGGCTAAGTGCAACTCAAATGAAGAGAGGTTACTAAATGATGGTGGTAGAGGGAGAGTCTTGATAGTGGCAATTGGAAGCAAGGAATATTCTCATCATGACCAAATGAGTCAGAAGTTAAAAGTTAAAGTGTAAACTGTGCTGGAAAGTCAAGGATATACTGTGATCAGAAGTAATATTCCTTTTGATGAGTGTAACAAGTTACACTCACTGATTTTTAAGATGAAAACAAATCTGTTATCTATTGTAATAAATGAAAGTAAAATTATAAAATGTAATATTATTTTTAAAAAGATTGTTGTGGTCACTTTCTATAAAATTAACTCTCAAGTCATGAGTCTGTTAGTAGTTCTTAAGAATTAAGTTTTTATATTTTTTTTATTTTTTATTTTATTTTATTATTTTTTAAACCCTTACCTTCCACTTTAGAATCAATACTGTGTATTGGTTCCAAGGCAGAAGAGTGGTAGGGTAGGCAATGGGGGTCAAGTGACTTGCTCAGGGCACACGGCTGGGAAGTGTCTGAGGCTAAATTTGAACCTAGGACCTCCTGTCTCTAGGCCTGGTTCTCACTCCACTGAGCTACCCAGCTGCCCCCCCCCCAAACAATTAAGTTTTAATGAAAATGGAGATACAGCAAAAAAAGGGAAATATAGGAAGGAGATAGAAAATATCACTAAATACCCTAAGCTGAATAAGGAAGCCCAAATCTGAAACCTGCCAAGCCACCTAAGTCCACAAAAAACAAAAACAAACAAACAAAAAACAACCTTTGAGTGTACAGCAGACACAGTGCCAACCCCAAGAAAGCGACCTCCCCTCACCATACCACACCTTTTTACTTCTGTTGCCCTCCCTCACACAAAGTATGCATGCAAAATGGGATGTGGGGTAGGACAAATTTAGGGAGTGGTTTCTATCTACACACTATGGAGTTGGTTATTCCGTGTTTGTGCAGTTAGAATGAGGGGAATGGGAACAAGTGACAGGCAGTGAGGACTGGAGGTTTGTATAATGATAGCCAGGAACTCAGTATCGCTGGTATGATGTGAATGTATTAGGGTAGCAGTATGCTAATCATTGAGGAATGAGTTCAGGCAGATTATCATAGTCCCTTGAAGGCCTTGTAGCTGATGTGAAGGTGGGACAGACTTGAAGGTGAACCAGTAATAGAGAATAAGCAATTTTTTTCTAAGATAAGACAAATAAATCTATGAAGGCAGAAGAGAAAGATTTAGTGGAAAGAAAGAGACAACAAATTTTTGGAAAAAGGGATAATTGAAAGAACAAGATAAGAACGAGAAACAATATGATTGAAAGCACCGGGAGAGTATTTAGCCTTGAAAAGGAGAAAAGAATAAAAAGACATGTTGAGAGCAAAAGTGACTTGAATATGTTATTGTATAAAACTTGAGGCAAGATAATAAAATAGTCCTCCTATCCATGAGCATATTTTTTCATCATGATCATTCCATGGTTCATTTATTTGGCTTACCTTGGATTGATTTAAAGAATCCCTCATTATTAGCCTTGATGTTCTTTGCATGGTGCTCCCCATAGTCTCTTTTTTACTCATTTTCCAGTTGTACCCTCAAAGCACTGTGTTTATTTGCTCTAAGAGTCAAATAAATGACCTTTGAAGGTATGACTTCAAGTGTTGAGAAAACATTTTCCTGATCTGAGCCATCATGATGGCTTCTGAGCTCAGCAGATTAGTGCCAAAATGGCCAAAAGCTACTGGTATTGGCAAATTGTCAGAATGTGATATTAGGGACTAACCTCAGGAGGCATACCCTGGAGAAGTTTCTTTCTAGGAAAAATTGAAGAATAAGCAAGCATTATGTGAGGCAGCATGGTTCGGTGGGAAGAGTAATGTTTGAATTTTGATTCTGGTACCTGTATGACTTGGAGAGAATGATTTAACATTTGAGGGTCTCAATTGCCATATCCATAAAATGAAGGGAGTATGACGAGATGACCTCTAATGTCCCTTTCACCTCTAGGTCTAATTCTTCTCCACTTCTTGGAATGATGCCATCCTGTCTAATGGAACCAAATGAATTTATCGTCAATTGATTAGGCAGGCAAGCAGGCAGACAATGGGAACCATTGTGTTAGAGCTGAGTATATACCTATTAGTATAGGCAAAATGTAAGAATAAAATGAAGGATCATAAATGAAACACTAAAGAATTCCCATGCAACTTAAGCTTAGAGGGATGAGAGTATTGGGTGGAGATTTCTCAAGGCAGATCTTTAATGCATATTTCATAGCAATCAATTTCAGATTGTGTTTGATTTTCAAAATGTGGTCATTTTTTTTGAACATTTATTAATATTCATTTTAAAAATGGTTACATGCTTCATACTCCTACTTTCCCCTTCACCCCTCGCTCTACCCCCACCCATAGCTGATGCATATTTCCACTGGTTGTAACATGTGTCCTTGTTCAAGACCTATTTCCAAATTGTTGATATTTGCATTGGTGTGGTAGTTTCGAGTCCACATCCCCAATCATGTCCTCCTCAGCCCATGTGTTCAAGCATTTTTTTTTCTTATATGTTTCCTCTCCTGCAGTTCTTCCTCTGAATGTGGGTAGTGTTCTTTACCATACATCCCTCAAAGCTGTCCTGTATCATTGCATTGCTGCTAGTACAGAAGTCCATTACATTAGATTTTACCATAGTATATCAGTCTCTGTGTACAATGTTCTTCTGGCTCTGCTCCTTTCACTCTGCTTCAGTTCCTGGGGGTCTGTTCAGTTCAACTGGAGCTCCTCCAGTTTATTATTCCTTTTAGCACAATAGTATTCCATCACCAGCATATACCACAATTTGTTCAGCCTTTCCCCAATTGAATTTTCCAGTTCTTAGCCACCACAAAAAGCGCAGCTATAAATATTTTCATACAAGTCTATTTATCTATGATCTCTTTGGGGTACAAACCCAACAATGGTATGGCTGGATCAAAGGGCAGGTATTTTTTTATAGTCCTTTGAGCATAGTTCCAATTTGCCAGCCAGAATGATTGTATCACTTTACAACTCCACCAGCAATGCATTAATGTCCCAATTTTGCCACACCCCCTCCAGCATTCATTACTCTCCCCTTCTTTCATTTTAGCCAATCTTCTAGGTGTGAGGTGGTACCTCAGAGTCGTTTTGATTTGCATTTCTCTAATTATTAGAGATTTAAAACACTTTCTCATGTGTTTATTGATACTTTTGATTTCTTTATATGAAAATTGCCTATTCATGTCTCTTGCCCATTTTTCAATTGGGGAATGGCTTGATTTTTTTATACAATTGCTTTAACTCCTTGTATAATTGAGTAATTAGACCCCTGTCAGAGTTTTTGGTTATAAAGATTGTTTCCCCAATTTATTGTTTCCCTTCTGATTTTGACTACATTGTTTTTGTTTGTACAAAAGCTTTTTAGCTTAATATAATCAAAACCATATAATTTACATTTTGTAATTTTCTCTAACTCTTCCTTGGTTTTAAAATCTTTCCTTTCCCAGAGATCTGACAGGTATACTATTTTGTGTTCACTTAACTTATTTATAGTTTCCCTCTTTATATTCAAGTCATTCACCCATTCTGAATTTATCTTGGTGTAGGGTGTGAGATGTTGATCTAAACCTAATCTCTCCCATATTGTCCTCCAAATTTCCCAGCAGTTTTTGTCAAATAGTGGATTCATGTCCAAAAGTTGGGCTCTTTGGGTTTATCATACACTGTCTTGCTGACGTCATTAACCCCAAGTCTATTCCATTGATCCTCCCTTCTATCTCTTAGCCAGTACCATATTGTTTTGATGACTGCTGCTTTATAGTATAGTTTAATATCTGGTACGGCGAGACCCCTTCCTTCACATTTTTTTTTTCATTATTTCCCTTGATATTCTTGATCTTTTGTTATTCCAGATGAAATTTGTTATAGTTTTTCCTATTTCAGTAAAGAAGTTTTTTGGTAATTTTATAGGTATGGCGCTAAATAGGTAAATTAATTTGGGTAGAATGTTCATTTTTATTATGTTAGCTCGTCCTACCCATGAACAATTAATGGCTTTCCAATTGTTGAGATCCAGTTTTATTTGTTTGGAACGTGTTTTGTAATTGTTTTCACATAATTGCTGTGTTTGTTTTGGTAGATAGATTCCCAAGTATTTTATATTGTCTAGGGTGATTTTAAATGGTGTTTCTCTTTCTACCTCTTGCTGCTCTAATGTGTTGGAAATATATGGAAATGCTGATGATTTATGTGCATTTATTTTATATCCTGCAACTTTGCTAAAGTTGTTGATTATTTCTACCAGCTTCTTAGTTGGTTCTCTAGGATTTTTTAAGTAGGTCATCATATCATCTGCAAAGAGTGATAGCTTAGTCTCCTCATTGCCTATTTTGATACCTTCAATTTCTTTTTCTTCTCTAATTGCTACTGTTAGTGTTTCTAGAGGTGATAATGGGCATCCTTGTTTCACTCCTGATCTTATTGGGAAGGCTTCTAATTTATCCCCATTGCATATAATGCTTGTTGATGGTTTTAGGTATATACTGTTTATTTTTTAAGAAAGGTCCTTCTATTCCTATACTTTTCAGTGTTTTCAATAGGAATGGATGCTGTATTTTGTCAAAGGCTTTTTGAGCATCTATTGAGATAATCATGTGATTTTTGTTTGTTATATTGTTGATATAGTCAATTGTGTGGATGGTTTTCCTAATGTTGAACCATCCTTGCATTCCTGGTATAAATCCCACCTGATCGCGGTGGATGATCTTCCTAAATACTTGCTGGAGTATCTTTGCTAATATTCTATTTAAGATTTTTGCATCTATGTTCATTAGGGAGATTGGTCTATAGTTTTCTTTCTCTGTTTTTGGTCTCCCTGGCTTTGGAATCAGTACCATATTTGTGTCATAAAAG
>NC_058133.1:235438729-235455930 GCF_016433145.1 Gracilinanus agilis | reverse complement strand
AGTGTGGTCACACAGAAGGAGCAAGTAAAAGGAACATTCCCCCCACCACACATATTTCCTGTTTCTATATTCTTTTTATTTCTTCTACCACTATGCATAATCTGAAAGCTGGAAAGTGAGCAATATATATATATTTATATATAATATATATAAATATATATGTATATATATACTTGTGTTTGGCATGAATGCAACTAACTAGTCAAGCCTGCCAAATACTAAGGGCCTTCCTCCATCCAGAACATAGAATCAGTAACTTTGTTCCCCTTTGCCCAGAACAAGGTAATGAATCATGAAATATTTTGAAGCTATTTTTGATCTGAGCTGAACAGGGACCATTACATTTTAAGTTGCCCCACCTCCTTTCAGATCTGCCCTCCTACCTCCCTATACTGGATAGCAGGAAGACTGAGGTAACCTTCAGCTCTGTTAATTAAGTTATAAGTGTGAGTAATTGCTCACTGGGTCAGGTGATTCTTCCCAGGAAGCTGGCTCAGAGATTACAGTCTCATAGCCTGAGAAGAAAAAATGTCTTTATTATGGGGAGAAGTTGGATCAATAAGGGAGACAAGGGGGCCTTAAAGCCCCCAAGAAATTCTGTCTGTGACTAAATGGTTATTCTGATTTTTTATTTCTATTAAGATTCAAACTGTCTTCTCTAAGGGCAATCAAATAATGAGCAAAGAAGAGGAGAGCAAAAGAAATGTTGTTCCTTTGCTCTGCCCCACCTTCTCCCCTAAGAATAGAATACCTGTGTCCATATCCTGAATCAGGAAGGCTCTTCAGGAAACTTCCTCTGCTGGATTTGATAATTTAACCCTTATTCCTTCCCTGCCATCCCTCTTGTAATTCTGTGGGGCATCTTGAAAAAAATCATCTGGTCTAATTCCCTTTTTTAAATGCTAAGAAAAGTGACTTGACCATTGTGACATTTGTGGCAAGCAAACTAGAAAGTCATTCTTGCTCTAAGGACAGTGTTTTTATTCCAACCTCCAAAGAATTTTATAATCATTAAGTCTGGACAATTGATCTGTCCAGTCTTATGGGGAAAAACCAGGGGATTAAATTAAGTATTTATCTGAGTTCAGAAGGGTGAGTAGGAGACAGGAATGGACAAAAGGTGGGGATTTAACAAGCCAGGGAAACTGGGTTTGGCAGTTTGGGAAATGGCAGTTGACAGGAGTGACTGTTGGGCCTTAACTGCCACACTGACCCACCTAGCCAGAGAGTCAGAGAAACTGCAAGTAAATGATATTGACAAGAGGGCTTATAAACACAGGGTTTTAATCATTATAGAGGGACAGGAATAATGGGGAATGGTCACGCTGGATCTAATCACCAAGGACTACACAGGGGCCGGGAGAATGGGTTAAAGCCTACATTGCACCAATCAGACTTTACAGACTAGAAGGGAAAATGGGTCTCTCACAAATCATGTCTTCTTCAGCTCCTCTTGATGGCACAGGAAATGGGTCCACAGAAAGGTTAATCCAGGAGATGCTAATCAAGGAGCTTGTCTCAGACTGGGATGTCCACCACCCCCACTAGATCTTCCCTGGCAGGTCTTCCTTGACAATGGTAACTCCACTCTCCTTGGGCTCCTCACTGGGCAGGTAAAGGCATCCACACCCTCTCCCTTTCCTAGTTTGACCAGAGTCCACAAGGGCAAAATGGTTTTTTTCCCTTCATTCTATTTAGAATGTCCCTGGCTGTCAGCCAAGGCTTTTCCCCTTAGTCTGTCTGCAAAAATCTGCTTTTCTACTTCTAAAGCCTATACCTATTGCACCAGCAAGAAGGAAGCAGCTAGGGAGTAGCTGGATAGCTCAATGGATTGAGAGCCAGGCCTAGAGATGGGAGGTCCTAGGTTCAAATCTGGCCTCAGACACTTCCCAGCTGTGTGACCCTGGGCAAGTCACTTTACCCCCATTGCCGACCTTTACCATTCTTCTGCCTTAGAGCCAATACACAGTATCGACTCCAAGATGGAAGGTAAGGGTTTAAAAAACAAAACAAACAAAAAAAAAAAAAGAAGGAAGCAGCTGTTATCATCAGCTTTTCTAAGAGCCTCATCCTTTCTCCCTTTCTAAGGCTGCCTATTACTAGACTATATAAAAAGAGAAAAGCTTCACAGTGACAGCTGGGATGCTATAGGAGGCTCATAACTTGTGCCCTCAGCATCCTCTTCTATGAGGCTTATCAAATTTTTGAGACAAAGGTAGAACTTGATGGGAATTGAAGATACTAATGAAAAGGAATGTGCATACCTGACAATAGTGCAGTTTTTGTAGCACTTACTCTTGAATTCAATGACAGTGGCCTTCTTGTTGTTCCTCAAACAAGAAATCCCACTTTTTATGTTTGTCTTGCATGCCTGGGATGGTCTCCCTCCTCATGTCTCTGCCTCTTGGCTTCTCTGGCTTCTTGCATCTCCTGCTAAAGTTCCACCTTCTATGAGAAGCCTTTTTCAACATTTTAATGCCATCCCTCTGTTCATTATTTATTTATCCTATATATATATATAGCGTATTTGTTCATATTTATTTGTATGTTGTTTCTCCCATTAGAATATGAGCTCCTTGAAAGCAGGGACTATATTTTGCCTTTCTTTGAATCTCTTGCTCCTTAGCACAATGTCTGACACTTAATAGATGCTTAATAAATGCTTATTGCTTGACTCAGCCAGTTAGTGGATGTCAGTCATCTCCACCCCTTTTCTGTGGCCCAAGACATCCTGCCCCTTGGGCATGAATTTATTAAAAAAATTTTATCTTTCCTCAATTATATGTAAATACAATTTTAACATTCTTCCTTTTTTTAATTTTGAGTTCCAAATTCTTTCCTTTCCTCCTTCCATCCCTCTCTTTTCCCCTCCCTGAGAAAGTAAGTAATTTGAAATAGATTTTACATGTGCAATCATGTAAAATATTTTTCCATATCAATCATTTTGTGGAAGAGATCTTGAACAAAAATGAGGAGAAAGAAAGTGAAATATGGTTTGTTTTGGTTGGTCTGCATTCAGATTCCATTAATTTTTTCTCTGAAGGTGGATGATATTTTTCATCATGACTCTTGAAATTGTCGTTACTGAGAATAGTTAGGCCATTCACAGTTGCTCATCATATATTACTGCTGTTAGTGTGTACAATGTTCTTCTGGTTCTGATCATTACACTTTGTATCAGTTCATGTAAGTCTTTGCATAGTTTTCTGAAATCTTCCTGCTCAGCCATTCCTCAACTTCCAATTCTTTGCTGCCACAAAAAGAGCTGCTACAAATATTTTTGTACAAATAAATCATTTCATGAATTTTTTTTAGCCACTCTGTTACCTCCTTCATTCTGGAGAATAACTTTCTGTTTGTTTTTTTTATTTGGAAAATCTTTAATTAATTGATTGATTAAGAATATTTTTTCAATGTTACATGACTCATGTTCTTTCCCTCTCTTCCCTCCAACCCTTCTCCTGTAGCTGACATGCAATTCCACTGGGTTTTACATGTGTCATTGATCAAGACATATTTTCATATTATTGATATGGTGATCATTTAGAACCCTGATGGCAAAATGCATGTCAAGGATGAAACATTTGCTGTAGTATAGTGTAGACTCTCTGTGCTGGAGGTCTGTAGGCCAAAACAACTGTCACTAAGCAGGTAAGTTAAATAATTAATTTTTGGTTTATTAAATACAGTTATATATTACAATTATGCATTTTTGTTATTTAAACTATAAATATCGTGAAATTCTGTTTTTTTTTTTCTTGAAGTGACACACCACCTGAGTTATGCTAGGTTTTTTGGTGAATTTTGACACCAAGCCCAAAAGATTGCCCATTACTGGTTTAGAGTCTACATCCCCAATCATATCCCCATCGAACCATATGATCAAGCAACTGTTTTTCTTCTGTGTTTCTACTTTCACAGTTCTTCCTCTGGATGTGAATAGTGTTCTTTCTCATAAGTCCCTCAGAATTGTCCTGGATCATTGCATTGCTGCTAGTAGAGAAGTCCATTACATTTGATTTTACCACAGGGTATCAGTCTTTGTGAACAATGTTCTCCTAGTTCTGCTCCTTTCACTCTGCATCAATTCCTGGAGGTCATTCCAGTTCACATGAAATTCCTCCAGTTCATTATTCCTTTGAGCACAATATTATTCCATCACCAGCATATACCACAATTTGTATGCTGAATAGCCATTCCCCAATTGAAGGGCATACCCTCATTTTCCAATTTTTTGCCACCACAAAGAGCTCAGCTATAAATATTTTTGTACAAGAATGACTTTCCATTTGAAAGGATGCCTCCTTCAGTGTTAGCCTAGCTAATCATCGTTTCAGCCACTGCTTCCAACACTGTCCTAGGAAATTTTAAAATTAACAAAGCACTCTAATTTCTAGTTTCTACCCCCCAGATAGACAAATGGGAAACCAAAAAGATGATAGAATTGATAAATAAGACTAAAAACTGATTATCTGAAAAGACTGACAGAATTGATAAATCTTTAACCAATTAATTTTAAAAAAGAAAATCAATAAAATTAAAATGATAAGATGAAATCACAAACAAATCAGAATAAGTTATTAAAAATCATCAGAACCTAATGTGTATAATTATATGCCTATGAAACTGAAAATGCAAAATATAAAGTACTCAAAATAACATATCAAACAGAGATTTTAAATAATCTAATCTCAGAAAGGAAAATCAAACTAGCTGTAAAGAAACTACCTAACAGGGAATATCCTTAAGGATCTGATAGTTTAGCAATCAAATTCTCCCAAAATTATAAAAAATTATTACTATCAATAACAAGATCAGAGATTCTGCTCCTTTTTTTGAAACCAGGAAACTATCACTCAGAATCTTCAAAGGCTTTTAGTTATTGACAATGACTAGAGGCAGCAACTTCCTATTGGATCTCTACCAGGGCAAGTCTGCAGTAGCATTGCCTAGAATCAAACCAGGGTCTGGAGCTTGGCCTGTGCTTATTTTGTTTTGGGGAAATTTGGACCTATCTCATTTCTCTGAACCTCTCCCTGATCTCCCATCTCCATCCTTCCCCTTCCCTGATTTCCTTTGGGTTCTGGTTGGAAGGGAGGGCTTGGTGATTGAACATAGTGGGTTTTAGTTTCTTTAGATAATTGGAGAATCCTCAAATAAGTTATCCCTAGGTTTAATAAAGACTTTATTTAAAAGGCAGTCAAATCTTCCTGACTGGGAGAGCTGGTCTCTCTCTCTGTCTAAACCTCTCTGTGACCCATTCCCCACCCTCACCCCTCTCCCTAGCAGCAGTTAGAAAATCCTGAACCCCTCTTCCCTTCTGACTGACCCTGGTATTAATAAATCCCCTTGTTACCTATTCAAACCCTGTGATGAGTCCTTGTGTCAAAAATTAAGACAAGAGCCAAGAGGAAGGGCCTTTTCCTTTATTTCTTGAGACAACTGAGGCATCCATCTTGACAGGAAGTACCCACCTTCAAGACTTCCTCCAGCCATCAGTTTGACTGACAGGGAGGGGCCCTCTCGACCCCTCCCTCAAGAGACTTTGAAACTAACAAGAGAAACTCTCCAATCAAGCCTAAACGTTTCTTAGTGGTCCTAGTTTCCTCCCTGAATCCTCTGTCTCAAGCCTCTGGAAATAAACCTGTTTGAGCTGCCCTCTCCTACATACCCCATTTCCCTTATCTCCTATATACCTTCCCTTACCTTCTTTCCTCCTCCTATCACCTTATAATCCCTTATTCCCTTTTATCCTTCCTCACACCCACCTACTCAGCTTATTTACTTCTTTTTTGATAACAGAGAGAAGGAAGGAAATGTAATGAACAAGTGGGAAACAGGGGCCTTATGCTGGTAACAAGGCTAGCAGGAGATAGTGCTGGTTGTAAGGATGGAGTGAGGAAACCTTAGTTGGGCTTGTAATATATATGAATGAACAAGGATCCAACCCAGGAAACTGAGTGCACAGTGAAACCTCACTGTTTGCCTCCAGGCTCCTTTAATAGGCTCCTATTGGTTAATGGCAGGCTGGTAGGAGCTTCCTGCCCCTCAGCATTGAAGTTTGCTTAGCCCTAACTGCTCAGAATCCCCTTCCTATTGCCTATCCTCCTAGCCTTTGATGGTAGGGAAATAACCACAGGATTCACTGGTTAAAGCTATGGGGTTTATTGATAACTGCATAAGGAACAAGGCAATGGTAAGAGGGGTTGGAAATACTAAGATCTGTTGTTGAAGATTATCTGTCTAAAGCTGGTAGAAATCCTTGGAAAATCTATGCTGACCGAGGGCAGGTATCCTCAGCCAGAGTGAAGCGGTCTCTGATTAGGAAATAAAGTTGATCTTTTGGCTAATCTTGTAGGTGGTGATAATAATAATATTGTGTTGCTCTTGAAGATTGGGTCTTAAAATCCTAAGCTATTCTAGGCCTACCCACATTCTCACTCCCACCACCCTTTTCACTCCCACCACCTGGGCCCAAGGGATAAGGGGGTAAATGAGTGGTCAGGGTGAAGTCAGGTCAGGAAAAGAACCCAGCCCTGGGTTTCCAGGGTTTTTTATACTCTTGGCTCAATTGGCAGTTGGGGCTTTGCCCTGTCTCATGTCACCATCAACATTCCATCCAGGGCAACTGACAGGTTTGCCCTAAGCCAACATGGCAATGTCAAAATCCTATATTACAGAAAGAAAGTGGTAAAAATCATCAGAATCCAATAATATTTTGTTTTTAAGAAATACATTTGAAATATGAAAATTTATGAACAGTTAAAATAAAGGGACGTAGCAAAATCTATTATGCTTTATCTGAAGTCAAATGGGCAAAGAGTAGAAATCATGATCTCAGATAAGACAATAGCAAAAAGTAGATTTAATTTAAAATGATAAATAGGGAAAGCATATTATGCTGAAAGGTGACATAGACACTGAATTAATATCAGTACTTAAAATACATGATCACAGTGATCACAGTCAACAGCAGACAGGACCTGCCAATCCAACTTCAGGGAGAAAACATCAAGGAGACGGACCACTTCACCTATTTGGGTAGCATAGTCAGTAAGGATGGTGGAGCAGATAAGGACATCAGAAACCGAATCAACAAAGCCAGACAGGCATTTAACACCTTACGGTCTATCTGGATCTCCAAAGCACTGTCCCTTGTCACTAAGCTCCGAATCTTCAATACCAACGTAAAGGCCATCCTCCTATATGGATCAGAAAGCTGGAGAGTGACGAAAGTCAACAATAATAGTTAACGCTACATCTTGAACATCAGATGGCCTGAAAAGATCTCCAATGCTAGTCTCTGGCAAAGAACAATCCAGTATCCCATTAGTTAGGACATAAAGAACCGCAAGTGGAGATGGATAGGACATACACTATGAAAACCGTTAGACAACGTAGCTAGACAAGCATTGTGCTGGAACCCTTCAGGGAGGAGGAAAGTCGGAAGACCAAAACAGACCTGGGGAAGATCTGCCGAAAATGAAACAAAAATAGTTGGAATGACATGGGCCCAGCTGGGGGAAGTTGCCCAGAACAGAGTCCACTGGTGTGAGATGGTTGTGGCCCTATGCTCCTAAGGAGTCAACAGGAATAATAATAATAAAACTTAAAATACATGCATGAAAAAATCATAACATTTACTTAAAGGAAAAATTGATGCATTTATAGAAAGAAATGGACAACACAATTATAATATTTAGAGACCTAATATATATCCTTTTCAGATTTAGACAAATCTAATAAAAATAATAAAGAAATTAAAATTGTGAATAGAAATTTAGAAATGTTAGGTATTATAAAGTGATAATTGAATGGAAATAGAAAAGAATATACTTTTTCAGTTGTGTATGATACCCTCATAAGAATTTACCATTACTTGCCAGTTTATTACAGCTGGGGTCAGCAAATTACACACTTTAGTCCAAAATTAGACCTAATTTTTTGTTTATTTTTTTAAGCCCATGAGCTAAATTTACATTTTAAAACACAATGCTTTATTTTAAAATGTAAAAACAAGTCTTAAAAACTGACCCTTCTATTAGATAATTAAATCATTCCAAACAATTACAGAAAAGTAGAAACATTAAAATATTACCACAATGTAACAAATAAATAATAGAAATAATGTCACTAATAACAACAACTAATAATAACAACTATGAAACAACATACCAAAATTTGCAGGATGCAGTTAACAAGATCCTTAACAGAAATGACAAAAGAAAAAACAGATCAATGAATTAGATATTCAAATTTTTTAAAACTGCTTTTGTTTCTCTCTCTCTCTCTCTCTCTCTCTCTCTCTCTCACTCACTCACCCTCTGATCCCCCCCCCCTCTCTCTCATATCCCCATCTCTCTCTCTCATTATTTCAGTGGAATAAAGGAATCCTGGATGAGGAAACTTCCTCAATGGATGTAACTTGTTATCTTCTTAACAACTATAGTCCTAAAGAATTCACCGAATAATTGAGAGGTTAAATTATTCCTTCAGGGTCCCATAGGCAGTATGGGAGTTGAAATAAGGTGATTCCAAGGCAAATCCTCTATCTAGTACACCAAGCTGCCTCTTGTTTTACATACTTTCCAAAAAATTTTCTTCCTAACTTTTTTTTTCTCAATTTCCCAACTCCACTCACTTCCTCTTCACTTTAAGTGAGACCCTCCAGTCTAATCTCTTACTTTACTGAGAAGGTCATTAGACAGAGCTCTTACTATTCTAAATGTGCCAGTGTAGTCATTATTCCTCTCTCTGTAATTTCAGAGAAAGAGATGTAATTCTGCCTCAAAAAGGCCTCCATTCTCCCATTGCTATTACTCAATCCCTTGTTTCTCAAATATCTTTAGTGCTTCAGTCATTTTCTTCAACCTACAAATATATTAAGGAAGTCTTTCCTTTTCTTTTTAATTTTGAGCTCCAAATTCTTTTCCTCCTCTTTCTCCTCTTTGAGACAGTAAGTAATCTAAAATAGATTTTACATGTGCAATCATATAAAACATTTTTACATATAAGTCATTTTTTGGAAGAGATCTTGAACAACAAAAAAGGAGAAATAAAATACAATGTAGTATATTTTCATCTTAATTCAGACTTCATCAATTATTTATCTGGTATTTTTCATAATGACTGGGATTGTCTTGGAGTATTGCTGAGAATAGGTCATTGACAGTTGTTCATCATAGAGTGTTGCTATTACTGTGTACAATATTCTTCCAAACTTGTTCAATTCATAAGTTTTTCCAGGTTTTTCAGAAATCCTCCTGCACATCATTTCTTGGAGCACAATAGTATACCATTACAATCTTATACAACTTGTTCAGCCATTCACATATTGAGAGGCATCCCTTCAATTTCTAATTCTTTGCTACCACAAAGAAAATTGATGTTAAGCAACTTGCCCAAGGTCACACAGCTAGGAAGTGACTGAAGCCAGATTTGAACTTAGAACCTACTGTCTCTAGGCCTGGCTCTCCATATTGCTAACTCTTCAAAATGATTTCCTTTTCATAAGTCAGGCCTAACAAGGAGCTGGTCTAGTTGGAGATAAAAGAAATCTCTCCATAATACTCAAAACTCATGTTATTTGATGGAACTAAGCAAGTCTCTCAGACCTTTTCAGAGCTACTGACAACTGGCTAAAGGAATTGATGGGGGCAGCTAGGTGGCTCAGTGGATAGAAAGCCAGTCCTATAGATAGGAGGTCCTGGATTCAAATATGACCTTAGATACTTCCTAGCTTTGTGATCCTGCACAAATCAGTTAAACCCCATTGCCTAGTCTTTACCCCTCTTAATACTTAATATCAATTCTGAGAGAGAAGGTAAGGGTTTAAAAAATAAAATGAATTATGAGTTTGACCTCTTCCTTTCCTGTACTTAGTAGCAGGTGCTAAGTCAGGAGCCAAAAGTCTTGGCGATATATCTAAAACCTGAATTTTCCACAAACATAATCATTGGCCAACTAATGTTATATTCAATAATCTTTGTAGTACAGAGAGAGGGAGTCATAGCAGTTTTTACAGGCTTTGGCTGAGTTCTAATGTCAGTTAGGAGTTTAGAATCTTGGAAGAAAGTTTCAGTTGGACCTGGGACCTCGAGGAGAGAGCAAGGGCCAGCTGAGCTGCTTCTTCTCCTTTCTGAAGATTGAAAATTTAGCTTAGTTTTGGAGTATTTATTTTGTGGGAAGCCGTTCTATGTATTAAAGCCTTTGGAGAAATAGGATCAAATTTAGGGCCTGTTATCTGGATTCCCTATGTGACCAATCCAGGCTGAGGCAGTCTTTGTGTTTGGTCCTGGTCACCTGAGCCCCAAAAGGCTCTGGTACCAGCAGGTAGGTTAATCCAAAATCAACTTGATCCCTCCAAGAGGCTATTAGGAGTCATTTAGAGAAACAGAGTCTGTAACAGATATTTTATCTGGATCCCATTACAAAATCATCAGCAAGTAAAACTGTGTGTATGATTTTTCTGCACTGCATGTCAGGAATGCAGACAGAATGGGCCATCTAAGATAAAAATCTGAGGCTCCTCTTTTGACTCAGTTTTGATCCCCACCTTTCTTAGAATTCCTATTGGAAAACTTTGAAGTGGCAGACCAGCATCTACTGAGTTAATGATTCCTCTCCTTGATAATTAAGAAGCCTGAACCCTAACAAACATTACTTAAGATAAGTCTGCATACTTAGATAAAGTATGGTGCTTTTAGTCTTGACTTTATTTGTCCAGGTGCCTATAATCCTGGAAGACAGAACTCAATAAGTGAGCATCTCCATAAAAATATTTCCTCTCCCAGAATTATCCCTACTAATTGATGGTTGGAATTTGGCCATTGTCTTGGTACTTATACCTTTACTCTTTAGACTTTAATGGGTTATGTATGATCTGTTACCCCTTCATAGCTGTGTTCTTTGTTTGAAACCAGTATATAATAAACTCCCAAGCCCACAGACTTTGGGACAGCATGGGCTAACCACTAGTCTAGTTGTTCTCATTTTCTTTCTCCTGCCTTAACCATCCTATGCCACCACGCCGCTCAGGACCCCAAAAAATCATATAGAGGCATGGCCCCCTATATTATTTGAGATTTGTTAATTTAGATAAACTTTTTGTATCCATACTCTACCTCATTTTCCCTACCTTCCTACCCTTACCTAATGTCTGTGAGGAGTGAATAAGGAGAGTGAATCAGAGAGTAGTTTCAAATCTGTGAGGTTATACTATGAGATTATACTATACTCTGGCAGTACTTTATCTAGAGAGGTTAGGTAGTTCACATTCCCTTTTATTTTTTTTTTTAATTTTATTTTAAACCCTTAACTTCTGTGTATTGACTTATAGGTGGAAGACTGGTAAGGGTAGGCAATGGGGGTCAAGTGACTTGCCCAGGGTCACACAGCTGGGAAGTGTCTGAGGCTGGATTTGAACCTAGGACCTCCTGTCTCTAGGCCTGGCTCTCAATCCACTGAGCTACCTAGCTGCCCCTCACATTCCCTTTTGATTTCAAGATCACCTTGAGAGTTGAGTCAGGGCAGGACCTTGCTCAAACCCCATCTCTGCTTCCCTTCCTCCAGCTGAGGTTTCTTTAAACAACTGTTAGGGCTTCCTTTAATCCTGTTTACCTGACAATTTAACCTGAGAAAGACAATAAATCCCTTTTGTGTTTAAAACAGACCTGTTAGTTACTTTGTCAGTTAATTAGTAAGAAAGGGAAGAAAAGGAATAGAACCAACATACTCTGGGCTTGAAGGAAAGCCGGGGTATTCATCTTGAAGGAAGGTGTAACTTCAAAACAAGTCCCTTCCTGTGAAATTAACTAAAGCCTGTAGTTAATTTCAATCAGTTTTTTCCCCTCAGTTTGTTTTTAGTCTAAGTCCTAGTCTATAAACCCTGCTGCTCTTTGCCTATTTAAATTAATTCCTCCTCTCCCTGAAGATCTTTGTTACCTTCAGTGTTATACTCCCTGACTTCAGCCTCATATTATATCCTGAATTTCACCATTACATCCTACCTGCCACTCATATTATCTACCTAGCAAGTCCCTGACAACCTCCCTTCCAAATCCCCTTTAACCAAACACCTTTCCCAAATTCTCCCATAACATCTGGGAAGATATGGATGCCACCTTGACTGACAAGGATGGCAATTGAAAGACTTGGAATATTCCCAGGTGCCGTACCTAGGGGCAAACGTCAGTTGGCCCCACCCTATCCCCTCACATCTACATTGAGGAGGTTGGTCTCTGGACTCAGAGGCTGAGAACTGGAGATCATGGATCTCTGCAAACCTTAGTGGTTCTATCTGGGAGTGGGTGGCTGAAGGGTGGTGGAAGGGTTGCCAGGAGGTAGAAGAAGAAGAGAGTAGGAATAAGCCTGAATCTATTTCCTGCTGGATTGTGGGAGCTAGTGAACCATCAGCACTAGTAGTGAGAGAGCTGAGAGAATAAATACCCATCAATACATCTGCAGCAATAGCCTTCTCTATTCTTTGTCTTGGCTGCGGCCAGGTCTGGCCAGAGATAGGAGAAGGTGAAATCTCAAGCCTCCTCCAGATCAGTAGCCTCCAGTCCTGATTGTTAATTAGTCTAATAGATAATAGATCAATAGGGTTTCCAATCCCCAATCCTTGACCTTGTTATCCTTCCCCTACTTATAGATAAAAGAGTGTTCAACAACAAGTACCTTCCTGAGTGGTCTTTCAATCATGGCCCTTGGGAAGGGAGTCAAACGGCAGTCAGATCCTAAACATTATCCAAGGTATATCAATAGCCCATCATTAATTTATCCAACCCCGGGTTGGGCCTAGAGAGGTAAACCATCTATCTAACCTCTCAAAGTTCTTACTTGGGCAGCTGTTAAAGGAGCTCTAACAGGTTATTAACCAAACCTGTTAGAGAGAAGGGGATAACTTAAAGCAGCAGCCAGGGTGATAGGAGTAGGTGTTCCTCCCACCAACTACAACTGAGACAGATACACATCATCACCATCATTATACAGCTATATCTCTCTATACCCCTATATTTCTTTAACAGCTTTTGGCAAAGCCAGAGGGCAAAGAATCTAGTTTAAACAAGAGAAAAGGAAACAAAATGGGGTTAGCAAGTCATTATTACCACCATATCTTTATTTGTCTATTCCTTTACACAAGGCATAATAAGGCTCTGGTTCCAGATTATTCTTGAGTACTTTATAAAAATCTTAACCATATATGATGCTTATAAGTACTTGGCATTCACAATGGCAGATTTCCTTTCCTATTTATCAATGATAGTGGCCATTATTGTGACAGCCATTCAAGGAGTTTGGGCATTAAAGAAAACAATCCAATTGATCTTTGGCAAAGGGAAACAGAACAATGAGGACATGTTTAGTATCATGAAAGAACAACTCAGGCTGATGGTGGAAATTAACAGCAAAACTAAGCAAGGACAGGTTTTAGATGAAAATGCTATTTTACAACAAGAAATTATTGAAAATACATACAAGCCCAAGGCCAAAGAAAATCCCAAGCCTAAGATGGTGGATAGTTTTTCCCAGACAGATTTTGAGACTAATGAGGCTACTCAGACTGAGGGAGGAGCAGTTGCCCAATAACAGACCAAACCCAGTTTAGACCAAATGGTGAACTAATGAGCATGAAGATGTATAAGGCTTTTACAGCACAGGATTTGCAGGTGCTAAAAAGGAGTTTCCCCAAGTATTTCCTGACCACCCCCCACAAGTCAGTTAAGGAATTGCAGAGAACTTTCAATCTTTTTAATCCTTCCTAATTGGACGTTGAATTTATTTTGGACGAATTTTATACCTCAAGTGAGAAAAACAGATTTATTGAAGAACCAAGAAATAATCTGGATTTAGTTTCATGGCCAAGAGCACATGAAGGGATTGACTTGACAGTGCCTGAAAACATGAGGGGACTCTTAAATTGTAGAGCAGACTTACTTGAGGCTGTCAAAATACATACAAAAAGTTCCGGTTAAGATGGAGGCAGTATAAGGAGCAGCTGCTCGATCTCTCCTGACTGAAGCATACAGGACTCCTCAAGGGGAAATAACAACGAGTCCAGAGGAACGAAGGAACCCCACAACAGGGCGCAGCATTGAAGGTACGCAGAATCGGGGCATTTCCACACTATAGGGGGGTGAAACAGCTCACACTAAAACTCGAGAGGAAGAAGCCCATCCCCCACCCCCCACACCACACACCTCACACAACTCCAATGCACAAGTGTGAAAACAGGACTGGGGCAACCAGATAATCACTGGCAGCCCCAGGGCTTGTACCTGTGTGCTGTAAGACAAGGGACCCCAGGTGGCTGGGGGCACCCACGGACTTTCCCCGAGTGTCCATGTGGGTGAAGGCACCGCCTCAGGCTGGGAGGAAGGCCTCTAAAACTCGGCCTTTCCCAAGCACTGAAGGCACCTCCTCAGGTGCAAATAAAGATCTCCAGCCCACAGACTTTCACTACCTTCTGCGGGGTTGAAGTCAGTGCCCTAAGAGCATCTGCCCAGGCAAAGGCAGTGCCCTAGGCTTGAATAACGATCTCCAGCCCAGGCTTGGAACTCCAGTGAGGACCCCGTGCAGACCCAGCGCGGCAGTGGAAGCAGCCCCAAAGACTGCTGAAGGAACCTCGGGCAGAGGGGCAGACCTGGAACTACCAGGAGGCCTGACCCTGAGGACAAGGAAACCGGAGCCCTTGGGAGCTTGCAAGGTGCAGGCAGACCCTGAGTGCAAAGTCAAAGCTGAAAAGGGGTGGGGCTAACAATGACCAGCAATAAAGAAGTCCAGAAGAAAAAGACTATCAAGAGAAACTCTGGAACACTCCACAACTTCTACACAGAGAAAATCCAGACAACAGAGGAGGGAAAACAAGAATCCAAACCTCCCCCAAAAAATGAAAGCTGGTCACAAGCTATGGAAGAGTTTAAAAATGAAATGCTGAGGAAGATGGAAGAAATCTGGCAAGAAAATAACAGTTTAAAAGGCAGAATTTCACAATTGGAAAATGAGACAAGTCAACTGAAGACCAAAAATGACCAGATTGAAAAGGAAAACCAAAAAATTATAGCCGAAAACCAAAACATTAAAGCCGAAAACCAAAACATTAAAGCCGAAAACCAAAACATTAAAGCAGAAAACCAAAACATTAAAGCAGAAAACCAGTCCTTAAAGGCTAGAATCGAACATTTAGAAACCAATGATCTCTCAAGGCAACAAGAACAAATAAAACAAAGTCAAAAGACTGAAAAATAGAATAAAACATGAAATATCTCAATGAGAGAGTGACAGACCAAGAAAACTGGTCTAGAAGAGACAACTTGAGAATCATTGGTCTTCCAGAAAAGGAAGAAATTAATAGAAACTTGGACTCCATACTTAAAGAAATTATTCAGCAAAATTGCCCTGAAGTTCTACAACAAGAGGGCAATATCGACATTGAAAGGATCCATAGAACACCCTCTACACCAGAAACCAGAAAAGTCAACACCAAGGAATATAATAGCCAAATTCAAGAGCTTTCATGCAAAAGAAAAAAACTTACAAGAAGCCAGAAAGAGACAATTCAAATATCAAGGAGCACCAATCAGGATCACACAGGATCTGGCAGCCTCCACGCTAAAAGACCGCAAGGCTTGGAATACAATATACAGAAAGGCAAGAGAGCTGGGCCTTCAGCCACGAAACAACTACCCAGCGAAACTAACCATATACTTTCAGGGGAAAGTATGGGCATTCAACAAAATTGAAGAATTCCAAGGTTTTGCACAAAAGAGACCGGGACTAAATGGAAAGTTTGACACTCAACCACAAATATCAAGAGAAAGATGAAAAGGTAAATAAGAAACAGAGGGAAAAGAAAGAAAACTCATAGTCTTTTAAGCTTGACTCTTTAAGGGCATAAATAATATCTAATTATCTGTATTACTAGGTGGAAAAATGCTATGTATAATTCTCTGTAGTGAACTCTATACACTATTATAATATTCACTATTATAGAAACCAGAAGAATAATTCATAGGGAGAGGACAGGATACTAAATGGTCTAAGAAGACATGGGGGGTGGGAAAGAGGGGGGGAATAGTAGGCGACACCAAGAAAAATCCGAGTAAATAAGAAAAATAATATATTCTATTACACACAAAGAGGGCATGGGAAGGGGGAAGGGATGAATAATATCATAAGGAGAGGAAGAGAGCATAATCAAACCTTACTCTCAGAGTAATCAACCCGGAGAAGGAAGAGTAGTTTTATTATCCATCCAGATAAAAAACTCTATCTAACCCTACTGAGAAAGTCAGAAGGGATAAACCAAAGGGAGCAGGGGAGTGGGGAGGCCAAAAAAGGGAGGAGAGAAGAAGGGGGAGGGAATTCATTTGTTCTTTAAAAAAAAACCAAAAAGAGAGGAACAACAAGGGAGGGGGCAGAAAGGGAAGTCAATCAAGGGAGGGGATAAGGGATACTGGCTCAAAGCAAACCACTGGTATAAAAGAAAATAGTGTAATAAGAAGGAATGGGTCTAGGGGAGGATACAAAAATGTCAGTGAATACACAACTAACAATTGTAACTCTGAATGTGAACTGGGTAAACTCACTCATAAAACTGAATCAAATAGCAGAATGGATCAGAAACCAAAATCCTACCATAGGTTGTCTACAAGAAACACATATGAGGTGGGTAGACACACAGAAGTTCAAGGTTGAGGGTATGAGCAAAATCTTTTGGGCATCAAATGAGAAAAAGAAGGCAGGAGTGGCTATTATGATTTCTGACAAAGCCAAAGTAAAAATAGATATGATTAAAAAAGATAGGGAAGGTCACTACATCCTGATTAAAGGCAGTATAAACAATGAGGAAATAACACTGCTCAATATATATGCGCCAAGTGGTATAGCATCCAAATTCATAAAGGAGAAACTGGCAGAGCTCAAGAAGGAAATAGATAGTAAAACTATAATAGTGGGAGATCTAAATATTCCTCTTTCAGATCTAGATAAATCAAACCAAAAAATAAATAAGAAAGAGGTAAGAGAGATGAATGAAGTCCTAGAAAAATTAGATTTAATTGATATGTGGAGAAAAATAAATAGGGACAAAAAGGTATACACCTTCTTTTCAGCTGCACATGGTACATTTACAAAGATTGACCATGTAATAGGGCATAGAATCATGGCAAACAAATGCAAAAGAGCAGATATAATAAATG
>NC_058133.1:235423130-235433731 GCF_016433145.1 Gracilinanus agilis | reverse complement strand
TATACAAATTATTTGATATGATAAGCAAAGAAGGAGTCCTACCAAATTCCTTTTATGACACAAATATGGTACTGATTCCAAAGCCAGGTAGACCAAAAACAGAGAAAGAAAACTAGATACCAATCTCCCTAATGAACATAGATGCAAAAATCTTAAATAGAATATTAGCAAAGAGACTCCAGCAAGTAATTAAGAAGGTCATCCACCTTGATCAGGTGGGATCTATACCAGGAATGCAAGGTTGGTTCAACATTAGGAAAACCATCCACATAATTGACCATATCAACAGTCTAAGAAACAAAAATCACATGATTATCTCAATAGATGCTGAAAAAGCCTTTGACAAAATATAGAATCCATTCCTATTGAAAACATTGAAAAGTATAGGAATAGAAGGACCCTTCCAAAAAATGATAAAAAATATATACCTAAAACCATCAACAAGCATCATATGCAATGGGGATAAATTAGAAGCCTTCCCAATAAGATCAGGAGTAAAACAAGAATGCCCATTATCACCTCTATTATTCAACATAGTACTAGAAACACTAGCAATAGCAATTAGAGAAGAAAAAGAAATTGAAGGTATCAAAATAGGCAATGAGGAGACTAAGCTATCACTCTTTGCAAATGATATGATGGTATACTTAAAAAATCCTAGAGAATCAACTAAGAGGCTGGTAGAAATAATCAACAACTTTAGCAAAGTGGCAGGATACAAAATAAATGCACATAAATCGTCAGCATCTCTATATATTTCCAACACATTAGAACAGCAAGAGGTAGAAAGAGAAACACCATTTAAAATCACCTTAGACAATATAAAATACTTGGGAGTCAATCTAACAAAACAAACACAGCTTTTATACGAAAACAACTACAAAACACTTTCCAAACAAATAAAACTGGACCTCAACAATTGGAAAGCCATTAGTTGTTCATGGGTAGGACGAGCTAACATAATAAAAATGAACATCCTACCCAAATTAATTTACCTATTTAGCGCCATACCTATCAAATTATCAAAAAACTTCTTTACTGAATTAGGAAAAACTATAACAAATTTCATTTGGAATAACAAAAGATCAAGAATATCAAAGGAAATAATGAAAAAAATGTGAAGGAAGGGGGCCTAGCAGTACCAGATATCAAACTATACTATAAAGCAGCAGTCATTAAATCAATATGGTACTGGCTAAGAGATAGAAGGGAGGATCAGTGGAATAGACTCGGGGTTAATGATGTCAGCAAGACAGTGAATGATATACCCAAAGAGCCCAACTTTTGGGACATGAATCCACTATTTGACAAAAACTGCTGGGAAATTTTGAAAATAATATGGGAGACATTAGGTTTAGATCAACATCTCACACCCTACACCAAGATAAATTCAGAATGGGTGAATGACCTGAATATAAAGAGGGAAACTATAAATAAGTTAAGTGAACACAGAATAGTATACTTGTCATATCTCTGGGAAAGGAAAGATCTTAAAACCAAGCAAGAGTTAGAGAAAATTACAAAATGTAAATGTAATGGTTTTGATTATATTAAGCTAAAAAGCTTTTGTACAAACAAAAACAATGTAGTCAAAATCAGAAGGGAAACAACAAATTGGGAAAAAATCTTTATAACGAAAAACTCTGACAGGGGTCTAATCACTCAAATATACAAGGAGTTAAAGCAATTGTATAAAAAATCAAGCCATTCCCCAATTGATAAATGGGCAAGAGACATGAATAGGCAATTTTCAGGTAAAGAAATCAAAAGTATCAATAAGTACATGAGAAAGTGTTCCAAATCTCTAATAATTAGAGAAATGCAAATCAAAACAACTCTGAGGTATCACCTCACACCTAGCAGATTGGCTAAAATGAAAGAAGGGGGAGTAATGAATGTTGGAGGGGATGTGGCAAAATCGGGACATTGATGCATTGCTGGTGGAGTTGTGAACTGATCCAGCCATTCTGGCTGGCAATTTGGAACTATGCCCAAAGGGCTATAAAAGACTGCCTGCCCTTTGATCTAGCCATACCATTGCTGGGTTTGTACCCCAAAGAGATCATAGATAAACAGACTTGTATGAAAATATTTATAGCTGCGCTTTTTGTAGTGGCAAAAAACTGGAAAATGAGGGGATGTCCTTCAATTGGGGAATGGCTGAACAAATTGTGGTATATGCGGGTGATGGAATACTATTGTGCTAAAAGGAATAATAAACTGGAAGAATTCCATGCAAATTGGAGAGACCTCCAAGAAGTGATGCAGAGTGAAAGGAGCAGAGCCAGAAGAACATTGTACACAGAGACTGATATACTATGGTAAAATCAAATGTAATGGGCTCCTGTACCAGCAGCACTGCAATGACACAAGACAGCTCTGAGGGATTTATGGTAAAGATGCTACCCACATTCAGAGGAAGGACTGCAGGAGAGGAAACATATAAGATAAACAATTGCTTAAATGCATGGGCTGAGGTGGACATGAATGGGAAATAGACCCTGAACAAGGACACATGTTACAACCAGTGGAAATGTGCGTTGGCCATGGGTGGGGGGAGAGCGGGGGGTGAAGGGGAAAGTAGGGGCATAAAGTATGTAAACAGTTTAAAAGTGAATATTAATAAATGTCTAATAAAAAAATACATGCAAAAAGATCAAATGGGTGGAACAGATTTGAGAAAATGAGGCAGGCTGAGGATGAGCAACATAGCTTATTTTTGGACAGGCTTATTGAAAATTCTGAAAATTTCTAGGTTTTAATAAGGATCAGTCTGAGGAAGCTCTACCCTACATAAGATATCAATTTATAAAAAGAACTAACTATCCAAGAGCTAAAAAGACAGTTGAAAGAAATGAGGAAAGAAAAAGAGATAGAAGAATTTAAGAATTTTGCTTTACAAATGGCCAGAGACCATGGAAATAAGCAAAGAGAGACTTATTCAACCTAAAAGAGATCTTATAATAAAGTCCCAAAATGCTTTCTCTGCCACAGACCCAGTCATTTGATTAAGCAGTGCAGATTCAGAAAACAAATAGACTTCTCCAAAGATAGAAGGAGCATTTACCCAAAAAAGACCTATAGTAACAGCAAGTGGGCTGAAAAACCACAAAAATTAGAAGCTTGTTGGAAGCATGATTGCAAGTCTGTGTCTAATAAGCCTTCTTTGGAAGAAATGGAGAAATTTTTGAAATTTGGAGACAGGCCAAGGAACTTATGAAGGTTAAGCTCTAATACATGTAAGTCAGAAAGTAATAATGACTATAGAGAGAGCAGAGAGCTCAAGAAATAGAATGAGGCTAATATTTTATTGATAGGCAAAAGTGATGGGAATCAGTACACCACACTAGAAGATAACAAAAAGAAAGTCCACTGCTGAAAAATTATAGATGGAAAATGAATTGAGGCAATTACACAGAGAAATTTATTTGAAGAAACAATCTCTTATGGAAAATACTGAGTTGCCACAGACTTCAAAGGAAGGAGTAGGACAAAATGGCAAGGGATTAACTAGAAGTAATATAGACTTAAAGCTAACCAGCCAGAAAAACTTTGTTACAGGTAGTGAATTAAACACTATGCTGAATGAAGTGAAAAACCCAATGGAAAGAATTGGTAACATAGCCAACCCTACAGAATAATGTTTTACCAAAGAGAGCAAAGTTACTCTATTAAGGTTGACCCCAAATAATGTAATGGGAAACCAAAAAGAAACACAGTCTCAAGCTCCAAAGCCTAGTTCAGAAACCCCCATAACATCCATAAGTAAGATAGTATACTGTCTCAGCCCCAAAGTTAAACGTTTCAAACCTAGAAACAATGTAGCAAGTCTCCCAGATTTAAAACAGCCCACCAAAGGAAAATTTCTTAAAGTGAGGGAACGCTACAAGCCTCAGAATTTTCAGGGGCTGGGAGAGACAGACATACTCTCTCTGTAAACACAGATAACACCTAAAATAACCCATACTTAGGGCTAAGATATCCAGGAGTGGTGAAAGGTGAGGAAAAACACATCTAATTCTTTCCCTGAAACTATGAGAGAAGACTCACAAAACCCTGTAGGGAGGGGAGAAAAAGATCAGTTTCAAACTGTTGTTCCAGAGCTATGTTTGTCAGTTTCTCAAGATTCCATTCTAGGCAGAGAAACACAGCAGCAAGGGGGAGGGGCAAAATCAAACACCAAACAGGAAATGTACATGGGGGCAGCCATTTTACTGGAAGTGACATCATCTCCAGACTACCATATATCTCCTAATAGAGAAGCATTGGATTCTGAGACTCTACAGAGACAAGTAGAAGAGAATCAAGTACTTTCTTTGCACAATAACATCACTAATGAGCCACTGATCACAATAGAAATCAATGGTGAATCAGTTCAGGAAATTGTGGATACAGGAGCAGATGTATCAACCTTAAAACATCTCCCTAGAGATTGTGAGATGCTTGGAACAGTGTTAGTAAAAGGGAGCATCTGTTAGTAAAAGGGAGCAAACTGCACCAAAATTCAAGCCAAAAATGGTGAAGTTGGATCCAATAGAATTTGACCACCAATTCTTATTTTTACCATCATGTCCCAATAATTTAATAGGGAGGGATATCCTATGCAAATTAGTAGCTACCATCCACTGTGAGCCAGATGGTGAGATCTATTTGCATCTCCCTAAAAGATCACTGAAGCATCATCCCAATTTGTGCTTAGATAGGATATCAAATGATCATAGCATTTTAGTACTGGAACAAGATACCATCTACAAGATTCCAGATACACTACCCAAAGAGGTCTGGGCCAGCAGTTCCTCAGACGTGGGTAGGATCATGTGTGCTAAGCCAGTGAAAATCAAAGTGAAAGGAGGAATGCCACCACCTAGGATTCCTCAATTCAAATTAAGCAAAGAAGCTGTGGCTGGAATAAAACCAATCATCCAAAGCTTATTAGATAAAGAAATATTGATATATGGGTTCTCAGAATTTAATACTCCTATCTTGCCCATAAAAGAGGCAAAGTTAAATACTGAAGGGAACATTCAGTGGAGAATGGTACAAGATCTATGGGCAATAAATTCTTACGTGGAACAAATTCTAAGTCCATCCCAGATAATTGCAGAAATTCCACAAAACACAAAATAGTTTACTGTCACTGATCTTGCTAGCACCTACTTTAGCGTCCCTGTCCACAAGGACAACCAAAAACTATTTACTTTTTCTTGGGAGTGCAAGACACTTGTATGGAGTTGTTTGCCCCAGTAATTCATAAATAGTGGGAGCATATTTTGCCAAATATTACAAAAAGATCTTGAATCAATTTCTTTCACTGCTAGCAAACTGGTGCATTATGTAGATGACATCCCACTAATGTCAGCAATGGGAGATATCTGTCAAACATACAGCATACTCTTAATAGAAGAACTGTACAGGAAAAGCCATAAAATATCCAAAAATAAAGTCCAGTGGGTTAGAGATAAGATCAAGTTTTGGGGGTTCATATTGCAGGTTGGTACTAGAAGCCTATCCAAGAGAAGAATAGAGGATATACAGAAATTAAGATTACCTAAGACCAAGAAGCAATTAAGGGCAATTATAGGCATGACTAGCTTCTGCAGACAGTGGATACCTGGTTTTTCTCTCATAGCAAAACCATTGACAGAGTTAACCAGGAAAGACATCAAAGAACCACTGAAGCTAACAAGGGAACACAGAAATGCCATAGAAAAATTAAAGGCAGCAATTTTGTCTTCTCCTGCATTAGGCACTCCAGACCACAATAAGCCATTTCATCTGTTTATCCATGAGGATAAAGGAATTGCTTGTGCAGTGTTCATGCAACCTAGGTAGCAATCTAAGACCTATTGCCTACTACAATTCAACTCTTAATCCAGTTATGCAAGGAAGGGTTTCCTGTTTAAAGATTATTGCTACCGCAGCTCTAATGATTAGGAAAAATTCAAAGCTAGTCCTGTGAGGGAAGCTAAGATTGTATTCCCAGCACCAACTTCAAACCACGTTGAGGAATGCAAATCTGCAAGCCTTCACATCACTCCCAGTACCAAGCAATCTTACTAACAAAGGAGAATTTGACATCCATAGATGCAACACCATTAACCCAGCAACTCTTATCCACGAGTTACCATTAGAAGGGGATAGCCTTCACAATTGTAGTGACACACTAGAGATCATGCAAAAGGCCAGAGAGGACCTGTCAGATATTCCCATGGTCCAAACCGACCTCACACTCTTCTGTGATGGCTTGAGTTACCAACATAATGGGCAGAGATTTTCAGGAACCACAGTTACAACCCAGAATGAAACTCTATGTTTTCAGCAACTGAGCCAAACATCTCTAAAGGGGCAGAAATTATTGCATTAATACGTGCACTCCAGATTGCTGAAGGTAAAGCCATGAACATTTCTACAGACTTGAAATATGCCTTCGGTGATGTACATGCGTCAGGGGAAATCTGGAGAAACCGAGGTTTCGTGAATTCAAATGAGAAAGCAATAGCATGTGGGAAACTAATAAGTGAATTATTGCAAGCCATACAGTTACCATCAAAACTTTCTGTGATACACTGCTGAGTACATCAGAAGATCATAGGGTCAATACAATTGGTCAATTACAGGGCAGACATCAGTGCAAAATTTGCTACTGGATTTGGACGTAAAGCAATATTCCACTTATACATAGTAGAAAAAGATCAATTGCAAGAAGCTTATTCACAAAGGGAAGTGAAATATTGGCAAGAAAATCTTGAAGCCAATATAGGAAATGGAGTATGGATGTTGTGTTACTTGGAATTTTGGGAGTTCCATTTAGAAGTATTTGGGGCTCATTTGAGCCTTAAAATATTTAGATTCTGACTAACTTCCTATGGAAGTTTAGGGGACTTTGAAACTACATTTTCCACATGATTCATCTTGTAAAATGGAGGTAGACAGGAAGTATGATAATGTAAGAGAATGATATAAGACTCCTAGGGTAATTGGAAATGGTTTCCTTTGCTACCTGCACTGGCGCTGGGTTTCACGTAGAGAGGGGAGAGAAGGGAATGGCTAAAGCAGCATTTTTGAAATAGATCTTAGCCTGGCACGTGGTTGACTTTATTCTACTAACATGACCATAATTAAAATACTATGTCTTCTTTTAATATAAGTCTATATTTTTTATAAATACAACAAAGTCCATCTCTAGAAAACCATTTTTTATTATTTTTAATAATATTTATTTTTTAGAAAAGTTAACATGGTTATATGATTCATGCTCTTACTTTCCCCTTCACTTCCCACTTCCCCCCCCCCAATAGCTGATGCACATTTCCACTGGTTTTAACGTGTGTCATTGATCAAGACCTATTTCCATATTATTGATAGTTACATTGCTGTGGTAATTTCGAGTCTACATCCCCAATCATGTCCACCTCAACCCATGTGTTCAAGCAGTTGTTTTGCTTCTGTGTTTCCACTCCTTCAGTTCTTCCTCTGAATGTGTATAGCGTTCTTTACCATAAGTCCCTCAGAATTGTCCTGGGTAATTGCATTGCTGCTAGTACAAAAGTCCATTACATTCTATTTTACCATAGTGTATTGGTCTCTGTGTACAATGTTCTTCTGGCTCTGCTCCTTTCTCTCTGTATCAATTCCAGGACATCCAGTTCACATGGAATTCCTCCAGATTATTATTCCTTTGAGCACAATAGTGTTCCATCACCAGCATATACCACAATTTGTTCAGCCATTCCCCAATTGAAGGACATACCCTCCTTTTTCAGTTTTGTGTCACCACAAAAAGTGTGGCTATAAATATTTTCGTACAAGTCTGTTTATCTATGATCTCTTTGGGGTACAAACCCAACAATGGTATGGCTGGATCAAAGAGCCGGCATTCTTTTATAGTCCTTTGAGCATAGGTCCAAACTGCCTTCCAGAATGGTTGGATCAGTCACAACTCCACCAGCAATGCATTAATGTCCGAATTTGGCCTCATCCCCTCCAACATTCATTACTCTCCCCTTTTATCATTTTAGACAATCTGCTAGGTGTGAGGTGATACCTCAGAATTGTTTTGATTTGGATTTCTCTAATTATTAGAGATTTAGAACACTTTCTTATGTGCTTATTGATAATTTTGATTTCTTTATCTGAAAATTGCCTATCCATGTCCCTTGCTCATTTATCAATTGGGGAATGGCTTGATTTTTTATACAATTGGTTTAACTCCTTGTATATTTGAGTAATTAGACCCCTGTCAGATTTTTTTAAAACATTTATTAATATTTATATTTTAGAAAAGTAAACATGGTTACAGGATTTATGCTCTTAATTTCCCCTTCACCCCACGACCTACCTCCCTCCCCTGGCTGATATGCATTTCCACTGGTTTTAACATGTGTCATTAATCAAGACCCATTTCCAAGTTGTTGATAGTTGCATTGGTGTGGTACTTTCGAGTCTACATCCCCAATCATGTCCACCTCAACTGATGCGTTCAAGCAGTTGATTTTCTTCTCTGTTTCCTCTCCTGCAGTTCTTCCTCTGAATGGGGGTAGTGTTCTTTTCCATAAATCCCTCAGAATTTTCCTTGGTCATTGCATTGCTGCTAGTACAGAAGTCCATTACATTCTATTTTACCACAGTATATCAGTCTCTGTGTACAATGTTCTTCTGGTTCTGCTCCTTTCCCTCTGTATCAATTCCTGGAGGTCATTCCAGTTCATGTGGAATTCCTCCAGTTTATTATTTCTTTTAGCACAATAATATTCCATCACCAGCATATACCACAATTAGTTTAGCCATTCCCCAATTGAAGGACATGCCCTCATTTTCCAGTATTTTGCAACCACGAAAAGCGCGGCTATAAATATTTTCATGCAAGTCAGTTTATCTATGATCTCTTTGGGGTACAATCCCAACAATGATATGGCTGGATCAAAGGGCAGGCATTCTTTGATAGCCTTTTGAGCATAGTTCCAAAATGCCATCCAGAATGGTTGGATCAGTTCATAACTCCACCAGCAATGCATTAATGTCCCAATTTTGTCACATCCCCTCCAACATTCATTACTCTCCCCTTCTTTCATTTTAGCCATTCTGCTAGGTGTAAGGTGATACCTCAGAGTTGTTTTGATTTGCATTTCTCTAATTATTAGAGATTTAGAATACTTTCTCATGTGCTTATTGATACTTTTGATTTCTTTACCTGAAAATTGCCTATTCATGTCTCTTGCCCATTTATCAATTGGGGAATGGCTTGATTTTTTATACAATTGCTTTAACTCCTTGTATATTTGAGTGATTAGACCCCTGTCAGAGTTTTTCGTTATAAAGATTTTTTCCCAATTTGTTGTTTCCCTTCTGATTTTGACTACATTGTTTTTGTTTGTACAAAAGCTTTTTAGCTTAATCTAATCGAAACCATTACATTTACATTTTGTAATTTTCTCTAACTCTTGCTTGGTTTTAAAATCTTTCCTTTCCCAGAGATCTGACAAGTATACTATTCTGTGTTAACTTATTTATAGTTTCCCTCTTTATATGCAAGTCATTTACCCATTCTGAATTTATCTTGGTGTAGGGTGTGAGATGTTGATCTAAACTTAATCTCTCCCATATTGTTTTCCAAATTTCCCATCAGTTTTTGTCAAATAGTGGATTCATGTCCCCAAAGTTGGGCTCTTTGGGTTTATCATACACTGTCTTGCTGATGTCATTTACCCCAAGTCTATTCCACTGATCCTCCCTTCTGTCTCTTAGCCATACTGTTTTGATTATGCTGCATAATATTTGGTACTGCTAGGCCACCTTCCTTCACATTTTTTTTTCATTATTTCCCTTGATATTCTTGACCTTTTGCTATTCCAAATGAAATATGTTATAGTATTTCTTAATTCAGTAAAGAAGTTTTTTGGTAGTTTGATAGGTATGGCACTAAATAGGTAAATTAATTTCGGTAGAATGTTCATTTTTATTATGTTAGCTCATCCTACCCATGAGCAATCAAAGGCTTTCCAATTGTTGAGATCCAGTTTTGTTTGGAAAGTGTTTTGTAGTTGTTTTTGTATAATTGCTGTGTTTGTTTTGGTAGATAGATTCCTAAGTATTTTATATTGTCTAGGGTGATTTTTTTTAATTTAAACATTTATTAATAATCATTTTTAACATGGTTACATGATTCATGCTCCTACTTTCCCCTTCACCCTCCACACTCCCCCCACCCACTGGTTTTGTCATGTGTCCTTGATCAAGACCAATTTCCAAATTGTTGGTGGTTGCATTGGTGTGGTAGTTTCGAGTCCACATCCCCAATCATGTCCACCCCAACCCATGTATTCAAGCAGTTGTTTTTCTTATATGTTTCCTCTCCTGCAGTTCTTCCTCTGAATGTAGGTAGCGTTCTTTACCATAAATCCCTCAGAGCTGTCCTGGGTCATTGCATTGTTGCTAGTACAGAAGCCCATTACATTCTATTTTACCACAGTATATCAGTCTCTGTGTACAATGTTCTTCTGGCTCTGCTCCTTTCACTCTGCATCAGTTCCTGGAGGTCTCTCCAGTTCCCCTGGAACTCCTCCAGTTTATTATTCCTTTTAGCACAATAGTATTCCATCACC
>NC_058133.1:235421580-235423034 GCF_016433145.1 Gracilinanus agilis | reverse complement strand
TTCACAACTCCACCAGCAAAGCATTAATGTCCCAATTTTGCCACATCCCCTCCAACATTCATTACTCTCCCCTTCTTTCATTTTAGCCAATCTGCTAGGTGTGAGGTGATAACTCAGAGTTGTTTTGATTTGCATTTCTCTAATTATTAGAGATTTGGAACACTTTCTCATGTGCTTATTGATACTTTTGATTTCTTTACCTGAAAATTGCCTATTCATGTCTCTTGCCCATTTATCAATTGGGGAATGGCTTGGTGTTTTATGCAGTTGCTTTAACTCCTTGTATATTTGAGTAATTAGATCCCTGTCAGAGTTTTTTGTTATAAAGATTATTTCCCCAATTTGTTGTTTCCCTTCTGATTTTGACTACATTGTTTTTGTTTGTACAAAAGCTTTTTAGTTTAATATAATCAAAAACCATTTAATTTACATTTTGTAATTTTCTCTAACTCTTGCTTGGTTTTAAAGTCTTTCCTTTCCCAGAGATCTGACAAGTATACTATTCTGTGTTAACTTATTTATAGTTTCCCTCTTTATATGCAAGTCATTTACCCATTCTGAATTTATCTTGGTGTAGGGTGTGAGATGTTGATCTAAACTTAATCTCTCCCATATTGTTTTCCAAATTTCCCATCAGTTTTTGTCAAATAGTGGATTCATGTCCCCAAAGTTGGGCTCTTTGGGTTTATCATACACTGTCTTGCTGATGTCATTGACCCCAAGTCTATTCCATTGATCCTCCTCTCTGTCTCTTAGCCAGTACCATATTGTTTTCATGACTGCTGCTTTATAGTATAGTTTAATATCTGGTACTGCTAGGCCCCCTTCCTTCACATTTTTTTTCATTATTTCCCTTGATATTCTTTATCTTCTGTTATTCCAAATGAAATTTGTTATAGTTTTTTCTAATTCAGTAAAGAAGTTTTTTGGTAGCTTGATAGGTATGGCTCTAAATAGGAATATTAATTTGGGTAGGATGGTCATTTTTTTATGTTAGCTCATCCTACCCATGAGCTATCAATGGCTTTCCAATTGTTTAGATCCAGTTTTATTTGTTTGGAAAGTGTTTTGTAGTTGTTTTCATATAATTGCTGTGTTTGTTTTGGTAGATAGATTCCTAAGAATTTTATATTGTCTAGGGTGATTTTAAATGGTGTTTCTCTTTCTACTTCTTGCTGCTCTCGTGTGTTGGAAATGTATAGAAATGCTGATGATTTATGTGCATTTATTTTGTATCCTGCAACTTTGCTAAAGTTGTTGATTATTTCTAGCAGCTTCTTAGTTGATTCTCTAGGATTTTTTAAGTAGACCATTATATCATCTGCAAAGAGTGATAGCTTAGTCTACTCCTTGCCTATTTTGATACCTTCAATTTCTTTTTCTTCTCTAATTGCAACTGCTAGTGTTTCTAGTACTATGTTGAATAATAGAGGTGATAATGGGCATCCTTGTTT
>NC_058133.1:235405297-235421184 GCF_016433145.1 Gracilinanus agilis | reverse complement strand
GATTGGTCTATAGTTTTCTTTCTCTGTTTTTGGTCTCCCTGGCTTTGGAATCAGTACCATATTTGTGTCATAAAAGGAATTTGGTAGGACTCCTTCTTTGCTTATCATATCAAATAATTTGTATAGTATTGGGATTAGTTGCTCTTTGAATGTCTGATAGAATTCACTTGTGAATCCATCAGGCCCTGGTGATTTTTTCTTAGGGAGTTCTTTGATGGCTTGTTCAATTTCTTTTTCTGATATGGGATTATTTAGGTATTCTATTTCTTCTGCTGTTAATCTAGGCAGTTTATATTTTTGTAAATATTCATCCATATCTCCTAAATTGTGATATTTATTGCCATGTAATTGGGCAAAATAGTTCTTAATGATTGCCTTAATTTCCCCTTCATTAGAGGTGAGGTCTTCCTTTTCATCTTTGATACTGTCAATTTGGTTTTCTTCTTTCCTTTTTTTATTAGATTGACTAGTACTTTGTCTATTTTATCTGTTTTTTCAAAATACCAGCTTCTAGTCTCATTTATTAATTCAATAGTTCTTTTATTTTTGATTTTATTAATTTATCCTCCCCCCATTCTCTTAATTACCTTATGTTGATTCTCTTGAGTTCTGGGTTTGGGCAGCAAACACTCTTTTTTTTTTTTTTTTTAATTTTAAACCCTTAACTTCTGTGTATTGACTTATAGGTGGAAGATTGGTAAGGGTAGGCAATGGGGGTTAAGTGACTTGCCCAGGGTCACACAGCTGGGAAGTGTCTGAGACCGGATTTGAACCTAGGACCTCCTGCCTCTAGGCCTGGCTCTCAATCCACTGAGCTACCCAGCTGCCCCCAGCAAACTCTCTTTTTAAGTCCGGTTTAAGTCCGGTTTTTTCTTGATGAATGTTTGGAAGTCCTCAATTTTATAGAATGACCATACTTTCCCCTGCAATAATATAGTTAGTCTTCCTGGATAGTTGATTCTTTGTTGTAGACCCAGTTCTCTTGCTTTCTGGAATATTGTATTCCATGCCTTTCGGTCCTTCAATGTAGATGCAGCCAGATTCTGTGTTATCCTAACTGTGGTTCCCTGATATCTGAATGACTTCTTTTTAGCAGCTTGTAATATTTTTTCCTTGGTTTGGTAGTTTTTTAATTTGGCTATAATATTCCTGGAAGTTGTCAGTTGTGGATTAAATGTAGGAGGTGATCTGTGGATTCTGTCGATTTTCACTTTTCTCTCTTGTTCAAGAATTTCTGGGTAATTTTCTCTGATAATCTCTTGTAAAATGCTATCTAAACTTTTTCTTTTAAACAATTAATTCTTAAGTTGTCTCTTATAGCTCTTGTCTCCAGATCTTTGGTTAAATCAATGAGATGTTTCATATTCTCAATTTTTTCATTTTTTTATTTTGTTTAATATATTCTTGTTGCCTTGTGAAGTCATTTACTTCTAGTTGTTGAGTTCTGTTTTTTAAAGACTGAATTTCATCCCTGGCTTTTTGTCATCCTTCTCTTTCTGGTCTGATTTTCTTTGTAGATCATCTTTTGCCTTCTTTGCTTCATTTTCAAGCTGGCCAATTCTGGCTTTTAAGTCTTTATTTTCTTGTTTTAGTTTATGTATTTCCTTTTTCAAATTGTCTTCAGCCTCTCTTGATTGCTTTTTGAGTTCCTGATGTTCTTGAATTAATTGAGTTTTAAATTCCTGAGTTAATTGAATTTTGAGATCTTCCAAAGCCTGTGTCCAGTTCGCTGGAATTACTTCCTCTTCTTTTATTTCTGTTTCATTTGCTCTCTTTTCACTTCCTTGAAAGAAGCTGTCAATTGTCATTTCTTTTCTCTTTTTCTGTTGCTTACTCATGGTTTTCCCCCTCCTTGTTCTGCTAGTTTGAGCAGATGTATTTAATGATCTTTGATGAAAGATGCAGCTGGTAATGGAGGTTTGTAGTTACTTTTTCTGCCCTCTGATGACTTCTTGTCTGTCCAATTGTTGGGATTAATACTCTATTGATTGGATTAATCTTACTGCTTTATCTGCCCTGAGGCTAAAACCTCACTCACACACTATTAACAAGAGGAGAAATTTATTAATTCAAAGAATTTTGGAAGGAAGAAAAGGTCTAGGTTTGAGGGTTAAGTAAAATCTATCTAAGATATTCAAGGTGCTGCTAGAATAGCTATCCCTCAGAGGGGAAAGGCTCTGACTAAAACTATTTTTCCCTAAATAAACTCCCTTACAATCTAAACTGTATCTTAAATCAAATAATATTTAGTATAAGATCATAAAGATGGTCTTGATTATAGATCTGTAGTTGTTTAGGATTGACTGGGTCACTGCATGCAAGTTTTGGTCACAGTGCTCAAAACCTTAGGAAAACAATCTGAGATTGAGTGTGTGTGGAGTATATAGTAATGATTCACCCTGCTCTCTGAGTTAGAGATCAGCTAAGCTACTGAGAAGAAGTAATTCTACCCCTTCTAGCCTCCCAGCTCTCTCTGTCCCCCAAAGAGTAATCTTGCCAAGCTGGGTATCTTGCTTTTATACCCACATTCTTAACTGCCCCAACTGCCCCTCTCTCCTGGAGTTCTGGGGGTACTGTGGAGTTCTGTGAGACAGTTCACCCAACTTAAGATTATTCATGTTACATTATGTATCAATGTGAGACTTGGATCCCAATTTCTTCAGTTGTGTATAGCTCCTTCCAAATCCTTGTGCCTGACTTGAAGGACTTCCCTTACTCACAGGAAACACTTCATTTTTATATCTATTATTTTGAAAATGGGGACCTTTTCCACAGAAAGAAGCAGGAATTTCCCCCTTATTTCATTTGTGTTTCTGTTTTGAGGTTACAAAAAGCCTGAGAAATTAGGAATAAGCAAAAAAAAAATCAAATCCACACATTGGTGGACATCTCAGCTAATTGTTTCTAGAAGGATTAGCTGGGGATTTACTCCTGCTTTGAAATCAGTTTTCTCATTATGCCTTTATTGATCTTCTACAGTATAATACCCAACTACTCTTTCCTCTTAGAGAAGCACAAGACATATCACCTTTTGCTTTTAAGAGGAGCACAGGAAATGCCCCTTCTCCAGTCAGAGGGAAATCATGGGAGAATCTCTTCATTCATCTTATGTTTCCATGCAATTGGTTATACCTTTGTCCCCAGGGCCATCATTTGTTAGGGGGGAGAAGACCCTGATCAGGTATCTTGAGCCTGGAAATCAATTCCCTGGAAGACATACATCACTGCCTTCTCTCCAGGGCCACAGTAGCTAGAACAAAGAAACCTTGTGCAGAAGAAAAGTGATGCCCAGAGAAAGGTGGGGTCTTTCTTGGAAAGATTCTCCATTTATGTATCTGCCTTCCTTCCTCCCATTTGTTTCTACCCAAAGGAAACCATGATTCTTGTTTGTCTCTAACTCAGGGGGTATCTGGTGAAATAGAATTTAAACTAGAGCTGCTGACCTATGTACCCCCTGAAAAAATTAAGCTTCTTTAAAATCTTAGATATCAGAAGCGGAAGGGGCTGTCCCCCACTTTTTCCCCAGACAGGTCATCTAATCCGTTCTACTTTCATTGAGCTCTCATGCATTCAGATCATCCCTGTAAAATAACCAATTGCTCAGCACTCACATGATTCCAAAGACTTCAAAGCCTCTTTTGTCCCCTCCCCTATTTTAGTGTCTTACAATCCTTCCAGGCAGGAAATTCTCCCTAATGTGTAACCTAAAACCCCCTTATTGCAATTGAAGCTCAGCCTCACTGCTCTTTTTCTTAGGGGGAACACATCAGTGTTTGGGGATGACAGAAAATCTCATACTCATTCTTTGCTTCTTCACAGAGACCTTCTAAATCCACTTATCTTTCTTCTCTTGTCATGAAAGACACCAAAAAAACCCATTTGAATTCATCAATTGGGAAAACTTTTAGTTCATTTCAAGAATTAGTTATAAGTGGTTTATATACATAGATGCCCTACAACCAGCCACCTCTGATTAGAGGCCAAGGATATTAGTTTGTACGTACTTCCCGTATACTAATTTGTATATATGCTATACTGCTCCAATAAACTCCAGGAAATCAGGGACAATTTCATTTTTGTCTTTATTTGGCTCCCCAGGGTCTATACTAACTGCTTAATAAATAACACCCATCCCCAAATCCAATTGAATAGGCATCAACTTCTGGGATGCATCTGGAAGTGTCTTCCCAGGAGAAAATAAGATACTTGAGTGTAAGAACTGCATTATTTTTGTCTTTGTATGCTTAGGGATTGGCACAGGGCTTTGCATATAACAGGTACTTAATAAATGTTTTTGAATTGAGTTGCACACAAGTGAAGATGCTCTAAAGCACAAATGTTGGAGAATCAGTTTTTTAGCCCAGCTGTCTACACTTATCCAATGAATAACTGCGCAAGACAAAGCTCTAGACTAGAGACTGGACAAATTGTGAGGTCACTTTCTATGTTCTTTCCCATTAAAATGTTTGCAGCCTGAATTCCAGAGGTTAAAAGCCACATCAAAATGAAGTCTTCAAATCATTCCCCTTCCCTCCTTTTCAAATGAAAGGAGCTCTGAAGTCCAATTACAGCAGAGATCAATTTGCTTCTTTAAGCTGTGGAATTTGACTTTGCTCAAGGGATATTTGTGATTGCCTCTAGCCCCCCTGGAGCTAAAAAATTTTTAGGCTTTCCTTCTTTACTAAATTATAATATCCTTGGATTGAAAGTGAGACTGAAGGGAGTCCCTGCTGAAAAACCCAAGTGTCAAGCCTCTTTGCAAACTCTGAGTCCGTAATTGGTTTGGAAATACTGAGTGAATAGCTAAAAGGGCTTCAGGTGGATTAATGTCAAATAACCTGTCTCCTTGATGCCACTGGGAGATGGGGGTGGGAAGGTGTTATTGTGTTGGCACAGCTGGCAGCAAGCACAATTAATTTCAGCCCCTCATGTACAAACATAATTAAGATTCATATTTGGTAAATGCCAAGTCCCCACAATCAAAAAGGCAATATGGTAAAGGGAAAAGAGCTCTGGACTGGGAACAGTTGACTTTGAACCATGTCTTTACCAAATTTTATATATATATAATTTGACTGAATCAAATTTACCAAATTTTATATATATATAATTTGACTGAATCATAGAATTAGAGGATAAGAATTTGAGAGTTGGAAGGGATCTTAATAGTCATCTGGTCTGTAAATATTAATTAAAAACCTACTATATACCAAGTACTATGCTTGTCACTAGGTTTTTATAAAAAGCCAAATAAAAACGGAGTTCTTTCCCTCAAAGAGTTTATACTCTAGGAGGACAACACATGATAAGAAACTGGAAAACTGAGGGGAAGGTAACTGACAGGGGTTGTAAGTCAGAGAGGATAGACATAATGAAGACCTACAGTGAGGTGGGAAATTATGAGGAGAGTATCTGTTTTGAGCCTCCTAAAATAGAAGATCTATGGAGGATATCCCTTTCCCTCTCCAGGAGAGGTGTGAATTTCGGGGTTAATTCAATTTCATAGAAAGATGAGTTACCAGAAATAATGACGAAGTCCAGAAGATCAGAGAGATGGTAAATAGTGGATCTAATTGGTCCAACATATTCCTAAAGGAATTGCACTGTAAAATATTTGAAAAGTGGTAATCCATCTTCTTCTGAAGACCTCAAAAAAGGGGAGACTCACAACCTCTTGAAGAAGTTCATTCCACTTCTGGTTAGCTAATTATTAAGAAGGTTTTTCTGATATCAAGGATAAATTTGCCTCTTTTAATTCCTACTATTACTCTTTTATTTACTAGAGCCAAAAATACAAGTTAAATCCCTCTTCTACATGATATCCCTTCAAACATTTAAAGATAACTATCATGTTTCCTGAGTCTTGTTTTTACCAAACTGAATATGCCAACTTCTTTCGACTCACTTTGAATCTTCTCTCTTGCCCTTTTTTCTTTTTTATTCAAGTTTTCCTCCAATCTGAAGTCATGTCTTTTTCATATATACCATAAACATTATCCTAAATTCAGCTTTCCCTCAGCCAAAGAGCGAGGTTTTTGATGCAATATTTTGTGATATGTTTGTGGAGAAATTGAAGACATATAAAGTAGTTAATTATAAAATGAAATTAATTCATAACTTGTAAGATGGTCAAGTCCATCAGAACTCAACTATTTGGGTTGTCTTACTCCAGATACTCTTCAATTTATCAACATCTTTCATAAATTATGGTGCTAAAAATGAAATACAATACACCAGATGGCGCTTGTCTACTTTGTCCTGAAAACAAGTTTGTATTGAATTTTCCTGTTTATTTCTACATCATGCTCCTAATATGTTGGGCTTTCAGTGCTCTGAGACCTCACTTTTTTTAGAGCAATTAATATCTATCCATGCCTGGCTCATCTTGTACTTGTGAAATTGATTTTCTTTGTACCTGAGTGCAAAACTCTGCAGTTATTACTGTTGAATTTCATCATATTTGATTTACTCAAAACACTAGCCTGTCAAAATCTTTTTGGATCCTGAATTGTCATCCAGTGTCCCTCCTACTATTCTGTCATCTGCAAATTTTGTGAGGATCTTCCCCCACCCCAGAATAAAATAACTGCTATTTAATAATGTCTCATACATATTGGACTTGTGAAATTGATCTTTATACTAGAATATGATAAAGGATAATATCTAGTAGGGATAGATGGATCAAGTGATTTTTTTTTAAAATGAGGAATGTTTGTAGGCAACAGAGAAGCAACCAATAAATAAGGAGAGATTGAAGAGAGTGGGGATGATAGATAGTCAATCTACTGAAGAAAGTTAGTTGGGATTGAATCACTTGTGCCGCATAGAGTTTGCCTTAGCCAGAAGGACTATTTCTTCATGTGAGACAAAGGTAAAGGAAGGAGTAATGAGGGAAACTGCTAAATAATATGAGATGAGAATAATGAGGGAAGAGAACACTCTTGGCAAATGGCCTTAATTTCTTTTTCAGAGAAATGTGAGTCAAGGTTTTCAGCTGAAAGGTTGTGGTGAGAAAATAACAGAAGATTTAAGGAAGGATGAAGAGATTTTAGAAAAAACACTGTGGTAAGTGGCATAGTGAACTAATTAGGAAGGTGTAAAATTATTATCTTGCTACTTTGAGAATCAAGTTGAGATTATGTAACTTAAACTTGTAAATCCAATTAGCTTTTTTATGCAAATTTTTTTCACAGTTTCATTCAGCAGCACATTATAGAAACAAAGGCAGATGGTGGAAGTAATCCAAGGCAGGAGCTTGGCAAGACATAACCAGTGAAAGCATAATAGGGCAAAGGACTTACTGGATAATGTATAATGGATATTGTAGAGTTGATCTGTCAGTTCACCAAGGGGTTAAAAGAAAGGAGATTAGAAAGTAGAATCAGAGTAGGAATGATAGTCTGGAAAAGCACTAAGGGGTGGAAAAACTGAAAGTCATATTGAGGATGAAGGTTAGGGGTGAGAGTTGGGGTAATAAGGCAGAGAATAAAATAGAATGAGAGAAGATTATGACCAGATAAAGAAATTTCAAAATTCACAAACATGGAAAAAAAAAAAAAAACAAGCGTCAGGAAAAAAGGCCAGAAATGGATGAGAGGTAGATCTAAAAAGTATAGGTTAGCCAGAGGGAGATCAGATGAAGAAATTGATAGATGCCAAGAAACCATGGAATTTCCCTGATCATTCAGTTCATGTACTGAGATTCCCAGTGTTCTCTAGATGTGTTATATATTTCCTGAGTAGCTTGCCAGAATGACTTCCATAATCTTTTCTGATGAGACAAAATGGTTAACTGGGAACCAAGACAAGCACTTCTCAGGGGACATAGGTGGAGGCGGCAGTCATTTGGGAGTGGGTGCTGAAAGTGTTTAATGCCTGATAAATTTTTGTGTTTTTACCTAGTTATTCTGCCTCATTAAATGTCTTTGCTTTGAATTAATTAGTTTGATCTGGTAAAAGCAAGGGTCTGTGGATTTGAATAGATAGTTGTCCTAATGGTAACATGGACGAGGATATAGCTGAGTAAAGGGCCATGTTAGGATCTCCAGAGTTCTACAAAAACAAATAAAATTAAACAGAAGATTTACATATCATTTGCAAAAAGAGTTAGCCATGGATCAGTAGGTAGCTTGCTGTTAGCCACTTCTTTTAAGAAGCAATGTATTCAAGAATAGAAGGAAAGCAATAGTTGTAGGAAATTTTTTATATCAGTTTCTCATAGAGAGGTCTCATAGATATGAGACTATTTATTTATCTATCTATTTATTTATTTATTTATTTATTTATTTTCCCTTAGCAGTTTTCTTATGTTTTATTTCTCATAATAGATCACCACTAAGAGAAGAATTCACTTTGAAGACTGCAACCTACTTTGGAAGCTCTATGGTATTTTTTAAAATAATTTTTATTTTTTAGAAAAGTTATCATGGTTACATGATTCATGTTCTTACTTTCCCCTTCACCACCCCAACCTCCGTGCCCCTCATAGCGAATGCGCTTATTTCCAAATTGTTCATAGTTAAATTGGTGTGGTAGTTTGGAGTCTACATCCCCAATCATGTCCACCTCAACCCGTGTGTTCAAGCAGTTGCATTTCTTCTGTGTTTCCTCTCCTGTAGTTCTTCCTCTGAATGTGGGTAGCGTTCTTTTCCATAACCCTTAGAATTGTTATGGATCATTGCACTGCTGTGAGTAGAGAAGTACATTACATTCTATTTTACTACAGTGTATCAGTCTCTGTGTACAATGTTCTTCTGGCTCTGCTCCTTTCGCTCTGCATCAGCTTCTGGAGGTCTTTCCAGTTCACCTGGAACTCCTCTAGTTTATTATTCCTTTGAGCACAATAGTATTCCATCACCCGCATATACCACAATTTGTTCAGCCATTCCCCAATTGAAGGGCAGGCCCTCATTTTCTAGTTTTTTGCCACCACAAAAAGCACGGCTATGAAAATTTTCATACAAGTCTATTTATCTATGATCTCTTTGGGATACAAACCCAAAATGGTATGGCTGGATCAAAGGGCAGGCATTTTTTTTTATAGCCTTTCGAGCATAGTTCCAAATTGCCAGCCAGAATGGTTGGATCAGTTCACAACTCCACCAGCAAGGCATTAATGTCCCAATTTGGCCACATCCCCCCCAGCATTCATTACACTCCCCTTCTTTCATTTTAGCCAATCTGCTAGGTGTGAGGTGATACCTCAGAGTTGTTTTGATTTGCATTTCTCTAATTATTAGAGATTTAGAACACTTTCTCATGTGCTTATTGATACTTTTGATTTCTTTACCTGAAAATTGCCTATTCATGTCTCTTGCCCATTTATCAATTGGGGAATGGCTTGATGTTTTATACAATTGCTTTAACTCCTTGTATATTTGAGTGATTAGACCCCTGTCAGAGTTTTTCGTTATAAAGATTTTTTCCCAATTTGTTGTTTCCCTTCTGATTTTGACTACATTGTTTTTGTTTGTACAAAAACTTTTTAGTTTAATATAACCAAAACCATTTAATTTACATTTTGTAATTTTCTCTAACTCTTGCTTGGTTTTAAAGTCTTTCCTTTCCCAGAGATCTGACAAGTATACTATTCTGTGTTCAGTTAACATGTTTATAGTTTCCCTCTTTATATTCAAGTCATTCACCCATTCTGAAATTATCTTGGTGTAGGGTGTGAGATGTTGATCTAAACCAAATCTCTCCTATATTGTTTTCCAAATTTCCCAACACTTTTTCTCAATTAGTGGATTCATGTCCCAAAAGTTGGGCTCTTTGGGTTTATCGTACACTGTCTCGCTGATGTCATTAACCCCAAGTCTATACCACTGATCTATCTTCTATCTCTTGGCCAGTACCATATTGTTTTGATGACTGCTGCTTTATAGTATAGTTTAATATCTGGTACTGCTAGGCCCCCTACCTTCACATTTTTTTTTCATTATTTCCCTTGATATTCTTGATCTTTTGTTATTCCAGATGAAATTTGTTATAGTTTTTCCTAATTCAGTAAAGAAGTTTTTTGGTAATTTTATAGGTATGGCGCTAAATAGGTAAATTAATTTGGGTAGAATGTTCATTTTTATTATGTTAGCTCGTCCTACCCATGAACAATTAATGGCTTTCCAATTGTTGAGATCCAGTTTTATTTGTTTGAAACGTGTTTTGGAGTTGTTTTCCTATAATTGCTATGTTTGTTTTGGTAGATAGATTCCCAAGTATTTTATATTGTATAGGGTGATTTTAAATGGTGTTTCTCTTTCTACCCCTTGCTGCTCTGATTTGTTGGAAATATATAGAAATGCTGATGATTTATGTGCATTTATTTTATATCCTGCAACTTTACTAAAGTTGTTGATTATTTCTACCAGCTTCTTAGTTGATTCTCTAGGATTTTTTAAGTAGACCATCATATCATCTGCAAAGAGTGATAGCTTAGTCTTCTCATTGCCTATTTTGATACCTTTGATTTCTTTTTCTTCTCTAATTGCAACTGCTAGTGTTTCTAGTACTATGTTGAATAATAGAGGTGATAATGGGCATCCTTGTTTCACTCCTGATCTTATTGGGAAGGCTTCTAATTTATTCCCATTGCATATAATGCTTGTTGATGGTTTTAGCTATATACTGTTTATTATTTTTAGGAAGGGTCCTTCTATTCCTATACTTTTCAATGTTTACAATAGGAATGGATGCTGTATTTTGTCAAAGGCTTTTTCAGCATCTATTGAGATGATCATGCAATTTTTGTTTGTTAGACTGTTGATATGGTCAATTATGTGGATGGTTTTCCTAATGTTGAACAATCCTTGCATTCCTGGTATAAATCCCACCTGATCATAGTGGATGATCTTCTTAATTACTTGCTGGAGTCTCTTTGCTAGTATTCTATTTAAGATTTTTGCATCTATGTTCATTAGGGAGATTGGTCTGTAGTTTTCTTTCTCTGTTTTGGATCTCCCTGGCTTTGGAATCAGTATCATATTTGTGTCATAAAAGGAATTTGGTAGGACTCCTTCTTTGCTTTTCATATCAAATAATTTGTATAGTATTGTGATTAGTTGCTCTTTGAATGTCTGATAGAATTCACTTGTGAATCCATCAGGTCCTGGTGATTTTTTCTTAGGGAGTTCTTTGATGGCTTGTTCAATTTCTACTCCTAATATGGGATTATTTAGGTATTCTATTTCTTCTGCTGTTAATCGAGGCAATTTATATTTTTGTAAATATTCATCCATGTCTCCTAAATTGTTATATTTGTTGCCATATAATTGGGCAAAATATTTTTTAATGATTGCCTTAATTTCCCCTTCATTAGAAGTGAGGTCTCCCTTTTCATCTTTAATACTGTCAATTTGGTTTTCTTCTTTCCTTTTTCTTATTAGATTGACTAGTACTTTGTCTATTTTATCTGTTTTTTTCAAAATACCAGCTTCTAGTCTTATTTATTAATTGAATATTTCTTTTACTTTCGATTTTATTAATTTCTCCCTTGATTTTTAGTATTTCTAATTTAGTTTTCATCTGGGGATTTTTAATTTGCTCGCTTTCTAATTTTTTGAGTTGCATACCCAATTCATTAATCTCTGCCCTCCTTAATTTGTTAATATATGCACTCAAGGATATAAATTTCCCCCTGAGTACTGCCTTGGCTGCATCCCACAGAGTTTGGTAGGATATCTCATCATTGTCATTCTCTTCAATGAAATTGTTGATTGTTTCTATGATTTCTTCTTTGACTAATTGGTTTTGGAGAATCATATTGTTTAATTTCCAATTGGTTTTTGATTTGCCTGTCCAGGTGCCCTTACTAATTATTATTTTTATTTCATTATGATCTGAGAAGGTTACATTTATTATATCTGCTCTTTTGCATTTGTTTGCAATGATTCTATGCCCTATTACATGGTCAATCTTTGTGAATGTACCATATGCAGCTGAAAAGAAGGTGTATTCCTTTTTGTCCCTATTTATTTTTCTCCTCGTATCAATTAAATCTAATTTTTCTAGGACTTCATTCACCTCTATTACCTCTTATTTATTTTTTGGTTTGATTTATCTAGATCTGAAAGGGGAATATTTAGATCTCCCACTATTATGGTTTTACTATCTATTTCCTTCTTGAGCTCTACCAGTTTCTCCTTTATGAATCTGGATGCTATACCACTTGGTGCATATATATTGAGCAGTGTTATTTCCTCATTGTTTATACTGCCTTTAATCAGGATGTAATGACCTTCCCTGTCTTTTTTAATCATATCTATTTTTACTTTGGCTTTGTCAGAAATCATAATAGCCACTCCTGGCTTCTTTTTCTCATTTGATGCCCAAAAGATTTTGCTCAAGCCCTTAACCTTAAACTTATGCATGTCTACCCGCCTCATATGTGTTTCTTGTAGACAACATAAGGTAGGATTTTGGTTTCTGATCTACTCTGCTATTTGCTTCCGTTTTATGAGCGAGTTCATCCCATTCACATTCAGAGTTATAATTATCAGGTGTGCATTCACTGACATTTTTGTATTCTCCCCTATACCCACCCCTTCTTCTTACACTATTTTCTTTTAAACAAGTGTTTTGCTTTGAGCCAGTATCCCTTATCCCCTCCCTTGATTGACTTCCCTTTCTTCCCCCTCCCTTGTTATTCCCTTCTTTTTGTTTTTAAAGGCCTAATGAATTTCCTCCCCCTTCTTCTCCCCTCCCCTTTTTGACCTCCCCACTCCCCTGCTCCCTTTGGTTTGTCCCTTCTGACTTTCTCAGTAGGGTTAGATAGAATTTTTTATCCCAATGGATAATAAAGCTACTCTTCCCTCTCCGGGTTAATTACACTGAGAGTAAGGTTTGATTATTACCTCTTAATGCTCTCTTCCTCTCCTTCTTATAATAGTCTGTATCCCCTCCCCTTCCCATGCCCTCTTTGTGTGTAATAGAATATCCTATTTTTCTCATTTACTCAGATTTCTCTTGGTGTCCCTTACTATTGCCCCCCCTTTTTCCCAACCCCCATGTCATCTTAGAACATTTAGTATCCTGTCCTCTCCCTATGAATTATTCTTCTGGTTGCTATAATAGTCAATAGTATAATAGTGAATAGAGTTCACTACAGAGAACTATACATAGCATTTCTCCACATTAGTAATACAGATAATTAGATCTTAGTGAAGCCCTTAAAGAGTCAAATTTAAAAAATTATGAGTTTTCTTTCTTTTCCCTCTGTTTCTTATTTACCTTTTCATGTTTCTCTTGATTTTTGTGGTTGGATATCAAACATTCCATTTAGTCCTGGTCTCTTTTGTGCAAAAACTTGGAAATCTTCAATTTTGTTGAATGCTCATACTTTCCCCTGGAAGTATATAGTCAGTTTTGATGGGTAGTTGATCCATGTTTGAAGGCCCAGTTCTCTTGCCTTTCTGAATATAGTATTCCAAGCCTTGCGGTCTTTTAGTGTGGAGGCTGCCAGATCCTGTGTGATCCTGATTGGTGCTCCTTGATATTTGAATTGTCTCTTTCTGGCTTCTTGTAAGTTTTTTTCTTTTGCATGAAAGCTCTTGAATTTGGCTATTATATTCCTTGGTGTTGACTTTTCTGGGTCGAGTGTAGAGGGTGATCTATGGATTCTTTCAATGTCTATATTGCCCTCTTGTTGTAGAACTTCAGGGCAATTTTGCTGAATAATTTCTTTAAGCATGGAGTCCAAGTTTCTATTAATTTCTGCTTTTTCTGGAAGACCAATGATTCTCAAATTGTCTCTTCTAGACCGGTTTTCTTGGTCTGTCACTTTCTTATTGAGATATTTCATGTTTCCTTCTATTTTATCAATCTTTTGACTTTGTTTTATTTGTTCTTCTTGTCTTGAGAGATCATTGGCTTCTAATTGCTCAATTCTAGCCTTTAGGGACTGGTTTTCTGTTTCAATCTGGTCATTTCTGGTCTTCAGTTGACTTGCCTTACTTTCCAATTGTGAAATTCTGCCTTTTAAACTTTTATTTTCTTGCCAGATCTCTTCCATCTTCCTCAACATCTCATTTTTGAACTCTTCAATAGCTTGTGACCAGTTTTCATTTTTTTGGGAAGGTTGGGATACTTGTTTGTCCTCCTCTGTTGTCTGGATTTTCTCTGTGTAAAAGTTGTCGAGTGTTCCAGAGTTTTTCTTGATAATCTTTTTCTTCTGGAGTTCTTGGCTTGCCATTGTTAGCCCCTCCCCTTTTCAGCTTTGTCTTCACATTCAGGGTCTGCCTGCCCTTTCTAAGCTCCCAAGTGCTCAGGTCTCCTTGTCCTCGGGGTCAAGCCTCCTGGTAGTCCCCAGTCTGCCCCTCTGCCCAAGGCTCCTTCAGCAGTCTCAGGGGCTGCTTCCACAGTCATGCTCCCATCTGCACCGGGTCCCCACTTGAGGTCCAAGCCTGCGCTCGAGATCTTTGTCCTCACCCAGGGCACTGCCTTTACCCACACAGATGCTCGGGAAAGTCTATGCACTCAAGATCTTCGTCCGCTCCTGGGGCACTGCCTTCACCCGCGCAGACTCTCGGGAGAGTCCGTGAGCTCCAGATCTCTGTCCGCTCCTAGGGCAATGTCCTCACCCGCGCAGACGCTTGGGAAAGTCCGTGCGCTTGAGGTCTTTGTCCCTGTGTAGGGCACTGCCTTTACCTGTGCACACACTCAGGAAAGTCCATGTGTGTTCCTTAGTCACTTGGGTCCTACATCTTGTAGCTCCCAAGTACAAGCCCTGGAGCTACGAGTGACCCACTGGTTGCCCTAATCCTGCTTTCACTCTTGTGCGTTGGCCTTGGCACTGTGTGTGGTGTGGGGGGGTGGTGAAAGGGCTTCTTCCTCTCGTGTTTTAGTGAGAGCTGTTTCACCCCTTTATAGCGTGGAAATACCCCGATTCTGTGTACCTTCAATACTGTGCCCTGTTGTCGGGTTCTTTCGTTCGTCTGGATTCATTTTTATGTCCCCTTGAGGAGTCCTGTATGCTTCCATTAGGAGAGATCGAGCAGCTGCTCCTTACTCTGCCGCCATCTTAACTGGAAGTCTCCCTGTCTCTTCCCTGGGATAGATGGATCTTGCGTTTCTTTTGACCTACTTGCTTATAGGAAGTTTTCTTCCTTGATTTTGTGAATAATTTGGATAATATATGTATTAACTATTCTCAAATATTTCAGAGATTGAAGTTTATTTAGTATTCTATTAATTTTGATATTTTACATGTTTATAGAGAATATTCAGTTTCTTTTAAATTCTCAATTTTGCTAGCATGTCATTATATAATACATTCTGGCAGTTACATTTATTTATTTCTGTTTTATCTATGCATTCTTTTTTCTTTTTTAAATAAAAACTCTTACCTTCTATCTTAGAGTCAATATTGTGTATAGGTTCTAAGGCAGGAGAGTGGTAAGGACTAGGCAATGGAGGTTAAGTGACTTACCCAGGGTCACACAGCTAGGAAGTTTCTGAGGCCAGATTTGAACCTAGAACCTCCCATCTCTAGGCTTGGCTCTCAATCCACTGACACACCTAGCTGCTTCATGCTTTCAATTAGATTTTCTTTTCTTTTCAATCACATTAGCTAAGTATTTATATATTTTTTAATTTTTTAAACTAGTTTTTAGTTTTGTCAGTTCTATTGTCTTTATTTTCTTGAAAACTTGAATTCAAATTCTTCCTTAGACACTTATTAGCTATGTGACTCTGGGCAAGTCATTTAACCTCCATCTCCTTCAGTCTCCTCCACTACAAAAATGAGGATAATAATAGCAGCTACTTCCCAGGATTGTTATGAGGATAAAATGAGATAATATTTGTAAAGTCCTTGCACAGTGCCTGGCACACAGTAGGAGATATATATATATATATATATATATATATATATATATATATATATATATATATAT
>NC_058133.1:235378660-235404929 GCF_016433145.1 Gracilinanus agilis | reverse complement strand
TATATATAGAGAGAGAGAGAGAGAGAGAGAGAGAGATGGATATCAACAGGTAATTTAAAAGATTTCTCCTTTTGTGCTTATTTTTCACTTATATGTTGACTTTCTAATTTTAAAATCACATTTGTTTCATTAATCCTCTCTTTTCTTCTATTTTGTAAATATGTTTTCTTGGTTTTTCCTTCCAAATACTGATTTAACTGCATTCCAGAAATTTTGGAATGTTATATGGTCATTTTCATTGCCTACCCATTGTAATTCCTTGTTTCTCTGATTTGTTTTTTGATTTAATCATTCTTTAGAATATTGTTATCAAGTCTTCTTTTAGATCACAGAATCAGAAATTTAGAGGAGACTTCGTTAGCCATCCTATTCCTAGTATCCAGACTCCAATCTTACAAGAAAGAAGAATCCACCAATCTTGGAGGTAATAGGTTTCACTTTTGGACAACTCTGATTGTTAGGAAATATTTCCTGATCTTAAGCCCAATTTGCCTCTTTGAAACTTCCAACCATTACTCCTTGTTCTGCTCTCTGAGCATTGTCTTTTGTTTTTGTTTCGTTTATTGATTACCAGTTTACTATATCATAGATTATAATGAATGTATTTAGTGCTTCTGCTTAAAAACACATTTATTCATAATTTTTCTGTGCCCTAGTTACATGATCTATTTTTGTTAAGGTGTCATTGGTATGTAGAAATATGTATATTTTTTAATGTTCCCATTCAGAAGGTATCATAATCTTTTAGTTCTAAGTTCTCCGACAGTTTATTTATTCCTACAGTTTTCCTTTTGCTTATATTTTTCTTAGTTATCTGTTTCTAAAAGAGAAACTTTAATGTCACCTACTCTTAATGTTACTATCTATATCTTTAAGCATTTCAGTTAAACTTTTCTCTTATAAATTTGGATGCTATGTTATTTGACATATACATTGATTTTTATTCTTTGTCTTTGGTGCTGTTATGAATAATATCTTGCTTATTTCCATTGATTTTTATTTGTCTGACAATGGCTTGATTGTAGTTCCTTCTTTTTTGAATTAATCTAATCCATAGTAAATTTTATTGTATTCTCTTATTTTGATTATTTTGGGGGTACTTTTGTCCATGAGCTATGTTACTTGTATTAAAGAGATTTTATTGTTCCAAGGGAGGTTTCTTCCTCTCTCCCTGCTATTCTTTTCATTTTTTGCACTGTTTACCCAATATATATTTAAAATTATGATATTTAAGCTTCTTTTCTTCCACTTGCTCCTTTCTTGTTTTTTAAACCCTTACCTTCCACCTTAGAATCAATACTGTGTATTGTTTCCATGGAAGAGGAATGATAAGAGCTAGGCAATAGACATTAAGTGATTTGCCTAGGGTCTCACAGCTAGGATGTATCAGAGGTCAGATTTGAACCCATGACTTCCTATCTCTGGGCCTGCTTTTCAATCCACTGAGGCACCTGACTACCTCCATTCATTTCTTTTTTGAACTCTGTTTTTCAAATCAGTAATTTGCTTCTTTGATTAGTTTTGTTTAATCATTAATAACTAATTAATTATGCAACTCCATTTCCATGGGTTTTCTCCCTATCTCCCAATTCCATTTATCTGCCTTTTCATTAATTTTGGGGTCATCCTTAAATTGGTATTTTTTAATGTGTTATCTATTTCTTTCACTTTTTTCTTCTCTCTTCTTTCTTAGCTCCAAGTCTTCTATTCTTTTTCTCCAATTTCTTATATCTATTAGTTAATCCATGTGCATGTTATTATTTTTATAGATCTTGTCCTGTCATTTGTTTTTTCTGATGTGATCTTAAAAATATTAATTCATTAAAGAAGCAATGTTGAATAGTGCCACATTTTGAAATTACCCTATATCCCAAACTATATAATCTGGTCCTACCTCCTGTTTTCTCAAAGATCATTTTCCTCTTCAAAGACAATGTTTTCTGATTTCTGGGCCAATGCTCCTCCCATTGTTCTAGGTGCAAAAGCTGCATGCTTTCACATATCTGATGTCCAGGATGCTACTTTTGGAAGCATAAAACTTCTTCAAACAAGGCAGCATGCCAGTGCACCAACTCTCCTCATATTAAATCCATTAAAAGATCCCTGTTTCTCATCACAGATATACACATAAACCTCTTCTTCAGTGGACTCTTTCCTCCTCATTGGGCTGAGATACCCCTTCCCAATGTCCCAGAGACAATCTCTTTCTTCTACCACCTATAAGGATGATATTAGAAACTAAGTCTTGTTATATTAGTTCAGAGGTAAGAAGTAGAAAAGCTGTCTTGAGAAAGAATTGGAGTTTGAAACATATCTGAGACAGTGTCAGTTTCAAATGTTGATGGTGTGTGTGGGAGGTGTAACAGTTTTTCTATGGCAGTTACTCTGTGGGAGTGGCAGTTGCTCTGAGGGAGATGGCAGTTGCTCTTGAGGAGTGGGCTGTTACTCCTTCTCTGAGTGCTGGGAGCAGGTGACATCTTCTTTTCTCTCTCTCCTCACTGTCTGAAAGTAGAAGGAAAGGAGGGGAAAGCCTGAAGGAGCTAAGTGATTTCTTTTTCCAACTTAGGAAACACTAGTGACTGTCTATTACTGTTTCATAGGTTGTTTTATCTCTCAGAAGACCAAAGAAAGACCCAGTCTTTAGTTTGGACTCTGAGTCTGCTAAGGCTCAGAGTCCTAACTTGGTTCTTGCTGAGGCTCAGTCATCTGGCCTTTTTTATTTTTATAACTTGGAGAAAAAGTTAAGAATTATATACTTCTTATAAGGATAATAGTGTTAGTTTATTGTAGGACAGGAAAAATTTGGGTTAGTCAGATCAGGAAGGATCAGTGTAGCTTGTGGAAACAGGAGAAGAGGTTCCTAGTGGAAACAGGGAGTTTTATTTGGGTGGAGTTAGAATCCCTTAGAATTAGAAATCCTTTTATATCCTTATATTCTCAATAAATAGCTTATTTTTGTATAACAAGATTTCCCTTAGCATCCTTAAGCCTAGTCCTGAAGAGAAGTTCACTAATGAGCTTCGCTTCACTTATATAAACTTAAGATACTTTGTAAACACAGCAAGCAGAATATCTAATCAGTTTATATCCATAATCAATTCATTTAGTTATTATTTTTACATATGTCTCTCCTATGGTGAAGCAGCATTGCTACTTGATGAGAGTCTATGAGAATCATTATCATGTTTACTGTTCTCCCATGGATTTGGTAGGGTTTCCATACCCATTCTCATCTATTCCTCACTTCCCCATATCTCCATTCATTTTTTAATTTTTTAATTAGGGATTTTAATTAAGTAATTAATTAAGAATATTTTTCCATGGTTACATGATTCATGTTCTTTCCCTCCCCTCCTCCCAACTGGGTTTTACATGTGTAAAAGACCTATCAAAACCCATTTCCATATTATTAATATTTGCACTAGAGTGATCTTTTAGAGTATACATCCCCAATCATATTCCCATTGAACCATGTGATCAAGCAATTGTTATTCTTCTGTGTTTCTACTCCCACAGTTTTTTCTCTGTATATGGATAGCGTTCTTTATCATAAGTCCCTCAGAATTGTCCTGGATCATTGCATTACTGCTAGTAGAGAAGTCCATTACATTAGATTGTGCCACAGTGTATCTGTCTCTGTGTACGAGGTTCTCCTGGTTCTGCTCCTTTCACTCTGCATCAATTCCTAGAGGTTGTTCCAGTTTACATGGAATTCCTCCAGTTCATTATTCCTTTGAGCATAATAGTATACCAACAGATACCATAATTTGTTCACCCATTCCCCAATCAAAGGGCATCCCCTCATTTTCCAATTTTTTTGTCATCACAAAGAGTGTGGCTATAAATATTTTTGTACAAGTCCTTTTCCTTATTATCTCTTTGGGCTATAAGCCCAGCAGCAGCATGACTGGATCAAAGGGAGGCAATCTTTTAAGTCCTTTGGGCAGAGTTCCAAATTGCCTTTCAGAATGGTTGGGTCAATTCATAACTCCACCAGCAATGCATTAGTGTCCCAACTTTGCCACATCCCCTTCTACATTTATTACTTTCCTTTGCTGTCATGTTAGCCAATCTGCTAGGTGTGCAGTGGTACCTCAGAGTTGTTTTGATTTGTATTCATCTAATTATAAGAGATTTAGAACACTTTTTCATGTGCTTATTTTATTGATGGTTTTGATTTTTTATCTGAAAATTGCCTATTCGTATCCCTTGCCCATTTATCAATTGGGGAATGGCTTGGGTTTTTTGTACAATCAATTAAGCTCCTTATAAATTCGAGTAAGTAGACCTTTGTCAGAGGTTTTTGTTACGAAGATTTTTTCCCCAATTTGTAGCTTCCCTTCTAATTTTGGTTGCATTGGTTTTATTTGTATAAAAACCTTTTAATTTAATGTAATCAAAATTATTCATTTTACATTTTTTAATATTCTGTATCTCTTGCTTGGTCTTAAAATTTTTCCTTTCCCATAGGTCTGACAGGTATATGGTTCTATGCTTACCTAATTTACCTATAGTTTCTTTCTTTATATTTAAGTCATTCGCCCATTCTGAATTTATCTTGGTGTAGGGTGTGAGATGTTGATCTAAACCAAATTTTTCCCATACTGTTTTCAAATTTTTCCAGCAGTTTTTGTCAAATAGTGGGATTTTGTCTCAAAAGCTTGGATCTTTGGGTTTATCATACACTATCTTGCTGAGATCATTTACCCTAAATCTATTCCACTGATCCCCACTTCTGTCTCTTAGCCACTACCATATTTTTTTGATGACCACTGCTTTATAGTACAGTTTAAAATCTGATACTGCTAGGCCCCCATCCTTCACATTTTTTTTTCATTCTTTCCCTTGATATTCTTGGTCTTTTGTTATTCCAGATGAAATTTGTTATAGTTTTTCCTAATTCAGTAAAGAAGTTTTTCGGTAATTTTATAGGTACGGCACTGAATAAGTAAATTAATTTTGGCTGGGATTGTCATTTTTATTATGTTAGTTATTATGTATTATGTTTCCCAAGAGCAATTAAGGTTATTCCAGTTGTTTAGATCCATATTTCCATTCATGCACCTTCCCATGTTGCAACTGTGTTTTTTATTTTGAATCATCTGTAAGAGGACTTAGTCTCCTTTATGGGGTTTAGTACATGATCTTTCATTTCTGTTCTATCTCCATTTCTCTTTTTCTTTACATTCCACTTGCATCTTGTATAAATGGAGATTTTGAACCTTGAACTTCATCCCCCTTAAGTCCCTTAGTATTTCCCAAAATCCCCTTTAGTCTCTCCTGTGCTTCCACATTTGTGTGGTCACATTATTGTTTTATAAGTTCTGTGGCTCCTCCCTTTTCCTCTTTTGCTCTTGTGAGCAGGCTGGGTTGGTTTAGCCCATTTTCACTCGAGTTTTTTATGTTAGTTTATTATTAATAAAATTTATAAAATATAATATTTAGTGTTTGTATAGTAATTTTAATCTCTACAATCTTTATGCCCTTTTTAAATTCCTTGACAAATGGCTTTATTTTCATTTTCCTCTAGCATAGGTCATTCTTCTCTAGCTTTGTCTCTGTCTCTGTGTCTGTCTCTGCCGGTCTCTAATTTCTATCTCTCTAACTTTCCTTCTGTTTCTATCTCTATTGTAAGTAAACTGTAAACTTGGGACAATTGATTTTATTACTTATTCTTTCTTTGAGAGGTATAATTATTTCTCTTTCTTGTGTTTCTATTGTTCAGAGTGTTTGTATGCTGAATATTCACTTACTTTTTTTCAGGAGTGTCAAATACTTTTATTGAACATTCATCTATTCTCATTGATAAAGGCTCAGATTTGCATGTCAAGTCATTTTAGATTTTGATTTGAGTTCCTTTATGGAGATTTTCCAGAATGTACCATTTCAACTCTCAGGAGTACAATCTTGCATTATTCAGATTTCCTTCTCTTTCTATTTCAGTTTTTCTCTCAGCTGCTTGCAAAATTGGTCCTTTGTAATGAAAATTGTTAAATTTAACCATTATGCATCTTAGAGTTTGAAGTCCTTTTTCTTTCTTCTAGGAGATGATCTGCAAATTATCTCAGTCTATGTTTTACTCTCTCTAATCAGAAGTTCTGAGTAGTTTTTTATATATTTTCTGAATGATGGAGTTCAGGGTTTTTGATTTGTCATATTCTTCTAAAAGATTTACCATCTTTAGGTTATGTCTTTTTTCAAGGTTACCTGCTCTAGCATCTTTAGAATTCATGTATCCTTACTTTGTTACATGTTGCTTTTCTTCTGACAAAATCCCTTCCACTTTAGGATTTTTGTCTCCTCTCCTAAATCTCTTTTTTTTTTTGGAGTGATATCTCATGTGATTTTTTCTCATTTATTAATGGGTTTTTTTAATTCTACACTTAGAAGCTCTATGTTCTAAACTTTTATAGATTTCATTTCTCTTTGGATTTTCTTCTCCTCTGGATTGTCTTCCTTTTGTTCCATGTTCTCTAGGGAGACATAGTTCACATAGTTCATTTTCCTTTGACTTATAATATTTGTTTTTAAAACCTTGGTATTCATTTTCTTCATTTCATAGGATTTAGAACTGAGGGTGTGTGGTGGGGGAACTTATAGTTTTAGTATCATCATTGTTATTTGGCTGCTTGTGCACGTAACTCTTATTTAGGGCTTTTCTCTTTCAATCTTTGGTGTTTTAATCTTCAAAAAATATTCCCATGCCCCTCACTTTCTGACTATTTCTCCTTTGCTGTTGTGTATACCACAGTAATGGGACTGCAAGGATCTTTCAGTTCAAATCCCAAATACGCTTTGAAAAGATAGGACTGGTTTTATCTGGGTTTCAGTCTCCTTTCCTTAAGATCCTAGTGCTGTGTGAAATCTAGAGATTAACCTGAAGCCAGGAAGAATGCTTTCTCAAGAATGATAAGCTCTAATGATTATTTTTAAAAATAGAGAAATTTATCAAGTTGAATGCAAGTGCAATTATTGAATTGAAAGGCCATGCGGCAGGTGCAGATAAAACACTGCCTCCCTTAAGAGATGGGATTCAGGATTCTTATACTTTAAAGGGGACAGAAACTACCTGACCAGGAATGGGGTAGAGGATGTACTATACAATTGTGAGGTGCCTTGGTATCTGAGGTAGAAGTTCAATGTCCCTGAATACAAAGGAGATGGATTTATACAGTTCAGGGGATAATTGATATCTGAGATGCAAATAGATGTTTATGAAAAGCAAACTGAAAGATGTATATCTGTGCTTACCAAAAAGCTAGGGAAAGGCTAATGAGGTTTCAGCTTTCTTTAGACAAACAGGAGGGGTGCAAGAATGGGACTGAGGAGTTCCTAACCCAAGCCCAATCCTCAATCAAAAGGCAATATATTCAGGCCTAGAGAAGGGAAGGTCTGGGTTCAACTCTGCTTAGATACTACCATGCTATGTGACCTTGGGCAAGTCATTTAAAACCCATTGCTTAGCCTTTACTGCTCTTCTGCATTGGAAGCAAAACACTGTATTGATTTTAAGCTGAAAGGTAAGGATTTTTTTTTAAATGGCAATACATGTTCAACTTCCTTTTTCCTTCTCATGTGACTGAATAGTTGGAGTCTACCACTTTTTATGGGGTATGGAGATTATGGAAGATTGTGCTGACAGAGTCTTTGCATTGAGAATACAGTCCCTCAATGGACCAAAGCTTATGTTCTCACAGTGGGATCATTGAGGCTTTGAGGGAAAGTGATATTGAGTGAGCATTTTAAGGACTAGAGGTCTTTGATGTTAATTCATAAGGATTTTTCCTTGTTGTGGTTCTCTCTTCTTTGGACTATAGATTTAGTTCTTTTTTTAAAAAATATTTATTAACATTTATTTTTTAGAAAAGTTAACATGGTTACATGATTCATGCTCCTACTTTCCCCTTCACCCCCGAGCTCCCCCCTCCCATGGCCGATGCACATTTCCACTGGTTTTGACATGTGTCATTGATCAAGATCTATTTCCAAATTGTAGATAGTTGCATTGGTGTGGTAGTTTTGAGTCTATATCCCCAATCATGTCTGCCTCAACCCATGTCAAATATAGATTTAGTTCTAACTGTTTTACATTTGAAATATAATTCTACTATTTTTAGAGGGTTGGAGACAAATTGGTCCAGAAAAAGTGCTGATCTTCCATCTTGTTAGTCATAGATGCTCTCCCTTAATTTATACCATCATCTCAATAACCAGCCCAAGTTTTCTAGATCCAACTACATACATACTCCCCTCAGGATAAAAGATGCAGCTTACTAGGCCTTGAGTGTCCCCAGAGTGACAACTGAAATAATTTCCCTCATTTGTACTAAATCACTTTTGTTTGGGTTCAGCTGTACTTTGGTGTAGCAATACACACACATAATAATATACTGGTATATACACATACATGTATATAAAAATTTATATGAGCATATGCATGTGTTTATGTGCCTATACTGTCAACTTGAAAAAAACCACTACCAAAATAACAATAATGAGTCTTTAATTGAGTTTATAATCTGGGATCCCACATAGAGGCATAGCACTGGGGCATCCAATGAGATACAGAGGAAGAGGTGGTTAAACAGTGTTTTAGAAAGTGGAGTAACAACCAGGTTAAGTGAATTCAGAGAAGCTTGAGCAATAAAGCACTAGCCAAAGGCGAGGGTGGTTAGAGATCTTGTTCTTTTTTTTATTGTTTTCTTTTGTCTTAGATTCAATTTATTGGTTTTAAAATTAATTTTATTAATTAAATTTAATTAGTTAAAACAATTAATTTTTGGTTCCAAGGCAGAAGAATAGTAAGGGCTAAGACAATTGGGTTTAAATGACTTGCCCAGGGTCACACAGCTAGGTGGTAGGGAGGCCACATTTGAACCCAAGAACTCCCATCTCCAGGCCTGGTTCTCTACCAATTGAGCCACCTCTCATTACTTAGATTTCATTGTCCTCTTAAATTTAGTCCTCAATTCTAGAAAAGAGGTAAGACCAATTCACAATCAATTTAAAGCCATTATCTATAAATACCATTTCTTTGTTTTAGTATTCTGAGAAAGAATCAGTCAGGAGATTCTCTGCAAATTATGTTCTCAATGTGTGTGTGTGTGTGTGTGTGTGTGTGTGTGTATCTTGTACAAATGGAAACAGTTATGAACTATTTTTCTGTCTCATAGTGGGAAAGGTATTTTCATTGTTCTAAAAATTAAAAGCACTAGGCTGAGTCTGTATACTTGGATTCTAATTCTAGTTCTATTAATTTGGTAGGTAATTTTGGGAGTTTCATCTCCCTCTCTGAGCCTCAGTTTTCCCTCTGCAAAAAAGAATGACTTGGACTAAATCTCTCAGTTCTCTACTCGCTACAATTCTATTATAGCTATGAGATTAAGGACTGATTTCAATTTTTCCTTCCAAAAAATTACTGCTTAGGGAAAATTGTTGACCTGAATAAAACAAAACTGCTGAAATAGTAATAATAATAAAAGGGTCTTTAACTGAAGGAGAGATTAAAATTTGTGGCACTGGGGTATCCACAGGAGCAGCAAGAATGATTATTTAAATACATTTGGAGGAGATTGAGAGCCAGGCCTGGACAAGGGAGGTCCTGGATTCAAATTTGACCTCAGATACTTTTTAGCTGTATGATCCTGAGAAAGTCACATAATTCCAGTTACCTATCCTTTACAACTCTTCTGCCTTGGAACCAATACTTAGTATTGATTCTAAGAGAGAAAGTAAGGTTTTAAAAAAGAATATATTTAGAAGTGTAGGAAAATATAAGTAATGGGGTCACCAGGGATATTAAAATTCAACTATGGGGTTTGTGGGAACACTCTCTGGGATGTAAGAGAGACTATAACTAAACACTGAAGCCTTGTACAGCTACACCACTCCCAACTGGAAAAATAACAACCAACTGTCACTCTGGCCAGAGGCCTTGAATTAACTGACAAGGTAACAAGGTGAAATTGGGTTTTAATTAGAAACAACTAAAAGGAGGGATAGGAATGACTACTCTAAAATCTTAACACCTAATAACAAAACCCAAAGGGGCAGGGAAGGACTTATTCACTACACTAATTTAAACTGTCTAACTAACAGGGCCCAAGGAGCTATATACTGGAGTCTCTGGGTTTCTGCCTCACACCTGGAACCTGCCAGGTTTGAGTACAGCTGGGGCTTTTGTGGCTTTGGGATTCTCACTGCAATCCATTGATGATGTCTGGATGCCAGGAGCTACAGTTGTCTCAGGAACTAAGCAGTAAGGGTTTTGCTTGAAGCACTAAAACTTTTACAGAAGATGGTGAAACTAATACAATTGTATAAGGACCTACCCAATTTTGTTCTGTTGCCGACGTTTTGGCAAAATTTTTCACATAGACCATATCACCTGGTTGAAAATTATGAAGAGAATAATCCAATGGACCAGATTGAATTAATACTCCCATATCTTGTAATTCTCTTAGCCTCTGCTGTAAAGCACTTAAATATGAAGCAATTTGACAATCACCTCCTAAGAGTGATGCATAAACAGCCTTACAAGTTTTTGCCTGCAGTGGAGCATGTCCAAAGAGCATCTCATACGATGATATATGTAGATCCGCTCTTGGTCTCGTACATAGGTAAAACAAAGCTATGGGAAGAATCTCTGGCCATTTGAGATGAGTTTCAGCACAGAGTTCCCCAACCATAGTCTTGAGTTCCCTATTCATACGCTCCACCTGACCTGAACTTTGTGGATGGTATGGAACATGATATTTAGGTGTTATTCCTAGATTCTCATAGACTCTTCTAAGGATATCCTGAGTGAAATGAGATCCCTTATCCGAATCTATGGTTAAAGGTACACCAAATCTAGGCACAATTTCTTTCAGTAACACTTTCACCACAAAACTAGCTGTATTTGTGTTTGATGGAAAAGCTTCAGGCCATTTAGTTAGTCTATCGACTATCACAAGACAATACTTGTATCTTCCAGCTTTAGGCATACAATCAATCTGTAAACTCTCAGATGGACAATATGCTAAAGGTCTACCACCCAAACCTTTCTTTCTGAATGCACTTTGATTGAACTTTTGGCAGACTGGACAGCTATTACAGACCTTATTTGCAACCGTACTTATTCCAGGAGCAACCCATTGTCTCCTGATGGAATCCACAACAGCTTGTGTACCAAAATGACCTTTTGTGTGGATGGCTTGACACAAATAGGTATACAAATCTTTTGGTAACAATGGTCTTCCTGTATCAGTAATCCATATCCCATGTTCTTTCCTAGCTCCAAATTTATCCTTCCATTTCGCAATATCTGAGTCTACATAAGCTTTCTCTAGATCATCAGAATCAATAGATGTTAAATTCATCACATAGATTGGAGCATTCTGAGCTGCATACTTCGCAGTGATATCAGCTCTATGATTTCCTTTAGAGACTGAATCTCTACCACGAGTATGACTCCTACAATGAATTACTGCCAGCTGTTTTGGCTTCTGGATTGCTTCCAACAACTCAGTTATTATTCCTGCATGAGCTATTGGTTTTCCCGATGCAGTAATAAAACCTCGTTGTTTCCAGATCATTCCTGTTGCATGGCAAACAGAAAATGCATATCGAGAGTCTGTGTAAATATTCACACGTTTACCTTCAGCTAGAAGACATGCTTGCTTCAATGCCACCAATTCAGCACCTTGAGCACTAAGATTATTAGGTAATGAGCCAAACCACAGTGTCTCAAATTCTGTGACAACTGCAGCACCAGTATATCTAATTCCATTACATAAATATGATGATCCATGAATAACACCCAGTCTGGATTTTCAAGTGGAGTATCTTTTAAATCCATCCTAGGCATATCCACAAGATCTGCTACCTCAACACATTCATGCAATGGCTCACCATTCTTTGGTAAATCAGGAAGAAGAGTAGCTGGATTAAGTATGCTACATCTCTTCAACTTGATGTTCTCACTACCTAAGAGAATAATTTCATACTTAGCAATTCGTTGGTCAGAACATGCTTGAGTATGAAACTTCCTCATTAGTGCTTCTATCTGATGTGAACAATAGACAGTCAAAGGACATCCCAAAACTAGATCAGCTGACTTCTGGACTAACACAGCTGCTGCAGCTACCCCCCTTAGACAGGGTACTGTCCCCGCAGCTATTGGATCTAATTGACAGCTGTAATACCCAATTGGACGATAACTTTGTCCAAGAGTCTGTGTCAACACACCAGAAGCTATACCCTTCGTTTCATTGACAAACAGCTGAAAAGGTTTCTCATAGTCTGGGATTCCTAACGCAGGTGCAGATAGAATGGCTTCTTTCAGCTTATCCAAGGCTAATCGATGTTCAGGCTTTAGTTTCAGAGGTTCTGGTTCTGTATTCCTGGTCAGATCTGTTAAACACTTAGTTATTCCACTATATCCAGGAATCCATTGTCTACAGAAACCAGTAGTTCCAAGAATAGCTCTAAGTTGTTTTTTAGTTTTCGGTGCACTCAATTTTTGTATGTCAGCTATTCTCTTTTGTGTAATACTTCTGGAACCCTCTGATAACACAAATCCGAGATATTGCACCCTGGGTAAAACGAATTGTAATTTCGCTTTTGAGATTTTATGTCCTCGTTTATATAATTCAATCAAAAGAATCTTGCTGTCCCTAAGACACACCTTTGCATTTGGGGATGCTAGAAGAATATCATCCACAAAATGCACCAATTTACTCTCTTTAAATTTAATAGTTTGCAGATCTCGATTTAGAATTTGTGAAAATTGATATGGTGACTCGGTATACCCTTGTGGGAGACAAGTCCAGGTCCATTGTGTCCTTTCCCATGTAAAAGCAAAGATCTTTTGAGAATCCTTGTGAATTGGTATCGAGAAAAACGCAGAACATAAATCTACCACAGTGAAATATCTAGCCTGACTTGGAATGGAAGAAATTATAGCAGCTGGACTTGGGACGACTGGATGTGTCTTGATGACATAATCATTTACCGCTCTTAGATCTTGAATAAATCGGTAAACAGGTTGGCCATTTTCATCCGGTTTTGGCTTCTTTATAGGCAAAATTGGTGTATTGTACTCAGAAAAACATGGTATTATTATCCCTTGTTGGATTAGAGACTCAATAATAGGACAAATACCCTCTATCGCCTCCTTAGTCAAGGGATACTGAGGCACACAAGGAACTGGTCCTTCCTTTGTCCTCACCCTGACCGGAATAGCTGATTTTAGCAACCCAACATCTGTAGATGATTTTGACCACAAATCCTTGGGTATATCCTCAGGTATTGGATAGATAGTACCTAAATCATCCTCTGTAGTGCTAGAATCTAAGAAAAGTAATGGAAAAGCCTTCAAAGATTCCTCTGGGAGATGCAAAGAAATATCACCAGATTCAGTACATTGGATAGTAGCTCTTAATTTACACAATAGATCTCTTCCCAACAGATTCATAGGACACTCCGGAACACACAAAAATGCATGTTCCACCGAAAGTGGTCCTAGGGTCACCATTTTTGGTTGCAATTTAGCTACTTTCTGAGTAACTCCTGTGGCACCGACCACATCCATTGTTCCAACAGCTCTACAATCTGCAGGAAAGCTTTGCAAAACTGATTAACTCGCACCGGTATCCACAAGAAGGTCATAAATCTGATCTCCAATAGTTACAGACACATATGGTTCAGTACTATTGGGAGGTTGAAAAGTTTCTAACACCGGAGCTAAAACAGTAACATCAGAACAAAGCTCAGCCATTTCCTGTCCATCCAAGTTTACATCGTCAAGAATCACAGAATTTTCCCAGGATTTTAAATCATTGGTCCTTTTCACCTCTATTCTGGTATCATTGTTCTTATTAACAATCAAATTATCCTTAATCAAATTACAATATCTATTATTCTTCTTAATTCCACTCTTACTAGAACTTCTAACACAATTTACATTATTTCTCTTTTTCTCACAATTATTTACAACATTAATCAAATTATTATCAACATTAGTTAAATTACTACTACCAGTAGGTAAATTACCATTAACATTGGTTAAAGTACTATTTACACCATTACTAGTAGTTAATTCAGATAATTTAATATTAACACCACTTAAATTATCATTAATTCTCATCAAATTATCATTCACATTGATTAAACTATTATTGATTCCATTTAAATCAACACTGATCAACCCATTACCATTATTAATTAAATTCTTATTATCATAAATCAAATCAATATTAATACCAAGTGCACCATTTCCATTATTCACAAATACATTATCATCATCTTTAACACATACAATTTCATCAACATTTACTTTAGTTCCATTTCCTTGATCAATCACTTCTGAACTTCGGGCACACCTTCATAATGAAGTTGTCCCTCCATTCATGTTACCATTAGTAATATTCCCTTGAACAACGTGACTATACTTTGGCCTGGCTCCTGCACGAAGGTAATCCTGTGTTGTTGCCAAATTAGGAGCTTGTACACCTTGACAACATGCATTCTGACATTGGAATACATTTTGTTGTCCATTTCCTTGACTAAAACCATTATTCCAATTATTTCCCCTGTAACCATAATTATTATTATTATACTGATTATTCCATTGCTATTATTGTATCTCTGCCCATATGATCTCTTTCTGTATCTGCAGTCCCTTGCAAAATGCCCAATACGTCCACAAACATAACAAGATTGCTGTCTCTGGTTCCTATTGTTTGAATTGCTATTGGTCTTATAATTATTATTATTATTTCTCTTTTCTGCTGCCCGTAACGCTGCTACCACCTTGATTTCACTTATTTCTTTCTGGTCAGCTCGAGAATTTGCCTCCCTTAATTGTTTCCTAAGATTTTCAATAATTGTATCCTTGTCATCACTACTCCTGTCCTTCTCTTGGGCAAAAACGTATGTTGCTTTTTGTTTTAGTTCGTCTAAGCTCAACAATTCCCAATCAGGGTAATTGTCCATAAAAAATTTCTTTACCTGGGGAACCGAATTTCTGACAAAAATTCTTTTAACATGATCTACGGTGGTATTTTCTAGAATATTCATGTTCAAATACATTTCTGCTGCCTCTATGATTCTATCCAAAAAAGTTGCAGGGGTCTCTACTGCTGTCTGTCTGATTTTTTCGAATTTGCTCCATGAATTTGGACGCTTAGCATGCTTCTCTAGAACCTGAATCAGAGATTTACACGCTTGTTTTAACATTCTGTAGGTAGGAACTGAATTCAGGTCCAGTTCCTCCCAATCTACAGGCCATGGTGTCATTCCCTCCGTGTTTCGTGTCTCCTCTACAAACTTTGTTCTGTCATTATGTGATAAGATCTCCCCTAACACGTACCAGCAATCTTCAAAGTCTGAATTGTGTTGTTTTACAAAAGCTTTGAAGATCTTCACAAATTTCCCAGAGTCATTGTGGAAATTTGGGATCTTACGTTTTAGATTATCTACATCTTCAGATCTGAATCGAGTATGTTGTTTAACATGGAATACACCATCTTCGCGAACGATGGGAAGATTGCGAAGGGGAAAAAGATTAATGGGGGTTTCAGCCTTATTTTGAGCCTGTTGTTCTAGCTCAGCCTTTGTTGCAATACCTTTGTCAGAAATGCCCATGTTCATATATTCATTGCCAGTGTGAGATGTACCAAGTGATTGACCAGAGAACGAACCGTTTTGCATACATAATTCTAAATTATCTAACTTAATTTGTAATAGTCTTAACATTTTTTTGGTTTCAGAATCCCTGAAACACCAAGTCACAATGATTCTAACAAAATACCCAATATGAAACAATATCCACCTTAGTTTGTATACAACATAACCAGTCAGAATCAGAACTGGCATGTGACATAATAAATCCAGTATGTTGATTGTCAAAATCGGTTGTGCCAATTCCAAGTCCATTATCCCTCTAAAATACCTAGGTATAACTCTAAACCACAGGTAAGGAATAGCCCAAACACCTTTCCACAACATCACAAATACATAATCTATCCAATCTTCAATCACCATTGTACCCATCATTCCCCAAACAGACCAACTAACAACAAAATTTATTGTATTATTAGCCACTATTCTGACTAATAATAATTACTAATACAATTAATTAAATACAAGTACAATTAAACACAGCAACAGAAAACAGAACCATCAAAACAAAAAAGAAATGAAGAAAATCCCTCTTTCTGGGGCAACACCAAGCTTGATAGTATTTTCCCTTACCCACAAAGATTTATGAATGACCTGGGGTGGGGGCTGAGAAGCTCTGAGCAGCTCACCACTGGTTGAGAACTTTCAGCTCTCACCCAATGGCTGAGCTCCCTCTTGGAATGTTCAAGCCCCTCTTACTTCCTTTATGAATCTAGCTGGCCAACTGTTCACTTCCTGTCTGTCTCTCTATCCACCCATCTGGGTAGTGCCAAACTGTAGGAAAATATAAGTAATGGGGTCACCAGGGATATTAAAAATCAACTATGGGGTTTGTGGGAACACTCTCTGGGATGTAAGAGAGACTAAAACTGAACACTGAAGTCTTGTACAGCTACACCACTCCCAACTGGAAAAATAACAGCCAACTGTCACTCTGGCCAGAGGCCTTGAATTAACTGACAAGGTAACAAGGTGAAATTGGGTTTTAATTAGAAACAACTAAAAGGAGGGATAGGAATGACTACTCTAAAATCTTAACACCTAATAACAAAACCCAAAGGGGCAGGGAAGGACTTATTCACTACACTAATTTAAACTGTTTAACTAACAGGGCCCAAGGAGCTATACTAGAGTCTCTGGGTTTCTGCCTCACACCTGGAACCTGCCAGGTTTGAGTACAGCTGGGGCTTTTGTGGCTTTGGGATTCTCACTGCAATCCACTGATGATGTCTGGATGCCAGGAGCTACAGTTATCTCAGGAACTAAGCAGTAAGGGTTTTGCTTGAAGCACTGTCCTCTTCTCTTGTTCTTTCCTTAAATGCCACACCACACAGGATCCCAGGGGAAAACAGGATGCAAGGTGTCCTTTGCTCTAAGTTCTCCCAGGCTGGCAACAGTTTTTGCCTACCACTAATGGAGTCCACACACAAAACACACATAGACTTCCTCCTCCTTCATTCCAATCTGGAATTCCCAGCTCCAGCTCCTTCCCGCTAGGTACTTCCTAATCAATATATAATCAATACCTAATAACTAGCTAATCTAATCTTACTCCTAACAGAAGGCATAGTTGAGGAATTACATAAATTATTTTATATAAGTTCATAAGCATGTGCATGTTTGTGTACACATTTATATATAGGTATATAGACACATATATTTCTTATATATTTCAGAGGATATCTTTTTAAAAATTATTTAATTTAATTATTTAGGGGATTTTTTTTCATGGTTACATGATTAATGTTCTTCCCCTCCCCTCTTCCCTTCTTCTGAAGCTGTCGAGCAATTTATATGTGTACCATTATTTAAAACCTGTTTCCATATTCAGAGAATATTCTTCTACAAATGCATATTACAACTTCTCCTAGCCTTCCCAGCCTGAGAAACACTCATTAATAATGTTCTCCTAAATATTTACCTTATGGATCTACGCAATTTTGGGAGACCTTCCTCATGTTATCTTGAAATTTTGTGGATATCAATGGAGTACACAGGGTATTCATCAATTATCCCTCATTTATAATATATGATGAGCCTGGTTTTTTTCCCCCAATTTTCCTTTAATATTCTTCATACCATGCTTCCTGTGTCATTCACCATTTCTGATATATCAGTGTGCTTACACTCACTGAAGTCCTCTATCTTACCTTTTCATTCACACTCAGGTTCATTTTTGTAACTTCCATGACTTGTGACTATGCAACACCATTGAAAGAATACTAGTGGTAGAAATGATGAATCTTTGCTATAGAGAGAAGCTTAGGATCAATAAAAGAACTTTGTAATTTTTCAAAGGCAACTTTACCAATTATCCAAACTTCTAGAGTCAGGATGTCTATAGGAACCAGTGAGATGAGGCTAGAAGACAAATATCATCAAAGTCTGAACATATGAGGCTGAACTGGAAATGTTTACTGGCAAACTATACAAAAATTTCTCTAGGCCATAATTTTTTCAGAGGAAAGAGAGGATGGAATTTTTAATTATCTATGGAAGCTCTCCAGGAATGTCAAGATTATGTGAAGAAAGGGACATTCTAATTCCCAAAGTAATTTTTTTAAGAAACATTGTTTCTAGGTGATTTGTACTCTTTTAAATAGGTAGTTGAGGGAAGAATAGTAATAGACAGAATAGGATAGACAGAATAGGAGAATAGAATAGTAATAAGACAAAGAAACTAGCTAAGTAAAAATAGCAGTTTTCTTGGTGTAAAATAAAAATATAGAAATGAGGAAATAAAAATTTCCTTAAATAATAATATCAATTCTATTACCTTGTATTTAAGATTTTCTTCTAGTAGTGATCTAGCATTTATAGAGTTCTTTAAGATTTGCAAAGCAAACCTACAAAAATATTTAACAAATATTAGCTCACTTGATCTTCACAAAAACTCTGCGAGGTAAGTGCTATTATTATCTGCATGTTCACAGATGAGGGAACTGACACATAAAGAGGTTAATTGACTTGCCCAAGGATGTATAGTAAGCCCATATTGGACTTCAGGTCTATCTAACTCCTGGTCTAACACTTTGCCCACTGTAATAATGGTTTCCTCTGAATTCACAATACTTTTAACTTTAAAATTTCTCATTTATCCTCACTCCCATTCCTCTGTGATAGAGAGGCTGGTCCCACTCTCTTCATGTGCATTTAGGTAAATGGATCTGCAGAATGGTGAAAAGCTTTACTCAGGGTTATCTAGAAAACTGTTGCCTAAGTAGATCCCATTCCAAAATCCCTGGGATTTTTTTATAAGTGTAAGTGACTGCATGTCCTTTGAAATTCTAGACCAAAGTGACCTTATTAAATGAAGTTTATGGGCAATAGCCCCATCATAATCACTGCAGTAATATCTGAAGAATCAAGAAATAAGGAAAGATTAGGCCAAGTGGCATGAGAGTTTTTAGAAGGAAAGATGCCAAAGAATACTAAGAATACTAAGAGATGACAGCTGTTTTGAGTACCTTGGAAAAGAGAGGGTAATATCTTTCTGAAACTAAATGTGATACGTTATGATGCTCCTTCTGTTCAGGAAAAATTTATTTATTTATTCAATATTTTATTTATTCAATAAGCATCTACTCTGTACCAGACATTATGTTACAGAGATTACAATGCTTAGTTGTCAGAAATTTCATTAAAATATATTATTGTATTTATGGAATAATTTCATGTTCTTAATGTAACAAATACCATAGCACTATATAATTGAAAGCTGTTATTATTCTAAGATAGTATTTTAAATGAAATTAAGTTGTTTTTCACTTTAAAATTACCCAAAAATATTTTTTTCTTTTATTTTTTTTATTCTGAACTTCACTAAAAAATCATTTCTTTATAAGCAGCAGAACACACAAAAATAATAAATTCTATATATTACTTTCAAAACTGTCCTTGTTTGTGCTTCTTTTGGATCATTTGTTATTTTCTGGGCATTTAAAATTTGTTTCAATGGTCCTTTTTTCCCCATCACTATTGCTAACTCTTCACCCAAAACTGATTGAGAAAAAAGAAACAAAAAAAAACATTTTAAATTAATAAGCATAATAAAGTAAAATAAATTCACTTAATGGTCATGGTCAAAAACATAAATCTCTTTCTGCACCTTGAATCTCTCACCTTTTGATTATGATTTTGATAACATGCTTCATCATAGGTCTTCTGGAAAAACTATATTGATCAAAGTTCTTTTGCCTTTCAAAGTATTTTCTTTAAGCTGTTGTTTTCATATAAACAGTTTTCCTGGTTCAGCTCACTTCACTCTATATCACTGCATATCATCCAGAAATGTATGAAATTGTCTCATTTGTCATTTCTTAGGGTGCAAAAATGCTTCATTATATCCATATGCCACAATTTTTTTTCAGCCATCCATTCTCTAATTAATTGAATACTCCTTTAGTTTTTTGTTCTTTGCCCTTTTTTTAGGAAAAAGAAGTTAATTTTGCTTGTAGTTATAACCCCACTGGTTTCATCTTTCATTAATCTTTCTCTTCCCAGTTCCCACTTTCCCCCTTGTTCTCCCATCTCTTCCTCCATGTTTGTATACTCTTGTTCTCATGCTTTTCAATTATGAGAATTCCATCCCTCTTTCCTTCTTCCTATGCTAGTATAGTCCTTTTAACCTCCTTTCTCTTTCTTCTTTTAAAACTTAGAGAATTAATCAATTTATAATCCCCACCCCCCACCAAATACCTCTGTTTCTCACTTAAATCCTTCTATATCCTTTGAAAACATTAAGTACCAAGGGCCATCAAGTTCACTTCAGATGACAAGGTCATCCATGGACCTTGAAATCTGCAAGGCAAGATTTACAGGAGCATGGATTCCCACCCAGGCCTCCCTGTATGACTCTTTTCTTACCAACACTCACTATTTAGTGATTAATATCCCTACTCAGCCCCAGGAAAATACAGAAGAACTCTATAGGCTATTATTAGAACCATTACAAGCCCCCTACAAACTCCTAGGAAAAGCCCTACCTTTATATGTAATAATACAGAAATTCCCCTAGAGTCTCCCGATAACAAACCAGCAAATGGTGAGTTAATGTTAAAGATTTAAAAACCCTAACTTAGATACATGGGTGCCTGCAAAAACAGGCCAAGTTTCCCCCCTCCCTGATTCAGTAGTTAACAATGGATGATAAATGGAGAAATTGTCCTCAAAGGCTGGTATGTCCCATTCCACTGACTGGACTGCTTTCTCCACCCCATAGCCAAGGAGACAAGACAACACCTTTGAAAGTTGTTAGTAACAAAGTTGTTAGTAACAAGGTTGTTGGTAACAAGGTTGGTGTATGACTTGTTCACTATCTCCAAAAAAAGATGTATGTTGATTATGGAACCTCCATGCCAACTATATTTGTAACCTTAAGGATATCCATGCCAACACTGTATGTAACCATAAGAAAGAAAAAGTATAAAAAAAGAAGTCATCAGATGGCAGCAGGACAGCCTCTGTGAAAGCCTTCTCAATCTCTGGCTATGCTCATTCAACCACACCGATGTTGCTGTGCCCCCAAGATTTTTGTCCTATGAAAGCAGGTCTTTCACAATTAAGGTCCTGAATAGACATTTGTTTATTCATCCTCCATTAGAATGTGAACTCTACACCATCATGCATCTTTTTCTAATCATTAAAATAAATGTAACTTTCTAGGTTTCTTTAGACCTTTATGTTTGTATTTCAAAGTATTTAATCAGCTCTAATCTTTTCATCAGAAATATTTAATTAAATATTTTTTGTTCTAATAAAGTTCATATGCCATGGTAAATACTAAGATTTTCAGGAAAAAAATATTTTTTGTTTTTAGCCTGTAACTTTTGGGCAAATTGTATTCTATGATATGAAACTGTCAGGTCTTGTGTGTTCCTTGGTTCTCAATACTTCATTCTGAATGCTTGGTTTCATCTTGGATGCCCTGAGTTCCTACATTGAGCTGTACCTCCTAGAGTAAGAACCTTGTGGATTTTTGCAGTTCAGAGTACTGGATTTCAGGATCTTTCCTAGCATCTCAGGACAGAGAATTGGGAAATTAAGGGACTCTGAGCCTGGGATATTCAGGTCTGAATGCTGTGGCACTGTGCTAGTCAGAACCTACTAGCGCTCTCTGGCACTATCAAGGTTGTTGTTCTATATCTTTCTAATAGTCTTAGGGCTCTTTTTGGGGGAGTCATTTGCTCTTGCTGCTTCCAGACAGATAGACCCTTGCAAGTTGCAGTTAGTTTGCCTATCCTTAATCATATTGGGAGGCTTTCTTGTATTGAAGCTGACTTTGCTAGCTATCCCCTTACTTAATGCCTTTGATTTTTTAACTGACTTTTTGTGCTGTTATAGGATGGAAGAAATCATTCCATTTATTCACTGGACTTCTTGATAATTATTTAATCTGAAATGAATCTCAAGGTTCTTTGCGATTTCTTGATATCTTGATATCTTAATAGATGTCTTAAAATACCCATTTGGAAGCTGGGCTGCCTCCCTCCATTAAGGCAACCATCTTGGCAGGAAGTCACCTCCCCCAATTCCTCCCTCCCAGTCTTCACATGATTTTTTTTTTGAGCCAGTGAATCTAGTAAGAACTTCAAGGCTTTGCAGAGGTAGGCATGGAGGAATTGGGCAACCTGTCTCCCTTCAGGCAGCCATCTTGGATGCAAATCATGCTCTTCCCCCACAGCCTTGCCTCTAGTTAGCTTTTCTCTTTGGTTCTGTGACCTTGGTCACAAAAGGTTTTCTCATTCATGTTTTTCTTTGTGATACTACCCACTACAAGTTCAGTGGAATGCACACAGGAAACTCAAGTTTTAATTCTTACTCTGCCATTAACTAGCTGTGTGACCTTAGTTTCATCTCTCTAGGCTTCATTTTTCTCCTTTACAAAATGAAAGAATTGAGCAAAATGACCTCTAAAGTTTCTTTCAGCTCTAGTAATCTCTGACCTTTAGAATAACTTAGTAAGCATCAAGAAGCATTTTAGGGTGTCAGAAAAGAAGAAGGAGTAAGAGGTATCAAAATATAAATACTAGCAAATATATTATAAATTATAGTTATATTAAATGTTACATAAAATTATATAATATAAACTATATTACATCATAGATGAGATATATATATATATAACATAATTCATGATATATTTACAAGTATAAAATATTTGACTTAATCTGAATTTAACCTCTTTCTATTAACAAAAATTACTAGAAAGGCACCTTAATAAGGAACTTAGCCAAAGAATGAGGAATTGTATGAGGTAGCAGAGAGACAGAGCTATAGCTGCTGTAGTTGTAAATTGGGAAACAGAAAATTCAACTGACTTCCAGAGCCTTTGAAGTTCAAGGTAGAATAAAAAGTAATTTGAATGTAATTGTTTAAGATTATCTCTTACCTATGCCAGGAAATACCCAGCAGTTTTGTAGGATGTATCTTTAAAGAAAATAAACTGCAATAATAATAATTGCTATCCATCTTGTTCTTATCTTTTTTAATGGAGTTCATATAAAAATAGTACTGGGGCATATTACTATTCTGCTGCTATTCTTTCATATTGAATATCCTATGGATTACTTTTGTATTGGTAGACAAAAATATTCCATTTTGTAATCAAATAAAAATATTAGAATACGCACATGTTCTGTAAGCTAAATTAAAAGCATCTTAGGGACAATCAAAATAGACAAAATGGCATTTGTTACTATGTATCTTACTCTCTTGTTATTTGGTTCTGAATTCTTTAGTTCCAATATTTTGAAAGCTTTTTTTATCAAATGTAGCTTTAGAGGTATGGTTACTGGTATGACAATATCTTTTACAAAGTTTTCCTAAATTTTAATGCTTTTTTATAATTAGGTGATTATATGCAATAGCTTTGTGATAATTCTCTGGTTACAATATTGTTTATTTTTGTTTCTCAATCTATTATTTTTTCTCTTTTTATAGTACAAGGATTTTAATGTTAATTTGTAGAAATAATGATGAGACAGGTAGGTGGCATAATGCCTAGATCTGGAGTCAGAAAGACTCAAATCCTAATGCAGACATTTACCAGCTACTTGGCTCTGAGCAAATCATGTAATCTCTCTGAATCATGAAATCTCAGTTTCCTCATCTTGAAAATGAAGATGATAATAGCACCTCCCTTGGGTTGTTGTGAGGATCAAATGAGATAGCAAATGTAAAGCTCTTTGTGAGCTTTAAAGTACCATAGAAATACCATCATCAATCATCATCATTATTCCTAGGTATTTGTTAAATGTGAACTTTTTGCAATCATCATTGATAAGTCACACAATTTCTACCACTACCTTACATAATCTGCAATAAATCTTGGCTTTTTAAGGCTAACCCATCCATAATTTATTGGTGATGCCAACTTGATGCCATATTATAAACAAATCCATATAACTCAGGTATTTGCTTGGTGTTTCTTTATCAGCATATTGTTTATTGAGTATTTATAGATATTACCCATAGAAGGCCTTTTGATTCCACTCTTAGATCTTAGCCATTTGTATAGACTTTCTCTGGAAATAAATTTTTCAGTTGCATTAAATAAATCCAGTGGTATATGCCTACTGCCAGCTTTACTATTGCTTAGTAAAGTGGTCTACTTGTTCCAAAAATATTTCTACAAGTTATTAATCTTTTTATCATATGCTCTAAGATCATCTATCACTCATTGTCTTCCTTTTTTGTCAAGGAAGTATAAATGCTCCTATAGCTGCCTTTAATTAATATTATACAGATTTTTGTTAGGATACTTTCAAAATCTGTTATTACCCACTTTACAGTTTCAAAAGCAAATGTTAAAACTGGTATTATGAAAGTGTGAATAACTTTATACATGTTATTACCATTGGGCTTTGATTCCAGGATGCCAATCTTTCATAATATACAACCACAACTTACTCCTTTCTGGTTCAGTGCTGGGATGTTTCTTGCCTAGGGGAAACATTTGTCCACCAATTCAATTGACCTCTAGATTCAAACTCAAAGCCCTCAGTCTCTAACTTTTCTTGGTATTCATTAAAATTTTTACAGTTGTCAAATCCAATATATTAATACCATGAGAGAAACATTCCACTAGATTGAGAAACTGTTTAATGCAACTTTGGTGGAACTATTTAACTTGATTTCCTCTGCATAAGTGGTGAATGTAATGTCTTACTATAATTCCCTTTAACATAGAAACCATATTAATTTTTCTTTGGGAGGGCTAACAAGTTCGAGGTTATATCACACTTTATATAAAATATCCTTCACATAAGTATGTTGGAGGTGTCTCTTAAATAGAAAATAATTTCTCCATGCATGTCCCATACTCCAGCTTCTACACTATATTTGGTTGTATTTTATATATGTCCAGTGCACAGTTAATTGCCTGAATGCAGAATTTTTGCACCCATCTCTGCAGCTTGAACCCCTCTAAGCAATATGGATCTCACAAGAACTAAATTTAAGGCTTTGCAATAATCAACAAGGACAACATACGGAACTTGTGGTAATTTGCTTTAGGGATTCCTTTCTGTCTGTTTTTGTTTTGATGGCTTTTAATTGATCAACATGGTGATGAATTTTCTTTTTTTTTACATTTATTAATAATCATTTTTAACATGGTTACATGATTCATGCTCCTACTTTCCCCTTCACCCCCCGCAATCCCCCCACCCATGGCCAATGCACATTTCCACTGGTTTTGTTATGTGTCCTTGATCAAGACCTATTTCCAAATTGTTGGTGGTTGCATTGGTGTGGTAGTTTCGAGTCCACACCCTCAATCATGTCTACCCTGACCCATGCGTTCAAGCAGTTGTTTTTCTTATATGTTTCCTCTCCTGCAGTCCTTCCTCTGAATGTGGGTAGCATCTTTACCATAAATCCCTCAGAATTGTCCTGGGTCATTGTATTGCTGCTGGTACAGAGGTCTATTACATTCCATTTTACCACAGTATATCAGTCTCTGTGTATAGAGTTCTTCTGGCTCTGCTCCTTTCACTCTGCATCAGTTCCCGGAGGTCTCTCCAGTTCGCCTGGAACTTCTCCAGTTTATTATTCCTTTTAGCACAATAGTATTCCATCACCCGCATATACCACAGTTTGTTCAGCCATTCCCCAATTGAAGGACATACCCTCCTTTTCCAATTTGTTGCCACCACAAAAAGCGCAGCTATGAATATTTTCATACAAGTCTGTTTATCTATAATCTCTTTGGGGTACAAACCCAGCAATGGTATGGCTGGATCAAAGGGAAGGCATTCTTTTATAGCCCTTTGAGCATGATTCCAAATTGCCAGCCAGAATGGCTAGATCATTTCACAGCTCCACCAGCAATGCAGTAATGTCCCAATTTTGCCACATCCCCTCCAACATTCATTGCTCTCCCCTTCTTTCATTTTAGCCAATCTGCTAGGTGTGAGGTGATACCTCAGAGTTGTTTTGATTTGCATTTCTCTAATTATTAGAGATTTAGAACACTTTCTCATGTGCTTATTGATACTTTTGATTTCTTTACCTGAAAATTGCCTATTCATGTCTCTTGCCCATTTATCAATTGGGGAATGGCTTGATGTTTTATACAATTGCTTTAACTCCTTGTATATTTGAG
>NC_058133.1:235377476-235378560 GCF_016433145.1 Gracilinanus agilis | reverse complement strand
GCCACATCCCCTCCAACATTCATTACTCTCCCCTTCTCTCATTTTAGCCAATCTGCTAGGTGTGAGGTGATACCTCAGAGTTGTTTTGATTTGCATTTCTCTAATTATTAGAGATTTGGAACACTTTCTCATGTGCTTATTGATACTTTTGATTTCTTTACCTGAAAATTGCCTATTCATGTCTCTTGCCTATTTATCAATTGGGGTATGGCTTGATGTTTTATACAATTGCTTTAACTCCTTGTATATTTGAGTGATTAGACCCCTGTCAGAGTTTTTCGTTATAAAGATTTTTTCCCAATTTGTTGTTTCCCTTCTGATTTTGACTACATTGTTTTTGTTTGTACAAAAACTTTTTAGTTTAATATAATCAAAACCATTTAATTTACATTTTGTAATTTTCTCTAACTCTTGCTTGGTTTTAAAGTCTTTCCTTTCCCAGAGATCTGACAAGTATACTATTCTGTGTTCAGTTAACATGTTTATAGTTTCCCTCTTTATATTCAAGTCGTTCACCCATTCTGAATTTATCTTGGTGTAGGGTGTGAGATGTTGATCTAGAACTAATCTCTCCCATATTGTTTTCCAAATTTCCCAGCAGTTTTTGTCAAATAGTGGATTCATGTCCCAAAAGTTGGGCTCTTTGGGTTTATCATACACTGTCTTGCTGATGTCATTTACCCCAAGTCTATTCCACTGATCCTCCTCTCTGTCTCTTAGCCAGTACCATATTGTTTTGATGACTGCTGCTTTATAGTATAGTTTAATATCTGGTACTGCCAGGCCCCCTTCCTTCACATTTTTTTTCATTATTTCCCTTGAAATTCTTGATCTTTTGTTATTCCAAATGAAATTTATTATAGTTTTTTCTAATTCAGTAAAGAAGTTTTTTGGTAGCTTGATAGGTATGGCGCTAAATAGGTAAATTAATTTGGGTAGAATTGTCATTTTTATTATGTTAGCTCGACCTACCCATGAGCAATCAATGGCTTTCCAATTGTTTAGATCCAGTTTTATTTGTTTGGAAAGTGTTTTGTAGTTGTTTTCATATAATTGCTGTGTTTGTTTTGGTAGGTATATTCCT
>NC_058133.1:235294137-235327482 GCF_016433145.1 Gracilinanus agilis | reverse complement strand
GCTACCCACATTCAGAGGAAGGACTGCAGGAGAGGAAACATATAAGAAAAACAACTGCTTGAACGCATGGGTCGGGGTGGACATGATTGGGGGTGTGGACTCGAAACTACCACACCAATGCAACTACCAACAATTTGGAAATTTGTCTTGATCAAGGACACATGACAAAACTAGTGGAAATGTGCATCGGCCATGGGTAGGGGGGGTGCGGGGGGGGGGGTTGAAGGGGAATGGAGGAGCATGAATCATGTAACCATGTTAAAAATGAATATTAATAAATGTTAAAAAATATAACAGATTTATTGGTAAAATAAAAGGTAAGGATGGAGGATTTAGGAATGAAGATGCCCTAATCTCTAAACCTCTCACTTCCCACTTCCTGCTAAGTCCATTGCAAGATGGAGGCCTCTATTTCTTGATACTCCCTGACACCTCCCTGCTTCTGGCTAATATCCCAAAGCCCTCTCTATTCTTCCTGACACTATAAATCCTCCCTTGTTAGTTTATCAGGATGTGACAGGTTTCAAGATAAAAAAGATGAACTCTAAATGTTGAAGTTCACCTCAGCTGGGCTGGGCCAGAGGTTGACCCTCAGCCCTTACACCAACAACTGCTCTGGACCACAAAGTTCTTTGTCAGGATTGAGAGTATGTAGGATCTTCTTCAAGATGGTTTCTTCTTGTGAGAAAAGGTACTCCTAAAGAAATAAAAAGGTTTCCCTTCTCTCGCCTACAGTTTTAGTGAAACAGAATCAGCAGAGATCAGCTCCTTCCTCTCTCAGCTCCAAGACAGGGTAGGCACAGTTGATCATTGCATCTTCAAAATCTCTCCTCCCACATTCCAGAATCATTCTTTTAGAGTTCCTAGCATGTTATCATGCTAGCCTCTGCAAACCAACTTTTTAACTACACTTAATTCATTTCTATCTCTGTAATTTCTACCATAAAGCCTGCCATACTAAACTGCCCTGAGGCCAAATCTTCTTCATGTAGACTACTTCCAGGAAGGCTGAGGGTACCCAACTAGATGCCCCCCCCCCACCAACTTTTTCTCTGCCAGCCTTTGTCAGAGCCTTGGACCTTGCATGGTGGATCTGAGGTGCTCCATCTTGGTTGCAGCTCCCACCCAAGAATCCCACAGTTTGGCCTGTGTCGGATAATCTGATCATTTTATCACATGTTCCAGCTCAGCAGGTGGAGGAGGAGTGTTGGGTTTCTCCCTTAGACCATGGAAATCTACTCTCTCTCTGCCTACCTTTCAGGATGTAATCAGCAGGAGGTTCCTGTTGCTCCAACTTGTTGTTGGGTTTGGATTTCTGTCTTTTTTGAAGAGCTTTTTAAAGATTGGTATGGAAGGATAGTCAGAGATGTTTCAGCTTTTGCTGCTTCTAAGCCGCCATATTGACTCCACCTCTCTATGGTCTCTTTTATCTTCTCTAATTCATTTTATAGCCAGCTGCCAAAGTGATCTGTCCTTATTCAACAAATGCCAGTGGCTACATATCACCTCCATAATCAAATATAAACTCATCTTTTGGACATTTAAAACCATTCACAATCTGGACTCTTATCATCTTTTCCATTTTTTTATAATTTGTTCCTCTCCTTACAACTTTGCTCTTCAGCTACCTATGGTACTTGTTGTTACTAACATTTGAGACTCCACCTCCCAACTAAGCCTTATAGGCTTATAGGCTTTATTCCTGGAATATTCTCCCTGCTCATTTTTATTCTATATCTTCTTTGGCTTCCTTTGAAACTCAGCTTAACTCCCACTTTCAATGCTTAATAAATGCTTATTTGATAACTAGCTGACCTTCTACAGAAAGGGGGAGTTCTTATTTTAGCAGAAGTGATAAGAAACGAAATAAAAGCTTTGTTGGACTTTTTGGTTATAAACATAGTGTTATTTTTAAATTGATGAAGGCTGAATTTATGAGGGAAAATAGTATTTTAATTAAAGCCATGCCAATAGAAAGAAATGGACCACACACCTGTAAAAAATTTATTCAAAATGCCCACCAGTCCCTATCTTCTTCCATCTTGTCTGTCTCGTATGCCAGCAAGCCCGCTCAGGTAGCAAAGAGGAAGTTCAAAGCCACTTCCCAATATTGAAAGCCGTCCCTCACCTTGAAGATGTCATCCAAAACAAGAAACCCGTTGAACCACAGGAAATGTAGTTCCAAGGTCCCCCACATGTCCACAGGAAGTTTGTTAAACACTACATATCTTGAGGCTCAATACTTCCAAATAGAACCCCAGTAATTTTAAATAACACAATAGTATAGTAGACCACTAGTGGCCATACTTCAAAGAAAACAATTTACTTTTAATATGTAAGCAAAAATTGAGGCTTACAAAAAGCTAGGATAAAAACAAAATATTGTTATACTTAGAAATCTCCCCAAATGGGAGTTTCCCTTGTAATCTTGGTAAAAATAAGTGGTGATGATGGTGATGATGATTACTATGATCATGATAATGGTGACAACAACAACAATAATAAATTTCTCCTTTACTTATTGCTTCAGGTAAAAATTCATGCATCAGTAGAGCCTCCAACTGAGAGAAGAGTTACAGTAGTCAGATTAATATACTGGCTAATGAAAAAATCCTCCATCCCCTCCAGGAAAGGAATAAGTGAATAAAAGAATTAATGAATGAAAAAAGTGTTTTTATGCTCTTCTTACATGTGAAGAATTTCACTATTTTCAAAAACTATGTCTTTCTTAATGTAGCTCATGATTCTATCAGGTTTTTTGTTTGCCACATCACAGAGTGGGCAACTTAGTGATATTGAGCCTTCAGTCCATTAAACACCTGAAAAGGAGCTTTTTCAGAACAATTGTTGTTAGCTTATGTTTATTATTTTTATCATTATTATGAAGTGAAATTTTTTTATCCACGAGTAAAACTTTACATTTATTCCTATTAAATTTATTAGATTCCATTCAATGCACTAATCTGTCAAGTTCCTTTTGAATCCTGACTTTGTCATCCACTGTGTTAACTATTCCTCCCATTATTAATCTGCAAATTTGATGAGCATACCATCTATTCTTTTTTTAATGAAACCTAAATAAAAGTATAGTTTTATTACAAAATAAGATATATAATCTTTTTGCAATTTATTTTTTAAATAATTTTTTATTTTTAGAAAAATTTTCCATTGTTACATAAGTCATGTTTATACTTTCCCCTTCACCCCTTCAAACCCCCCGCCCCCCTCTGCTGTAGCTAATTCGCATTTCCACTGGTTTTATTATGTGTGGTCAGTCAATACTTATTTACACATTATTGACAGTTACATGGGTGTGGTCTTTTCAGGTCTACATCCCCAATCATGTCCTCATCAACCCAAGTGTCCAAGCAGTTGTTTTTCTTCTGTGTTTCTACTTCTGTAGTTCTTCCTCTGAATGTGGGTAGTGTTCCTTTCCATAAGTGCCTCAGAATTGTCTAGGGTCATTGCATTGCTGCTAGTACAGACGTCCATTACATTCAATTTTACCACAGTATATCAGTCTCTGTGTAAAATGTTCTTCTGGCTCTGCTCCTTTCATTCTGCATCAATTCCTGGAGGTCTTTCCAGTTCACATGGAATTCCTCCAGTTTATTATTCCTTTGAGCCCAATAGTATTCCATCACCAACATATACCACAATTTGTTCAGCCATTCCCCAATTGAAGGGCATACCCTTGCTTTCCAATTTTTTGCCACCACAAAGCCAGGCTATAGATATTTTTGTGCAAGTCTGTTTATCTATGATCTCTTTGGGGTACAATCCCGGCAATGGTATGGCTGGATCAAAGGGCAGGCATTCTTTTATCACTCTTTGGGTATAGTTCCAAATTGCCAGCCAGAATGGTTGGATCAGTTCACAACTCCAACAGCAATGCATTAATGTCCCAATTTGGCCACATCCCCTCCAGCATTCATTACTCTCCCCTGCTATCATTTTAGCCAATCTGCTAGGTGTGAGGTGATACCTCAGAGTTGTTTTGATTTGCATTTTTCTAATTATTAGAGATTTAGAACACTTTCTCATGTGCTTATTGGTAGTTTTGATTTCTTTACCTGAAAATTGCCTATTCATGTCTCTTGCCCATTTATCAATTGGGGAATGGCTTGATTTTTTATACAATTGATTTTGCTCCTTGTATATTTGAGTAATTAGACCTCTGTCAGAATTTTTTGTTATAAAGATTTTTTCCCAATTTGTTGTTTCCCTTCTGATTTTGGTTGTATTGTTTTTGTTTGTACAAAAACTTTTTAATTTAATATAATCAAAATTATTTATTTTACATTTTATAATTTTCTCTAACTCTTGTTTGGTTTTAAAATCTTTCCTTTCCCAGAGATCTGACAAGTATACTATTCCATGTTCACCTAATTTACTTACAGTTTCCTTCTTAATATTTAAGTCTTTCATTCATTCTGAATTTATCTTGGTGTAGGGTGTGAGATGTTGATCTAAACCTAATCTCTCCCATATTGTTTTCCAATTTTCCCAGCAGTTTTTGTCAAATAGTGGATTCATGTCCCAAAAGTTGGGCTCTTTGGGTTTATCATACACTGTCTTGCTGACATCACTTACTCCAAGTCTATTCCACTGATCCTCCCTTCTATCTCTTAGCCAGTACCATATTGTTTTGATGACCGCTGCTTTATAGTATAACTTAATATCTGGTACTGCTAAGCCACCTTCCTTCACATTTTTTTTCATTATTTCCCTTGATATTCTTGATCTTTTGTTCTTCCAAATAAACTTTGTTATAGTTTTTTCTAATGTAGTAAAAATGGTTTTTGGTAGTTTGATAGGTATGGCACTAAATAAGTAAATTAATTTGGGTAGAATGGTCATTTTTATTATGTTAGCTCGTCCTACCCATGAGCACTCAATGTTTTTCCAATTGTTGAGATCCAGTTTTATTTGTTTGGAAAGTGTTTTGTAGTTGTTTTCATATAATTGCTGTGTTTGTTTTGGTAGATAGATTCCCAAGGATTTTATATTATCTAGGGTGATTTTAAATGGTGTTTCTCTTTCTACCTCTTGCTGCTCTGATGTGTTGGAAATATATAGAAATGCTAATGATTTATGTGCATTTATTTTGTATGCTGCAACTTTGCTAAAGTTGTTGATTATTTCTACAAGCTTCTTAGTTGATTCTCTAGGATTTTTTAAGTAGACCATCATATCGTCTGCAAAGAGTGATAGCTTAGTCTCCTCATTGCCTATTTTAATACCTTCAATTTCTTTTTCTTCTCTAATTGCTACTGCTAGTGTTTCTAGTACAATGTTAAATAAAAGAGGTGATAATGAGCATCCTTGTTTCACACCTGATCTTATTGGAAAGGCTTCTAATTTATCCCCATTGCATATGATGCTTGTTGATGGTTTAAGATATATACTGTTTATTATTTTTTGGAAAGAACCTTCTATTCCTATACTTTCTAGTGTTTTCCGTAGGAGTGGGTGTTGTATTTTGTCAAAGGCTTTTTCAGCATCTATTGAGATAATCATGTGGTTTTTGTTGGTTTGCTTGTTGATATGGTCAGTTATGTGGATGGTTTTCCTAATGTTGAACCATCCTTGCATTCCTGGTATAAATCCCACCCCCTTGCAATTTATTGATAGGAATGTTTTTTTTTAAAAAAACACAGGGTCAATCACAAACCTTTGAGCTACCTTGAGAACTCTTACTACATTATAACAAAATTATTAATAATTTTTTCAGATCTGGTCATCCAAACAATTCTCAATACATTTCTTGTAATCCAAACCATATTTCTTAATCTTCTCTATAAGAACAGAATGATATTTTTACCAAAACCTTTGCTTCAATCTAAGTGTACTACATATTATTAACATTTTTCTCATTTTCTAGTTTAATAATCCTGTTAAAAAAGGAAATGCTATGACCTGTTCTTGAATAAGTCATATAGGCTTTGTAATCATTATTTCTCTTTCCACATATTTGCTAACTATCTCTTTTGTGAACCAATCTAGAATATTCCCAAGACTTAAAAGTCAAATTCACTGGCCTATAATTTGAAAACTTTGTTCTCTTCTCTTTCTGAGAATTAGTACATTTACCCTTTTCCAATCTTTGGGCATTCTTCCCCATTTTCTAGTTCTTTCAAATTATAACTGACAGTGGATTATTCATCTTATCTGCCAGTTGTTTTTGTTTTTTCAGTACTAAAGGATATAATTCATTTGACCTAGGTGATTTGAATTAATCAAATGAAACTAAGTGTTCTCTTACTCTATTCTTACTTATTTCAAGGTACAAATTCTCAGTCATTTTTTTCTGTCATTTCTAATGCATTCTCCTTGGCAGAAAGAACAAGAAAGCAAAAATAAAGTTGCTCAGCTCTGTCTTCTCTCTCTTATCAGTAATCATTGTCCCATTTATTCCCAAACTTCCCTCTCCAGTTGCAGCTCATTCTGAGATTTAGCACATTGTTACAATCTGTTACCTGGCTTTGCTTCCAATTTCTGAATTTTCTTTTAAAAATCTGAATTGCTTAATAAGTTCTTTGGGCATCCAATAGGACTCTTTAGACATATCCCATTTTTCCTCTTCATGGACGTGTTCCTCTCCATTGCTTCAGAACTTCATCCCACCTGGGATGGATAATTTTTTTTATTGCATTTTTTATCATAAATTCTATTTATCTTTTCTCTTAACCCTTTAAAATCTGCTTTCCCAAAATCTAGAGTAAATTGTGACTCTGCCTGAGTTTCTTCTACTTCTCTATCAGAAACTCCAGAATTGAGTAGTCACTTCCCCCAAGGTTCTCATAATTTTCATCCCTACAACTATCTCCTCCCTGATAATGAAAATCAGATTCAGAAAAACTTCTCTTTGTTGGTTCCTCTAATTTTTGAAGAATGAGAGAGAGATAATTGAAATCTAATATCTGGATAATTGAAATCTAATATCATTAATGTGCTGTACAGAGCTCTGGGCCAGTTTCATGATCTGTTTTCAAACTCCTTATCTACTTCCTCTGTCTGTTCAGATGATTTCTCTAGTATATTTCAATGACAAAATTATTTCTCCATTGACCTTCACCCAAGTACTCTCTATCATGCTTCCCTCTTTTGTCTCCTCAACTTCCTCATGAATATACCTTCTTATAAAACAGTGTTATTCTCTTACCTACTATAACCAAAAAAGGAAAAAGAAAAGAAAATAATGTTCTTTTAAGTACCTTTTTCACAACCAAAAATAGAAAATGTACAAATTGAATTTTTCACTCAAAGATGTTAATCACAGATTCTCATGGTCAATGGAACAGGAGAGAAGAAAGTCTTAGTCATTGCATACCCTTTTGGCAGCTGATTAATGACCAATATTTCTTAAAATAAAAGATAATACAATTTAAAGGAAAGAACATTGGCTAAAAGTGAAGAGACTTGAGTTATATAGATCTGATCTTACAATAGCTATTTTATTTTGAGCAAGTCACTTTCCATCTCCACGCTTTATTTTCCTCATCTGTAAAATAGGAAAGGGGACTATGCAGTTTGGAAGTAATTAGAGAATCCCTAAAGTTCCTTCCAGTTCTGACATCCTATAGTTCTATTAGAAATGTGTTGATGATAAGAAATAATTTTTTTAATGTGCAAAAGGTGGTGAATCAGGAATCTTTCTGTCTTTCAATAAAGTGTTAACAAGTCATCAGAACAGTCTTTGTCAGGAAGTAGCTCCAGAAGGCATCCAGAAGAGATAATGGTTGTATATGATTCCTTCATACTTCTCCATGCCTTCTCTAGAGGACAAATGGTTGTGAGGATTCTAAATGAACTGCCTTGGACTCACCCAAGGGAGCAGGTGATGGTGATTTAGTAAAGTCATCAGCATCTCTGTAGGACAGAAGCAGGGCTCTGTCATTTGATGGTTCTTATATTCCAACATGTTAGCTATTTGTAGTAGCTTGGGGCACAGCTGTATTACTAACAACACTCTTTAGTGTAACTCCATTTCTGCTGACTTTTCCCTCACATTTGTTACCCAGGGTGAGTGTCCTAGTTATTATAAAACTATCCAAATCAGAAAAAGTCAGTGGGAGAGAAAAAAAAGAGCATAGGTGGGGACTGCTGCTTTGGTGGTGTGGAGCTTTGTAATGGAATGGAGGATTGTCCTCTTTCTTTGGGGGAGGTTTTGGCAAAAGCGTATATGCATCACTCTGCTGAAATCTAGATAGTCCTTGGGGGAAAAGACAGCAGTGACATTCATTTAAGTAAAATGAAATACCCGCTACCTAGATTGTTCTTTCTCCATGGAAGGGGAAGGTAAGGGGAAGTGTTTATTACAGGAGTGAATTTTTAATAGGTCAGAGATCAACTAATAAGAAAAAGAACAGAAGAATAAGTAAAAGATAGATTTGGATTCAGGTATGGGAAAAGAGAAAGTTGTTAGTTTAAGCAAAGAATCATAGGATTTAGAATTGGAAGAGTAAAGTTCCTCTAATACAACTTTATCATTTTACATGAAGAATCTGAGGGTAGAAGCAGAATGGCATTTAGGAAGCTAAGCAGGTGCAACCTTAGAAGTGTCTTCATTTCACTACCCCTGGTAAAACATCATTCTTCCTGACTTTTTATAACAGAAAATCCTAATTGGCTTCCAAACTCTCCTGGGATGTAGTTTTCTTTTAATTCCATAAAATATCTTTGCTTTGCCTGAATCACTTATAAGGCTATCTCTGCTCTCCAATTTATTCTTTGCCCTTTAAGGATGCAATCTTAGACCAAATCCATATTTACCATGTAGTTTTTATTTAGATCTAACTGTTCCTCACTGTCTATCCAGCTTGGAGAGATGTAGCCCTAAACTGGTGCTGCAGCCAACTCAGAGAATTGATTGCTAAATTTTCTCTGTGAGCATTTATGCCTTAGAAATCAACAAATGATACATATTAGGACTTGATTTATTGTTTTATTGATTTCTAGAGTCTAAGAAAGTGAAGGAGGAAATGTTAATAATGCAGATTAAACTTAAAAGTGTGTTGAGCATATTCTCCACCCCCACCCCCACCCCAGAGTCAATTATTAAACATTTACCCGGGGGTGGGGGGGGGCAGCTAGGTGGTTCAAAGGATGGAGACCCAAGCCTGGAGAAAGGAGGTCCTGTATTCAAATGTGGCTTTAGAGACTTCCTAGCTCTGTGACCCTGGGTAAGTCAGTTAGCCTGCATTGCCTAGCCCTTACCACTCTTCTGCCTTGGAACCAATACATAGTATTGATTCTAAGATGGAAGGTAAAGGATAAAAAAATAAAATTAAAAAAAAAATTTACCAGCGCACCCCTAGGTCTGGGGGCATTTGAATTGGAATGGAAATATTTGTAATTTTTGCATGTACCAACATCCTTTAACAGGCTGGAAAGTTGTTATACATAATTGGGCTTCCAGCATAACTGGTAATTGTGTGGAGCAGCCTCCAACCATGACTAGTATGTGGGGATGGCATCTGTCAGGGTGGCATCTATTTGCTATCCCAGCAGAATCTCAGAACATAGAACCTTGTTTTTCAGACATGAGAATTTCCAGGTTGTTTCCTCAAACACTTAAGATTTGTAGGAGAAACTCTGGAAAGATCTGTTATTGATGACCAGGATTATTTTGTATATAGTTCTGTGAGGAAGAGAGTGGAAGATAAGAGATAGGAACACAGTATAAGAGAAAGTGGAAGGGCTCTCTGTCTTGAAAGAGAGACATGTGGAAGGGTATTGATCCTGCCAACTTGTTTCTTTCCCCACACTTGCATTCAGAAAGACTATGAAAACCCTGATTTATAAGGGTGCTACTATATATAGTATAGCTCTTGTGCTTCAGGCTGAATCTGAATTGGAGGGAGACAGCCCTGCCCTCTAAGTAATTGCCCTCCCATATTTAAGTAAGATGCCTCTGCATGTTCCCTATAGTCAGAAAATCCCTGGCTACCATATTTCCAGTGTAAATACTGATCAGTTCTTCCTCCCAATGAATAATCTGTTTACTCTTCCCTTCCTACTCTCATTCATCTCTTGTTTATTAAACATATATACTATACTAGCCTTGGTTATGTGCTTATTTAGGGAATGGCTGACTTCAAAAGGCAGGATAGATCTGGAGAAAAAAAGCAACAGAACATCCAGTGCTCAGCTCAGTTGGAAGCTTGCCTTGGGCAAGGATTTGGCAGTCAAACTGGTCTTCCCCCAGAAACTTTATAGTTCCAAGGCTGTAACCATTTTTTACACTGGACCATAGTTATAAGGGGACACACAGAGAGTGATTTGTATTCTGATTTATAATAAGCCACAAATCTCCCTCCTAGATTATTGTTTCAAGGTAGAAACCTGGGTTTTTAGAAAATGAGGAATCTTTTTGTGGGGATTCTTAAGGAAGATATTCCTAGGTTCCTTTCCTCTGACTCTTTCTTGGTATAGGACTCCTCATGTATGTTACTCTAACACAGTGAAGTCCTGTTATACCTGGGGAACAATGCTACAGAAGGACAAGCTTGTGGGAGTGAAATAAATGTGGAGTCTTCTGCCACAGTTCTAGCCCCACTGGGGATTTTTTTAAACCCTTACCTTCTGTCTTAGAATCAATACTATCTATTGGTTCCAAGATAGAGGAGCAATAAGAGCTAGGCCAGTGATAGTGAACCTATGGCACAGGTACCAAAGATGACACACAGACCACTTTCTGTGGGGACATGGGTCACGCTCCCCCTAATACTGCCCCCCAAAAGTTGTTACTAGAAAGGCAGAGCTGCTCCACTGCTCCTCTCCACTGAGCCTGATGACATTTTTTTTCATATCCCAAACCCCCTCTGCCCCACAGCCTAATGGGAGCACACAGTGGGTAAGGTGGTTGGTTCATAGGCAGCAGAGCTGGAGGGGGGGGGGAAGAACACTTGGGCTGTTCCCCTCCCCCTCTCCACATGCACCTCTCATCACCTGCCCCTCTGCCCAGCACCCCAATGGGAGCACTTTCTCCCTTCCCTGTCTGGGGTAAGGGTGGAATGGGGCATAGCACCAGGTCTGGGGGGTTGCAGGGTGTGGCACTCAGTCTCTGGTGGGGGGCCAGCACAGAACTCAGTCTGGGGGGAAATGAGATCAGGTACTCCATCTCTAAAAGGTTCACCATCATTGGGGTAGACAATGGGGGATAGGTGACCTGTGCCTCCTGCCCCATTGGAGATTTTTAAATGAAAATCCTTAGTTTCAAGTGTCTTTCTCTCACTCAGTTTGACTCCAGTCTGGTGGGGTCAGACACTTGAGAAGATAGTAGATTAAGAAGGCCATATATCATGAACATCCACAGTGGTGGTCTCTACTACTACTACTACTACTACTACTACTACTACTACTACTACTACTACTACTACTACTACTACTACTACTACTACTACTACTACTACTTCTCTATGACTCTAAAGGTCTCTACTCACAAACAGAAAGCCACTATCACAAAATGTCTATTTGCTATAACCTTCTACTTCCTTAATTTGTCTTCTTCTTTTCCCTTCCTTTTTTCTCTGAACAGGGGTAAGACCTCAGCATATTCAGCATATCACAGGGTTAAGACCCTGTGATATTCCTGTGACTAAGCCATGTGTAGCCTGGGGATTATTGAGAAACTTACTCTCTCTCTTTCCCCTAAGACTGGACTGGACTGGACTCAGGCACATGGACCAAGTTTGCTCTGGTAGAGAGAAGACAGAATGATTTCATTTAAGTTTTTTGACTCTTTATACCTTTACTCCAGAGCAAAGTAGGGGAGATGGATTGAAGGGGAAGGAAGAAATAATTACTTATGCCTTATGTTTGGCTCATATCCAGGATTTCCTTAAAAGATATTTAATATTTAATGTAAATGAGATACAGAGTAGTTACTTATTAGCTTCCCAAAAAAAGAAATGCCCACCACACCACCCAGAATACACACAGGAATAATAAGATTACATCGAAAAATACTCTATAGAAATAAAAGTAGGCATAAAAAGTTGAAGAGATAAATTGCTCAGGTTGGGCTATCCCAATATGACAATATTCCCCAAATTAATTTACTTTTTCATGGGGGGGGGTTAGAGGGTAAGGGGCAGTGCTTGTGGCCTGTTAGGGTGTGAACTCTCTTTGTTAGTAACTTACTAAGTGTTAAGTAGGGATATATTAAGTTCTTGATTGATTAACTTAAAAATTCCCTTTCACACAAGGCAAGGCACTTTATATTAGTTGCCTCAGCTTCCTCATTCATTCTCAACTAAGAACTTGTTTTGTGTTTTATGCCACTTGCCCCAGGGACTATTTGTGCAGTTGGCAAAAACATTTCTATTTCTAGCTATAGCTCTCTTATTCAATCACCAGAAATCTCCACTCTTTATTCATTAATTCTCCTAAAGGTGGTCCTCTTAGCCAAGATACCAGAGATGCCCTAGCAGCAGAGAGGCAGTCTACAGGATTCGTGGTAATTCTGTCTCATCTGAGTAAGGATTTTAAATCCCAGCACTTTGTCCACATTGGAGAAGCACAGGACAAATATGGGGAGTCTATTATCATCTTGCTTACCCTAAAGAGGAAGGCAAGTAAGACATGCCTTTGAAATTAATCACCATTGGTAATGCTTCAGAAAGCTGAGAAATACTGAAGCAAAGCAATATCATTCCACCCATTTTTCTAAGGTTGCTGTTCTCAAATCTTTTCCTTACGAGAACTTCAATCTTCCTGGGTATTCAAGATAAACAAGATCCAGGTTCTTCACCAAGGGAAATGGGGCTATACTTTTGCTACCCTTTCCTTTGAGATCTTTGTCATCCAAACTAAATCCCCTACTGCCCTTTCCCCTCTCCTCTTGTCTCTACTTTATACAAAGAGTAGTCTCTCCTTTGAGAATCCGATCTCTCTTGTGTTCTTTTTTCTTCTATTTTCCTTGTAGACAGATTGTGCAAAGACTTAAGCTAAGCCCAACCATTTGAGTCTTAGAACAATTGCTGTAATGACAGTCTCAGAGTGGTGACAACTGTCATCCAGGAAGGTAAATGGAAAGAACCCCCAAAAAGAGTAAAGTCCTACTTCTCAGCATAGTAAGGATGGAAAAAAAGATTTTTATGGAAAGGGTCTGCATGATATAATCATAAAATAAATCACAGATTTAGAGCTGAAAGGGCCCTCAAATATTTAATCCTCTTATTTTACAGGTTTGGAAACTGAGGCCAGTGAAGTTAAATTACTTGCTCCAAATAACACAGTTGATAAGGAACAGGACTGGGATTTGAACATAGATCCCTTACCTTTAAAGCCTTTTGACCTTTACTATGACCTTATGGAAGTTACCACAAATCCAGGTTGTGATCCTTGGCTTTCTAGGTTCAGAGACTCAGTTGTATCTGTTAACCAGTTCTGGGGTGATCCAAACCTGGGAGATGATTTGTATTAACAAAATGCACAAGATTATGAATAACTGGATAATGAGGCAGCTAAATGGGACCCTGGGCACATCCCTCTCTCAATTTTGGGGATAATATTAGCACTTACCTCAAGATTGTTTTGAGGATCAAATGAGTTAACACACATGAAGCACTTTGCAAATCTTAAAGTGCTACATAAACCAGAATGCCAATTTACTTATTTATAATGAGAGCTATAACTGTCAAGCAGGTGTAATTATTTGTGTTGGTAGGTCAGAGTTCTCAGGTTAAAAAAGAAAAGTCTGTTTGAGGAAGCAAATTAAGACCAGAAAGTTACCAGGTGATCATGAAATCATAGCAAAAGGAATCAGGTAGCCAGGGGAATATTTTCATCAAGCCTGATGAGTTACTCTTCTTCATAATCAAGAGACAATTGCCACTCAGATGTCCAGTTGTTCAGTCATTTCAATTGTGTCCAAATCTTCATGACTTTATTTGGGGTTTAATTGGCAAAGATATTAAAGTGATTTGCCATTTCCTTCTCCAGCTCATTTTTTCAGGTGAGGAAACTGAGGCAAACAGCGTTAAGTGACTTGCCTATGGTCACACAGCTAGTACATGTCTGAGGCCATATTTGAACTTAAGAAGATGAATCTTCCTGATTCTAGATCCAGCATTCTATCTATTGCACTGCATAGCTGCCCTGTTACTTAGATGGGAATGCTTCTATTGTCTGGAAAGCAAACCCTCTGCCTTTGCTAGTGCAAGAAAAGGACTAACTGATTTTCACTCTCTAATTTCCTCTTTTTCTCCTCAAGTGGTGTTGGTGCTTGTTATAACACATCAGGATATATCTCCCAATCTATATATGTTTATACCATAAGTTACCCCAGTATCTAGGACAGTGTCTGGCTCAAAGTAGGCATTTACAAATGTTTTTTGAGTTGAGTTGAATTGTATCAATCATATTCATTTCAAAATATCTTCCTGATATGCTTCTATTTTCTACATTACAGATTCCTTTTCATGGTCTACATTTTTTTTAAACTCTTGTACTTCGGTATTTTGTCTCATAGGTGGAAGATTGATAAGGGTGGGCAATGGGGGTCAAGTGACTTGCCCAGGGTCACACAGCTGGGAAGTGGATGAGGCCGGGTTTGAACCTAGGACCTCCTGTCTCTAGGCCCAACTCTCACTCCACTGAGCTACCCAGCTGCCCCATGGTCTACATTTTTACCTGGGTTGCCATATTAAGGAAAGAATACTGGATCTGGAGTCACATAATCTTGGCTGGAATCACAGTTCTGTACTTCTTTTCTGTGTGACCTTGGTCAGATAATCTTAGCTTCCTGTGCCTATTTTCTCATATGTAGAATGAGGAGGTTGAATTTTTAGATCTCTAAAGTTCAGCTTAGCCCATCAATAACATGCTACCAAGCCATATTCTAGAGTACATTATTCTTTGAAGTAAAGAGTAAAGAGAGTATCCCATCCATAGGGTAGGAACATATAGCAGCTTTGCTACCTTAAGTCATTTCCTATTTTTAGCAGTATCATTACAGAAGGTGATATTTTCTGACCTAATTTTTATTTTTAAGGGGTAGTCATTTAATTTTTTTGAATTCTATTTTCCCAACTATATGTTACAGCAATTTTCAATGTTCATTTTCCAAAATTACAACTGATCTGACTTTTAGTTTGGGGCAGGTGGTCAATATCACCTCAGCAAAAGGAATTGGCAAGATATTGTAAGGATAGAGGGATAAAGGATAAGGAAAAATGCAAAAGTTGTCTCTAAAAGGGAGAGAGGAGAATTAGCCATGAACCTGGGAAAAGATTCTAGAAGGAGAAGGCATTGCAGAGGAGGGTATGGGGGAATTAACTGAGTTAACTGTCACTACACAACTGTCCTGTCTCTGAGCTGAAAGGGTGAACACCTACCCCATCAGCTCCTGTAAACTGACTAGTTTCATGGAGAAACTTGGAGGGTTTGGGTTTATACCTAGGTGGAGATCTGAACTTCCTGGCAGTGCTGTAGACAATTTGGCTGTGGCAATTTGGCTAAGGTAAACCAAAGGGTTTAACATCTGGGATTTGGGGTTTGTTTGTTTTTTAATTTTTTAAACCCTTAACTTCTGTGTATTGACTTATAGGTGGAAGATTGGTAAGGGTAGGCAATGGGGGTCAAGTGACTTGCCCAGGGTCACACAGCTGGGAAGTGTCTGAGGCTGGATTTGAACCTAGGACCTCCTGTCTCTAGGCCTGGCTCTCAATCCACTGAGCTACCCAGCTGCCCCCTGGGATTTTGGGTTTTTTACCTAAGAAGCTAACCCCAGGCTTGGGGAAGGACTCAGTCCACTTGTGAGTCCATTCCCACTAGCCCTTTTAGAGACAATTAAGTTAGTTGATTAACAATCTAAGATACTTAATATAGATAGTTAGATGGCTTGGGGGATTAGATAAGATGAAGGAGCTGGTAAAAAGGATTTTAGAAGACCAGAAGAGCTTTCTCCTGAGAGGAGTGTATAAAGTGGGTAGAGATAGAGCTGTAGAGGCAGGGACATATTGGATCTTAAGTATCAGTTCTCTAACCTTAATAAGCAAAATAAACTTGTGTTTTCATATAGTCTCAAGGGGTTTGCACTTCATTGGCCCTGGGTAAGTCCCTAGATGAGTTTTTCACCACCAATCCATCTGGGTCCTTCCCTATCTACATATCTCCTTTTGGAAGTACATTTCTTTTTCAATTCTACTCCAGTAGACAGTGCAGAAAATTTGCACATAGTAGGCATTTAAAAGATATTAGTCATATTGAAATTGGATAAGGTTATCCATCCCTACCATATCTCCCCTAGCCTCCTATTTTGAGTTCAAAGTTAGGATTATGGATCTTAGTTTCCCTAACTTCAAAGAACTTTGCTCTAGGTAATGTGAAAACAATGGAGAGGAAAGTTATCTTTGTCTTCAGGGGTCTTATAATTTAAAAGGAAAAATGACTGCAGAATCAACTTACTAAAGTTGTAAAGAAGTATAACTGTAATTATGATAAAAACCCCTCCCTCACCAGGATCATAAAGACATAGTAATGGAGACATTAGAGGATTGCAGGGTTTAGTGAAGTAGGAGGGCTTGTGGGCAAACATTTTTTTTCTAGTTTGCACTGGGATGGGGGTAGAAGAGACATAAGTGGAGAAGTAAAGAGAAATAATATTACAAGCCTTTCAAATTTCCATGATCCTTCTACTGAGACTGGCAAAGAATGTGAGGTGAGTATGCTGCTCCTGAAACCAAAAGCAGAAGAAAAATAAGCAATGTACAAAAATCTATTTTTAGAGCTGGTATGGAAGCTGAGAGATGTGAGAAAGAAGAGAGCAGACACACATGGAAGCAGACTGGAGTCTGTCAGAGAATAGACTGAGTCAAAATAGGAGCTTAGGTTAGCCATTCAGCAACCTCATATTTATGTATTAAGTCCCTAATATTCACCAGGCTCTGTGCTAAACACTGGAAATACAAAGAGAGGCAAAAATAAAGTCATGCTCTCAAAATGCTCACAGTCTAAAGCAAATATTGTAGCTTTCTTCTATATGCTATTCCCCAGAGCTCATAGCTAAGGAATGTCCCACTTCATTTACCTGCCCAATTATTGTACTAGGCTTTGTTTTCTCCTTAAGGGAGAAGAGGGGGAAATGGGAAAAGAAACAAATCAACAGAGACATAACATAATTATAGCTGGATATGTATTGTTTTAATATTTATTTATATTTGTTTGTGCTTTGGGATTCTGCTAATAAATTACTTGCCCATTAAAATTCACTCTTCTGCTCTTGGTACCAATGGCTGACTGCCTTCTATTCCTTCATTTATGAGAAGCATTCTTATCTGAGCTTTGGCCCTGATATTCCTAGTATTGTTTCTGCTCATCATCACTACTTTAAATAGAAAGAGAGGGAGCAGGGATCGAGGTGGGGAGAAAGATACTCTGAACTGCAAATATTTGGCATAACCCATCACATGGACCAGATCATTAAGATACAGGACTTGATCCTTCATATTTAATTACTTTTCCCATAAGTGTATTTATAGGTGAGTGAAGAAGGGTGTGTGTGTGTGTGTGTGTGTGTGTGTGTGTCTGTGTCTGTGTCTGTGTCTGTGTGTCTGTGTGTAAGTTCTCTTGTCTTTTTATCTATCTTTCTTTGGTTTTTGTTTACCGAATTATGCTAATCCTCCACTGTTAACTATTCTAGAGTTCTTGATTCTCTGAGGTGCAAATTGTCTAATGAATCTTATCAATCATTTTTCAGTTGTTTCTGACTCTTCATGACCCCATTTGGGGGTCTTCCTGACAAAAATACTGTAGTGGTTTGCCATTTACTTCTCCACCTCATTTTATAAGTGATGGAACTGAGGCAAACAGAGTTAAGTGACTTGCCCAAGGTCTCACAACTAGCAAGTATCAGAGACCAGATTTGAACTCAGGAAGAAGAGTTTCCTGACTCTAGGCCCAGAACTCTATCTACTCTACTGAGCCATCTAGCTGCCCTATTTAAGTCCTAAGGCCTTTTAAATGATGGTCTTCTAGCAGACCTTTAGTATATTGCCACCAAAAGGTGAGATATTGTAAGGAGCAAAATCTACCCTCATTCAGGATAGGCTAGTTTTTCTTTTAATAATAATAATAATAATAATAGCATCTTTGAGACTTAATTGATGCAGGGGATTATCTTGAACTTCAGACATAGCTTCTTGTCACCTAAGAATAAATTTTAAAAACAGTATAATTTGCATAATGACAACTTGACATAGGCTTCTGTTTGGACAACCGCCCTGTCAAAAACGGAATTAGGGAAGTTGTACCCAACTGAATTATTATTGTATCATTGTTAATAGCTTTCCCAAATTATTGTTCAGTAAACTTCCTTTTGTTAAATGTTATATGGCTCACAAGTGTCACATTTCATTCCAGTTGCAAGCCTGAATCATTTTTTCTATCTACCCCATAGGGTTGTTGTGAGAAAAGTGCTTTTGAGCCTCAAAGTATTATATAAATGTGAGTTGTCATCTCTTCCCATCCTTTCCCAATCTTCAAAAAGGAAACTTCAAAAGCTAGTGAAATGTATGTGTCCAAGACTGAATATCCTAATAACACTACCAGGTCTGTATCCCAAAGAGTTTTTTTTAAAGGGGAAAGGACCTATAAGTACAAAAATAATTATAGCAATTTTTTTTGGTGGCAAAGAATTGAAAATCAAATGGGGAATGACTGAACAAGTTGTGATATATGATTGTAATGAAATTCTATTGTGCTATAAGAAATGATGAGCAGGATGCTTTCAGAAAAACCTGGAAAGACTTGCATGAACTGATACAAAGTGGCATGAGCAGAACCAGGGGAACATTGTACACATTAATCACAATATTATATGATGATCAGGTGAGAATGACTTTACTATTCTTAGCAATAAAAGACCCAAGACTTATGATGAAAAATGCTATCCACCTCCAGAGAAAGAACTGATGGAATTTGAATACAGATCAAAGTAAACTATTTTTTTTACTTTATTTTTTCATGTTTTTTTTTCATTCAGTGTTTTCTTTTACAACTTGGCTAATGCGGAAATATGTTTTGTGTGATTGAACATATATAACCTGTATAAAATTGCTTGCATTCCCAGGAAGGAGGGTAGGGTAAGAAGGAAAGAATTTGAAACTGAAAATTTTTTTAAATGAATATTAAAATGTTTTACATGAAACTTGAAAAATATTTAATAAAAAATAAAGATTGCATGTGCTTAGTTTCTCCAAACCCCTCCAATTCCAGATGCCTTATTACAGTTCAATGGAGCTTTGCTTCACTAACTTGAAATCTCTATAGCTCTATCTCCCCTTCCCCTTTTAGTCAAAATCAATGACAATGACGGAGTTATAAGCCAAACAGTAGGAAGAAAGAAGAAAGTGGCTGGTGTCAAATTTGATGCAGGAGGCAGTTAGAGGAACCTATTACTAGTTCAATTGCCTTAGGGTATGTTGGTGGGTACAGAGAGGAGTGTAATGTCAGCGAAATACATTGTCAGGCAAGCTTCCTTCTTCCTTCTGTACTCTTATCATTAATGTGGAAGGCATAACATTGTCAGCTATTAGTCTAGAAGGGGGGAAATATTGCAGGAGATATCTCAGTTTGGAGCTATAGCCTGACTCATCACATTAAGGCAGAAATGCCTTAGCTTATTCCTTTGAACATTTATGATACAGTAAAAGTGAAGCCAAATACCAAAGAAATCCACACCATGCCTACAGTAAATCTAAAAGGCAAGTACTGGTGTCTGGGGTCATGAGGATCCTATTTCTGACATCCCATTGGTCACTTTATTAAGCCAGGGTAGATGACAGTTCAGAATAGAAGGGAATCCATGTCCAAGTAACCAGATAAAAGAGATGAGCTTTAGCAAAGGGCATACTGGTAGAACACCAATAGATTTTATTGGGCAGCATAGAATTGACCAAACGGTCACCTTTCTATTTCCACCTCCTTCCAGGAAGGGGTCAAGAAGAATCCTTCCTTAACTTTGCTAATCTCCTCATTAGGTGGTTTGAACTGATTGTTATTTTTGTTTTTGTTTTTTCAGATTTAAATATTTTATTTTTTTTAGAAAAATTTTTCATGGTTACATGATTCTTGTTTTTACTTTCCCCTTCACCCCCACCTTTAACTCCCCCATATCCAACTCACATTTCCACTGGTTTTAACAAGTGTGATCAATCAAGACTTATTTAATAATATTGATAGTTGCATTAGTGTGGTCTTTTCAGGTCTATATCCCCAATCATATCCACATCAACCAATGTGTTCAAGCAGTTGTTTTTCTTCTGTGTTTCAACTCCTACAGTTCTTCCTCTGAATATGGGTAGCATTTTCTATAAATCCCTCAGAATTGTCCTGGGTCATTTCATTGCTGCTAGTACAAAAGTCCATTACATTCTATTTTACCACAGTATATCAGTCTCTGTGTACAATCTTCTTCTGGATAGGCACCTTTCACTCTGCATCAATTCCCGGAGGTCTTTCCAGTTCACATGGAATTCCTCCAGTTTATTGTTCCTCTGAGCACAATAGTATTCCATCACAAGCATATACCACAATTTGTTTAGCCATTCCCCAATTGAAGGACATACCCTCCTTTTCCAGTTTTTTGCCACCACAAAAAGCCAGGCTATAAATATTTTTGTACAGGTCTGTTTATCTATGATCTCTTTGGGGTACAAATCCAACAATGGTATGGCTGGATCAAAGGGCAGGCAGTCTTTTATAGCCCTTTAAGCATAGTTCCAAATTGCCAGCCAGAATGGTTGGATCAGTTCACAACTCCACCAGCAATGCATTAATGTCCCAGTTTTGCCACATCCCCTCCAACATTCATTACTCTCCCCTTCTATTATTTTAGCCAATCTGCTAGGTGTGAGGTGATACCTCAGAGTTGTTTTGATTTGCATTTTTCTAATTATTAGAGATTTAGAACACTTTCTCATGTGCTTATTGATACTTTTGATTTCTTTTTCTAAAAATTGCCTATTCATGTCTCTTGCCCATTTATCAATTGGGGAATGGCTTGATTTTTTTATACAGTTGATTTAACTCCTTGTATATTTGAGTAATTAGACCCTGTCAGACTTTTTTGTCATAAAGATTTTTTCCCAATTTGTTGATTCCCTTCTGATTTTGACTGCATTGTTTTTGTTTATACAAAAGCTTTTTAGTTTAATATAATCAAAACCATTTAATTTACATTTTGTAATTTTCTCCAACTCTAGCTTGGTTTTAAAATCTTTCCTTTCCCAGAGATTTGACAAGTATACTATTCTGTGTTAACTTAACTTATTTATAGTTTCCCTCTTTATATTCAAGTCATTCACCCATTCTGAATTTATCTTGGTGTAGGGTGTGAGATGTTGATCTAAACCTAATCTCTCCCATATTGTTTTCCAAATTTCCCAGCAGTTTTTGTCAAATAGTGGATTCATGTCCCAAAAGTTGGGCTCTTTGGGTTTATCATTCACTGTCTTGCTGATGTCATTAACCCCAAGTCTATTCCACTGATCCTCCCTTCTATCTCTTAGCCAGTACCATATTGTTTTGATGACTGCTGCTTTATAGTATAGTTTAATATCTGGTACTGCGAGACCCCCTTCCTTCACATTTTTTTTTCATTATTTCCCTTGATATTCTTGATCTTTTGTTATTCCAGATGAAATTTGTTATAGTTTTTCCTAATTCAGTAAAGAAGTTTTTTGGTAATTTGATAGGTATGGCACTAAATAGGTAAATTAATTTGGGTAGAATGTTCATTTTTATTATGTTAGCTCGTCCTACCCATGAACAATTAATGGCTTTCCAATTGTTGAGCTACAGTTTTATTTGTTTGGAAAGTGTTTTGTAGTTGTTTTCATATAATTGCTGTGTTTGTTTTGGTAGATAGATTCCCAAGGATTTTATATTGTCTAGGGTGATTTTAAATGGTGTTTTTCTTTCTACCTCTTGCTGCTCTGATGTGTTGGAAATATACAGAAATGCTGATGATTTATGTGCATTTATTTTGTATCCTGCAACTTTGCTAAAGTTGTTGATTATTTCTACAAGCTTCTTAGTTGATTCTCTAGGATTTTTTAAGTAGACCATCATATCATCTACAAAGAGTGATAGCTTAGTCTCCTCATTGCCTATTTTGATACCTTCAATTTCTTTTTCTTCTCTAATTGGTATTGCTAGTGTTTCTAGTACTATGTTGAATAATAGAGGTGATAATGTGCATCCTTGTTTCACTCCTGATCTTATTGGGAAGGCTTCTAATTTATCCCCATTGCATATGATGCTTGTTGATGGTTTTAGGTATATACTGTTTATTATTTTTAGGAAAATTCCTTCTATTCCTATACTTTCCAGGGTTTTCAATAGGAATGGACGCTGTATTTTGTCAAAGGCTTTTTCAGCATCTATTAAGATAATCCTTTGATTTTTCTTTTTTAGATTGTTGATATGGTCAATTATGTGGATGGTTTTCCTAATGTTGAACCATCCTTGCATTCCTGGTATAAATCCCACCTGATGATGGTGGATGATCCTCTTGATTACTTGCAGGAGTCTCTTTGCTAGTATTCTATTTAAGATTTTTGCATCTATATTCATTAGGATGGGTCTATAGTTTTCTTTCTCTGTTTTTGATCTCCCTGGCTTTGGAATCAGTACCATATTCGTGTCATAAAAGGAATTTGGTAGGACTCCTTCTTTGCTTATCATATCAAATAATTTGTATAGTATTGGGAATAGTTGCTCTTTGAATGTCTGATAGAATTCACTTGTGAATCCATCAGGCCCTGGCCATTTTTTTCTTAGGGAGTTCTTTGATGGTTTGTTCAATTTCTTTTTCTGATATGGTATTATTTAGGTATTCTATTTCTTCTGCTGTTAATCTAGGCCATTTGTATTTTTGTCAATATTCATTCATATCTCCTAGATTGCTATATTTATTGTCATATTATTGGGCAAAATAGTTTTAAATGATTTCCTTAATTTCCCCTTCATTAGAGGTGAGATCTCCCTTTTCATCTTTGATACTGTCAATTTGGTTTTCTTCTTTCCTTTTTTTATTAGATTGACCAGTACTTTGTCTATTTTATCTGTTTTTTCAAAATACCAGCTTCTAGTCTTATTTATTAATTCAATAGTTCTTCTACTTTCGATTTTATTAATTTCTCCCTTGATTTTTAGTATTTCTAATTTAGTTTTCATCTGAGGATTTTTAATTTGCTTACTTTCTAATTTTTTAAGTTGCATACCCAATTCATTAATCTCTGCCCTCCCTAATTTGCTAATATATGCACTCAAGGATATAAATTTCCCCCTGAGTACTGCCTTAGCTGCATCCCACGGAGTTTGGTAGGATGTCTCATCATTGTCATTCTCGTCAATGAAATTGTTGATTGTTTCTATGATTTCTTTTTTGACTAGCTGGTTTTGGAGAATCATATTATTTAATTTCCAATTAGTTTTTGATTTTCTTGTCCATGTGCCCTTACTAATTATTATTTTTATTGCATTATGATCTGAGAAGGTTACATTTATTATTTCTGCTCTTTTGCATTTGTTTGCAATGTTTCTATGCCCTATGACATGGTCAATCTTTGTGAATGTACCATGTGCAGCTGAAAAGAAGGTGTATTCTTTTTTGTCCCTATTTATTTTTCTCTACATATCAATTAAATCTAATTTTTCTAGGACTTCATTCACCTCTCTTACCTCTTTCTTATTTATTTTTCTGTTTGATTTATCTAGATCTGAAAGAGGAATATTTAGATCTCTCACTAGTATGGTTTTACTATCTATTTCCTTCTTGAGCTCTGCCAGTTTCTCCTTTATGAATTTCGATGCTATGCCACTTGGTGCATACATATTGAGCAATGTTATTTCCTCATTGTCTATACTGCCTTTAATCAGGATGTAATGACCTTCCCTGTCTTTTTAAATCATATCTATTTTTACTTTGGCATTGTCAGAAATCATAATAGCCACTCCTGGCTTCTTTTTCTCAGTTGATGCCCAAAAGATTTTGCTCAAGCCCTTGACCTTAAACTTGTGTATGTCTACCCGCCCCATATGTGTTTCTTGTAGACAACATATGGTAAGATTCTGGTTTCTAATCCACTCTGCTGTTTGCTTCTGTTTTATGAGCGAGTTCATCCCATTCACATTCATAGTTACAATTATCAGTTGTGCATTCACTGACATTTTTGTATCTTCTCCTAGTTCTACCCCTTCTTCTTACACTATTTCCTTTTAAACCAGTGGTTTGCTTTAAGCCAGTAACCCTTGTCCCCTCCCTTGATTAACTTCCCTCTCTCCCCCCTCCCTTATTATTCCTCTCTTTTTATTTTTAAGGCCTAATGAATTCCCTCCCCCTTCTTCTCCCCTCCCTTTTTTGACCTCCCCACTCCCCTGCTCCCCTTGGTTTATCCCTTCTGACTTTCTCAGTAGGGTTAGAATTTTATATCCCAATGGATAATATAGCTACTCTTCCCTCTCTGGGTTGATTACACTGAGAGTAAAGTTTAGATATTATCTCTTAATGCTCTCTTCCTCTCCTTCTTATAATAGTATTTGTCCCCTCCCCTTCCCTTGCCCTCTTCGTGTGTGATAGATTATCCTATTTTTTCTCATTCATTTAAGTTTTCTTGGTGTCCTCTACTATACAACCCCCTCTTTCCCACCCCTCATATCATGTTAGATCATTTAGTATTCCAACCTCTCCCTATGAATAATTCTTCTGATTACTATAATAGTGAATACTATAATAGTGAATAGAGTTCACTACAGAGAATTGTACATAACATTTCGCCACATAGGAATACAAATAATTAGATCTTATTGAAGCCCTTAAAGAGGCTAATTTAAAAAATATGAGTTTTCTTTCTTTCTCCTCTGTTTCTTATTCATCTTTTCATGTTTCTCTTGATTTTTGTGGTTGGGTATCAAACTTTCCATTTAGTCCTGGTCTTTTCTGTGCAAATACTTGGAAATCTTCAATTTTGTTGAATGCCCATACTTTCCTCTGAAAGTATATAGTTAGTTTTGATGGGTAAGTGATCCGTGGTTGTAGACACAGTTCTCTTGCCTTTCTGAATATCATTTTCCAAGCTTTGTGATCTTTTAGTGTGGAGTCTGCCAGATCCTGTGTGATTCTGATTGGTGCTCCTTGATATTTGAATTGTCTCTTTCTGGCTTCTTGTAAGATTTTTTCTTTTACTTGGAAGCTCTTGAATTTGGCTATTATATTCCTGGGGGTTGTCTTTTCTGGGTCTAGTGTAGAGGGTGATCTATGGATCCTTTCAATGTCTATATTGCCCTCTTGTTGTAGTACTTCAGGGCAATTTTGCTGAATAATTTCCTTTAGTATGGAGTCCCAATTTCTATTAATTTCTGCTTTTTCTGGAAGACTAATGATTCTCAAATTGTCTCTTCTAGTCCTGTTTTCTAGATCTGTCAATTTCTCATTGAGATATTTCATGTTTCCTTCTATTTTATCAGTCTTTTGACTTTGTTTTATTTGTTCTTGCTGTCTTGAGAGATCATTAGCTTCTAATTGCTCAATTCTAGCCTTTAGGGACTGGTTTTCAGTTACAATCTTTTGGTTTTCCTTTTCAATCTCGTCATTTCTGGTATTCAGTTAGCTTGCCTCACTTTCCAATTGTGAAATTCTGCCCTTTAAACTGTTATTTTCTTGCCAGATCTCTTCCATATTTCTCACCATCTCAGATCTGAACTCTTCAATAGCTTGTGACCAGTTTTCATTATTTTGGGAAGGTTTGGGTGTGATTATTTGTTTGTTCTCCTCTACTGTTTGCTCTGCTGTCTGGACTTTCTCTGTGTAAAAGTTGTCCAGTGTTACAGATTTCTTTTTGATGATATTTCTCTTTGGGAGTTCTTGTCTCTGGCTTGCCATTGTTAGCCCTGTGCCCTCTCAGGTTTTTCCTCACACCCAGAGTCTGTTTGCCCTCTCTAGGCTTCTGAAGTATGAGATCTCTTTGTTCTCAGGGTCAAGCCTCCTGATGGCCCCCTTGTTTGTTCCTCTGTCTGAGGCTCCTTTAAGAGTTTCAGGGCGCTGTTTCCACAGTTGTGCACCCCTCTGCACTGGGTCCTCACTCAAGGTCCACTCCTATGCTCAGGATCCGAGTCCACTCCTGCGCTCAGGATCCGTGGACCCAAGAGCCTGTGCTTGAGCCTGTGCTCAGGTTCTGTGTTCAGAGTCCGCACATTCTTTAGCCTCTTGGGGTCTTAATTCTTGCTGCCCTCAGGAACAGGCCCTGATAACCCCAGGTAGCTGCCAAGGACTTAATGGGTGCCCCAAGCTTGCTCTAGCTCTTGTGTGCTGGCTTTGGCACTGTAGGTGGGGTAGGGTTGGGGAGGAGTTTGCTCAGATTGCATTTTAGTGAGAGCTGTTTCACCCCCTTATAGCATGGAAATGCCCCAATTCCACATACCTTCAGTGCTGCGCCCTGTTGTGGGGTCCCTTTGTTCCTCTGGATTTGTTTTTATATCATCTTGAGGAATCCTATATGTTTTGGTTAGGAGAGGTTAAGCAGCTTCTTTTTACTCAGCCGCCATCTTAACCAGGAAGTCCCTGGAGGGAACATTTTATAGCTCCTGTTTTTATTAGCAGAATTAAGTATATCTTGTGGCTGATTGTTTATGGGAAACATAGCAGTTACTGTCAGATTTTTAAGGAATTTCAGAATGATCTCCCTGAGACAATCTCGCTCACATTTTCCTGACAGGAGCCTCTATAGGAGAAAGAGTTGCCTGGGACACAAGCATAGGAAGATTTGTTAGAATTGTATGTGTGTTATGATGACAGCAGGCCTTTAAATGAATCAGAAACATCAAGGGAAAGGCAAAATTAAAAGAATAATAAGGCACTAGAGGCCATCTGTGCCACGGTAGATCTTGTACCCTAGGCAACCTGTAGACTGTTTGCTCTCTGGTGGGGCTGCACCAGTCAGTCAATACTAGAGATTGAGTAACCTTTGTGCACTGAACTGTCCTTGATCTATGCACTAAGCAAGGAGGATGTGACTGGGGTCCTCTGGGAGAAACCTAAGCTGTTTGCCCTATTGCAGATCATAAGGGCATATTATACATAATGATTTAGCAGCTTAGAAATTTCTCTGACTTTCTTGATGAAAGTTAAACTAATGACTATTAGGATTTCTTCCTTTCTTCCTTCCTCTTTCCTTCCCTCCCTTCCTCCTTTCTTTCTTTCTTTCTTTCTTTCCTTCCTTCCTTCCTTCCTTTGTTTTTTCTTCCTTCCTTCCTTCCTTCCTTCCTTTCTTCCTTCCTTTCTTTCTTTCTTCTTTTCTTTCTTTCTCTCTCTTTCTCTCTCTCTTCCTCTCTGTTTCTTTCTTTTTCTTTCTCTCTCTCTTTCTTTCTTCCTCTCCTTCTTTCTTTCCTTCTTTCTTAAAGTCTTACCTTTTATCTTAGTATCAAGTCTAAGCCAGATGAACAACAAGGGTTAGGCAATTAGGGTTTAATGAATTACCCAAGGTTACATAGCTGGAAGGTATCTAAGACAGATTTAAACCCAGGTACTCCAGACTCCATATTTGGTGCTCTATCCACTGAGTCACCTGGCTGCTCCAACAATTGGACCTTCAATGACATTTTAATTGATCCTCTTATTTTTAGAGATGAGAAAACTGAGGTTCAGAGAAAAGAGATTTCCCATGGTCACACAGATAGCAGAGCTGGATTAAACTGATGTCTCCATATTCTAAGTTTAGTGCTTTTTTAATATTATTTCCATATCCGCTTAGGTGGTATGGAGATCACAGAAAAGAAGCCATTGAATTTGTGAAGTTTATGACTTAAACAGATGTCAGGTGCTTCAGCATCAAAAACCCCTGCCTCTGATTTATATCTTTTATGTATATATGAGGAAGTCAAAACCTCCCAGTACTTCAGGAAATTTTCTAAATTTACAAGTTATGATGGCAGCTAGGTATCTCAGTGGATTGAGAGCCAGGCCTAGAGATAGGTGGTCCTGGGTTCAAATTTGGCCTCAGACACTTCCTAGCTTTGTGACCCTTAACTTACCGTCATTTAACTTTCATTGCTACCACTCTTTTGCCTTGAAACCAAGATACAGTATTGATTCTAAGATAGAAGGTAAGGGTTTTGTCTTTTTATGTGTGTGCAAAGTTTAAGTTATTGTGTACATACTTTGACCTAGAAATACTACTTCCAGGTCTGTAGTCTTATTTCAAAGAGATAAAGTTGGACAAAAATATTTATAGCAGGTCATTTTGTGGTGTCAAAGAATTAGAAACAAAGGGGATACCCATCAACTGGAGAACAACTGAACAAATTGTGGTATATAATTGTGATGGAATAGTGTTATAAGAAATGACAAGCAGGAGGATTTCAGAAAATCCTGGTAAAATATGCATAAAATGATGAAGAGAATATAGTATACAGTTAATAATGTATGATGATCACCTGTGAAAGACTTAGCTATTCTCAGCAATACCAGACAATTCCAAAGGACTTGCTATCCACCTCCAGAAAAAGAACTGATAAAGTCTGAATGTAGGTTAAAGCATTCTTTTTTTTTTAATTTACAATATTTTTCCACGGTTACATGATTCATGATAACCACAACATCTTTCCTCCCCACTCCAGAAGCTGACAAGCAATTCCACTGGGTTATACATGTATCATTGTTCAAAACTCATTTTCATGTTATTCATATTTGCAGTAGAGTGATCTTTTAACATCAAAACTCTAATCATATCCCTATCGAACTACATGCTCGATTATGTATTTTCTTCTGCATTTCTTTTTCCACAGTTCTTTCTCTGGATGTGGATAGCATTCTTTCTCATAAATTTCTCTGGATTGTCCTGGATTGTCTATTATATTCGATTGTGCCATAATGTATCAGTCTCTGTATAATATGTTCTCCTGGTTTTGTTCCTTTCCCTCTGCATCAATTCCTAGAGGTCTTTCTAGTTCACATGGAATTCCTCCAGTTCATTATTCCTTTTGGCACAATAGTATTCCATCACCATCAGATGCCACAATTTGTTCAGCCATTCCCCAATTGATGGGTGACCCCTCTCATTTTCCAGTTTTTAACCACCACAAAGAGCAAGACTATAAATATTTTTGTACAAGTATTTTTCCTTATTATCTCTTTCAGTTACAAACCCAACAGTGGTATGACTGGGTCAAAGGATAGGCAGTCTTTTAAAGCCCTTTGGGCATAGTTCCAAATTGCCCTCCAGAATGATTGGACCAATTCACAACTCCACCAGCAGTGTATTAGTGTCCCAATCTTGCCACATCCTCTCCAACATTTATTACTTTCCTTTGCTGCCATATTGGTCAGTCTAAAACATTCTTTTTTAAACTTTATTTTTCTTGAGGATTTTTTTGGTCTGTTTTTTCTTTTACAACATGACTAACATATTTTGCATGATTGCACATGTATAAACAATATCAAATTGCTTGCTTTCTCAGCATGGAGGAAGAAAAGGGAGGGAGGGAGAGAATACAAATTTTTAAAAACATTAAAAATTATCTTATAATTGGAATTGTTATTTTTATAATTTGGAATTTATAATTGGAATTTTATAATTGAAATAATTGGAAAATAAAATATAAAAACCTTACTTGAAAAACTAAAAACCTATATTGAGAAAATATAAAATTATATGCAGTGATCCTTGCCCATAGACCCTTCCCACTTATAAGATTTGCTGAGAGGATAGGTTAAGCCGTCCACCGGCTCCACGAAGATTCCTAGTGGATTGGACACTCAGAAAGGGGAACCAAGGACTGAATGAAAATGGGTTACGGGTTAAGGATTAATGGAAAAAGAACATAGGGCGAGAATAAAGACACACAGACACAGAAAGTTTTGGCATAAGGTAGACAGACAGCGAGTAAGCTCTGGTGGTCAAGAGCTTCTTGTTTAGGAGCTCTGATGGTTAAGAGCTTTTGCCTCAACTGTCATATAGCTCCTTTTATTAGGGTTACAATCATACACGGTGGGGGGGGGGAGCCAAGTGGTCTGATGTGAGGTAAACATCATGAGATACAGACGGTTGGACCCTAAAGCAATAGGTAGAGGAAACATCTAGATCCGGAATCCATATGGCCTAAGGTCTTGATACTAATTATTTTTTTTTTGGTAAAATAAGGAACCTGAGATAACTGACCAGTCTTCCAGAGTGTAGCCTTAGGGAAGGGCTAGGAATTTGGCAAGGTTGAGGTTTAATTCAACTCAAGGTTATAGAAATCATTCATAAGCAATTCAAGAGTCATTTTTGAGCACTCTTAAAATAATATCACAATTAATGTATACTTGGATTGCTACAATAGGGTAGATTCTACCCGGTAGAATATAGTCTTACATCTCTGCTTTTGAGCCAATTTTATTCTTTGTATTTTTCCAACATACATTTTTGGCTGTTTCATGGTGATTGTTTCCATTTACATTGTTGTACTTGTTTTGTATTTTATTTTCTTGGCTCTGCTTATTTCATTTGGACTCAGTTCAATGGTTCTCTATATTTCTCATCTTACCACACAATAAAATTTCATTAAATTTCCCCAAAACAAAATAAAATTATGAGTTACAGGGTGATAAACATCAGTTTTTCCACATCAGGAGTTCAACAAACCAATTAAATCATAAATCCAAACCAAATCCATCCCTGATCCTTTAAAAGGCCAAAAATATGATAAGGAACAAAACAAACCAAATTGTATATACCTGAACTCAAAGGCCAAGCAACTTAAGGACTTTGATCAACATAGTGACCAATTCAGGAGATTAATGATGAAGTAAGCTACATCTTCTGACAAAAAAGATAATGAACTCAAGATGCAGAATGTGACACATATACTTTGGATATGGCTAATATAGGATTTTTTTCCTGTTTTTTCACTTGGAGGTAAATAGGAAGAAAAGAAAACGAATTTTTGTTCATTAAAAAAACAAAATTTAATTTAATTTTTAAAATAAAAATATGCACAGGAAAGATATTTAGCTAAACTATAGCATTTGTTGAGTTGGACACAACTCCCCTCATCTCCATATGGATACATGTCCAGGTATTTGTATTGACTGAGGAACCCCAACTCCTCAGGCACTGGGTTTTTTATGCTTTGGGCTACCAAGACTTAACCTCCTCTTACACTTGAATTTCAAAAATGGTTTAATTTCCTTTTGTAGGGGAAAAATTGCCTCACCTACATGCCAAGGACCTTGCACTCTAAGAAAATGTTGCACCCACCTCATCCTACTTATTGGTGTCAAAGTCCTAAAAGTTTTCTTTGTTGTGAGGAATATTATTTAAATGGGCTTAGGAGGACCTTTGTTATGAGGAATATTATTTAAATGGGCTTAGGGCTATAGATAGCACTAAAGGAGAAAAAGCAAACACATATTCATCTCAAAAAAAGACAATACGGAAGATGGCGACAGAGTAAGGAGCAGCTGCTCGATCTCTCCTAACCAAAGCATACAGAACTCCTCAAGGGGACATAAAAACGAGTCCAGACAAATGAGGGAACCCCGCAACAGGGCGCAGCATTGAAGGTACGTGGAATCGGGGCATTTCCACTCTATAAAGGGGTGAAACAGCTCTCACTAAAACGCGAGAGGAAAAAGCCCATCCACCCCACACACCCACACCATGCACAGCGCCAAGGGCAACGCAAGGGAGTGAAAACAGGATTGGGGCAACCAGTAAATCACTAGCAGCCCCAGGGCTGGTACCTGAGAGCTGCAAGACCCCAGGTGGCTGGGGGGCATGCACGGACTTTCCCAAGCTTATGCGTGGGTGAAGGCATTGCCCTAGGTGCGGACAAAGATCTCAAATGCAAGGACTTTCCCCAGCTTCTGCGCAGGTGAAAACATTGCCCTAGATGTGGACAAAGATCTCGAACGCAGGGACTTTCCCAAGAGTCTGTGCGGGTGAAGGCATTGCCCTAGGCGAGGAAAAGATCTCGAGCCCAGGCTTGGACCTCGAGAGGGGACCCGGTGCAGATGGGAGCTCAGCTGTGGAAGCAGCCCCTGAGACTGCTGAAGGAGCCTCGGGGAGAGGGGCATACAGGGGACTACCAGGAGGCTTGACCCCGAGGACAAGGAGACCAGAGCCATCAGGAGCTTAGAAAGCACAGGTAGACCCTGAGTGTGAAGACAAAGCTGAAAGGGGCGGGGCTAACAATGGCAAGCCGAGAACCCCAGAAGAAAAAGATTATCAAGAAAAACTCTGGAACACACTACAACTTTTACACAGAGAAAATTCAGACAACAGAGGAGGACAAACAAGTATCCAAACCTTCCCAAAACAATGAAAACTGGTCACAAGCTATTGAAGAGTTCAAAAATGAGATGTTGAGGAAGATGGAAGAGATCTGGCAAGAAAATAACAGCTTAAAAGGCAGAATTTCACAATTTGAAAGTGAGGCAAGTCAACTGAAGACCAGAAATGACCATATTGAAAAGGAAAACCAAAAGATTATAACCGAAAACCAGTCCCTAAAGGCTAGAATTGAGCAATTAGAAGCCAATGATCTCTCAAGAAAATAAGAACAAATAAAACAAAGTCAAAAGACTGATAAAATAGAAGGAAACATGAAATATCTCAATGAGAAAGTGACAGACCAAGAAAACCAGTCTAGAACAGACAATTTGAGAATCATTGGTCTTCCAGAAAAAGCAGAAATTAATAGAAACTTGGACTCCATGCTTAAAGAAATTATTCAGCAAAATTGCCCTGAAGTCCTACAACAGGAGGGCAATATAGACATTGAAAGGATCCATAGATCACACTCTACGCTGGACCCAGAAAATTCAAGAGCTTTCAAGTAAAAGAAAAAATCTTACAAGAAGCCAGAAAGAGACAATTCAAATATCAAGGAGCACCAATCAGGATCACACAGGAACTGGCAGCCTCCACTCTAAAAGACCTCAAGGCCTGGAATACGATATTCAGAAAGGCAAGAGAGCTGGGCCTTTGGCCACGGATCAACTACCCATTGAAACTGACTATATACTTCCAGGGGAAAGTATGGGCATTCAACAAAATTGAAGATTTTCAAGTATCTGTACAAAAGAGACCAGGACTAAATGAAAAGTTTAATACCCAATCACAAAAATCAAGAGAAACATAAAAATGTAAATAAGAAACAGAGGGAAAAGAAAGAAAACTCATGCTTTTTTAAATTTGACTCTTTAAGGGCTTAAATAAGATCTAATTATCTGTATTACTATGTGGAGAAATGCTATGTATAATTCTCTGTAGTGAACTCTATTCATTATTATAATATTCACAATTATAGCAACCAGAAGAATAATTCATAGGGAGAGGACAAGATACTAAATGG
>NC_058133.1:235282994-235293868 GCF_016433145.1 Gracilinanus agilis | reverse complement strand
AAACCAAATTGACAGTATCCAAGATGAAAAGGGAGACCTCACCTCTAATGAAGGGGAAATTAAGGCAATCATTAAGAACTATTTTGCCCAATAATATGGCAATAAATATAACAATTTAGGAGATATGGATGAATATTTACAAAAATATAAATTGCCTTGATTAACAGCAGAAGAAATAGAATACCTAAATAATCCCATATCAGAAATAGAAATTGAAAAAGCCATCAAAGAACTCCCTAAGAAAAAATAACCGGGACCTGATGGATTCACAAGTGAATTCTATCAGACATTCAAAGAGCAACTATTCCCAAAACTATACAAATTATTTCATATGATAAGCAAAGAAGGAGTCCTACCAAATTCCTTTTATGATACAAATATGGTACTGATTCCAAAGCCAGGGAGATCAAAAACAGAGAAAGGAAACTACAGACCAATCTCCCTAATGAACATAGATGCAAAAATCTTAAATAGAATATTAGCAAAGAGACTCCAGCAAGTAATTAAGAAGATCATCCACCATGATCAGGTGGGATTTATACCAGGAATGCAAGGATGGTTCAACATTAGGAAAACCATCCACATAATTGACCATATCAACAGTCTAACAAACAAGAATCAAAGGATTATCTCAATAGATGCTGAAAAAGCCTTTGACAAAATACAGCATCCATTCCTATTGTAAACATTGAAAAGTATAGGAATAGAAGGACCCTTCCTAAAAATAATAAACAGTATATAGCTAAAACCATCAATAAGCATTATATGCAATGGGAATAAATTAGAAGCCTTCCCAATAAGATCAGGAGTGAAACAAGGATGCACATTATCACCTCTATTATTCAACATAGTACTAGAAACACTAGCAATAGCAATTAGAGAAGAAAAAGAAATTGAAGGTATCAAAATAGGCAATGAGGAGACTAAGCTATCACTCTTTGCAGATGATATGATGACCTACTTAAAAAATCCTAGAGAATCAACTAAGAAGCTGGTAGAAATAATCAACAACTTTAGCAAAGTGGCAGGATCCAAAATAAATGCACATAAATCATCAGCATTTCTATACATTTCCAACACATCAGAGCAGCAAGAGGTAGAAAGAGAAACACCATTTAAAATCACCCTAGACAATATAAAATCCTTGGGAATCTATCTACCAAAACAAACACAGCAATTATATGAAAACAACTACAAAACACTTTCCAAACAAATAAAACTGGATCTCAACAATCGGAAAGCCATTAATTGCTCATGGGTAGGATGAGCTAACATAATAAAAATGAACATTCTACCCAAATTAATTTACCTATTTAGCGCCATACCTATCAAATTACCAAAAAACTTCTTTACTGAATTAGAAAAAACTATAACAAATTTCATCTGGATTAACAAAAGATCAAGAATATCAAGGGAAATAATGAAAAAAAAAATGTGAAGGAAGGGGGTCTTGCAGTACCAGATATTAAACTATACTATAAAGCAGCAGTCATCAAAACAATATGGTACTGGCTAAGAGATAGAAGGGAGGATCAGTGGAATAGACTCGGGGTTAATGATGTCAGCAAGATAGTGTATGATAAACCCAAAGAGCCCAACTTTTGGACATGAATCCACTATTTGACAAAAACTGCTGGGAAATTTGGATAACAATATGGGAGAGATTAGATCAACATCTCACACCCTACACCAAGATAAATTCAGAATGGGTGAATGACTTGAATATAAAGAGGGAAACTATAAGTTAAGTGAACACAAAATAGTATACCTGTCATATCTCTGGGAAAGGAAAGATTTTAAAACCAAGCAAGAGTTAGAGAAAATTACAAAACTTCAGACCTTATTGTTTAACAAATACTGCTATCTCCAAAGTTTCCAATAATCTAATGGCCTTTTTCCAGTCCTGATCCTTCTTAACCTCTCTGTAGACTTTGGCACTGTCAATCAGCCTTTTCTCCTTGATGTTCTCTTTTCCCTAGGTTTCTTTAACAGCTCTCTCCTCTTTCTTCTCCTACCCATTTGGATACTCCTTCTCAAAAATACGTTGTTAGAGATGGGTGTCTCTTAGGGCTTTAGACCCTGTTCTCTTTTCTCTATATAATATTCTACTTAAAGGTCTCAAAAGCTCCCGTGCTTTCAATGATCATCTCTTTGCTAAGGATTCTCAGATCTATTTATCCAAATCTAACTTCTATATTAACAACCTCCAGAACTGTATTTCCAACTGTCTATTTAATACCAGATACTGGATGTACCATTGATATCTTAAACTCAACATTTCCAAAACTAAACATAATATCTTTTCCCCAAAACCTTTCCCCATTCCAAATTTCTCTATTAATGTATCCATCTCAGTAATTCAGGCTCACAACCTAGGTATCATCCTTAATTCTTCACTCTCATTTCCCATATCCAATGTTTTTCAAATCCTATCATTTCTACCTTTGTCAACAATGCAGGAAATAATACAAGAAAAACACCCAGAACTTATGAATATAGAAGACAAAGAAATAATACAAGACATTGTCATGGAGACATTGGAGAACAAATGAAAAGTATTGTCATTGAGGACCAAAAAAGTCATTTTCACAAGTATAAGAAAGGATTTTTAAAAATACATTAGCAATGGGCAAATAAATATAATAACAAAAGAAAGAATGTGTAGTAAAATAAATTATCTCATACTTAGAATTTTCATTTTCTTTTGTCTTAAGGAGACTGACCAATATGTTTTTAAAAGACAACAAAAAACAAAAATAAATTATTAAGAGATAAAGTGAAGAAATATACAATAAGATGAAGTCATAAGCAGTATTTAAAGAAAAGAAAAGAAGTAAAGCTAAAAAAATAGATCTAAAGCCTCATGATCCCCTCTACAGGTAAATTAATGTATTTTGTGCAGAGGGGGAAGGTGGATCCGGAAGGAAGAGAAGAATAAATGATATACCATTACCAATTTATGAGTGAATGAAGAATGGGAATTCAATCCATCAGCAGGGACTTGAGGAAAATAGAAGAGGTAGCAGAAGAGATGGGTTAAAATTAGGGTCAAGAAAGGGGAAGATCTCAATCAACTGGCAGAGAAGTGTTTCACTGTAGAGCACTGCCAAAGGAAAGAGATGCAAGATCTAGACTTAATGATGGATTTAATATGAAGGGAGATGATAAATGCATAGATCATTTATTTAAAGAAGTATTGTGCCTCCATGAGCAAAAATGGAAATGTAAACTACTAAGACTGGGACACCCACTAGCAGTACCAGATCTTAAACTGTACTATAAAGCAGTGGTCACCAAAACAATATGGTACTGACTAAGAGACAGAAAGGTGGATTGTTGGGAGCCATCAAACCATGTTTGTCTGACACAGTCATAGGTGGGACCTTGAAGGCTGCAAAGTGGCCTTAGAAGGATGGAAATACCCACTCAGACTCCCCTGTGTGACTCCTCTCTTACTTACACTCATTATTGGAATTGTTGTGATCAATATCCCTACTCATCCTCAGAGAAATACAGAAAAATGGCAAAGGCTGTTACTAGAGCCTTTACAGGCCCCCTACAGACTCCCAGGAAAGTCCCAACTTTACATGTAATAATACAGAAGTCACCTCATAACAAACCAGCAAAATATTAAAGATTTTAAACCCAACAAAATTGTACTTGGATTTTTCATTCCCATACACAGAAGCTTACATAATGGGAAACTAAGAAACTACAAGCCTCCCTGATTTCGGTATGTTGGGAGGACGGTGGATGGAAAATAGTGAAGCTGTTCCATGAAAAGACTGGCATGTTCTAGCCTAGAAAGCAAGTCAAACATACCTTTGAAAAATATTGAAAGTTACTGGAGAATGAAAAGATGTTAGTAGCAAAGTTAATGTATGGCTTATCCATTATCCCCAAGAAAAGATGTATGTTGAAAATGAGATCCCATGCCAACCCTATGTAATCTTTAAAGTATATAAAATAAACCCAGCCCAAGGCTGGCCAGAGCAGTCTCTGTAATGCATGTCAGAAACTCTTACTGTTCTCATTCATCTCAATACGCCAACCCCGTCCTACCTCCTAGATACCTTGACCAATATAGTAGGCCTCCCACAATGGATCAATGGAATAGAGTAGGGGTGAAAGCCAGTATTTGATAAACCCCAAAATCCCAGCTTTGGGGACAAGAACTCACTATTTGAAAAAAACTGCTGGGAAAATTGGAAAACAGAATGGAAAAAATTAGATTTGGATCAACATCTTACACTCTCTACCAAGGTAAGTTCAAAATGGGTAAATGACTGAAATCATAAGTAAATTAGGTGAATGTAGAGATCTGTGGGAAAGGAAGGAATTTAAGACTAAGCAAGAGATAGAGAACATTACAAAATGTAAAATGAATGACTTTGATTATATCAAATTGAAAAGGTTTTGTACAAACAAAACCAATGCAACCAAAATTAGAAGGAAAGCAACAAACCAGGAGAATATTTTTATAACAAAACTCTCTGACAAAGGTCTAATTTCCCAAATATATAAGGAACTAAGTTACAAAAAAGTCAAGCCTTTCCCCAATCAACAAATGGTCAAGGGACATGAATAGGCAGTTTTCATATGATGAAATCAAAACTATCAATAAGCACATGAAAAAGTGTTCTAAATATCTCATAATTAGAGAAATTAAAATCAAAATAATATTGAAGTATCACCTCACACTTAGCAAACTGGCCAATATGGCAGCAAAGGAAATTGACAAATGTTGAAGGGAATGTGGCAAAATTGGGACACTAATACACTGCTGGTAGAATTGTGAATTGGTCCAACCATTCTGGAGGGCAATTTGGAACTATGCCCAAAGGGCTTTAAAAGAATGCCTACACTTTGGCCCAGCCATACCACTGTCATGTTTGTACCTGAAAGAGATAATAAGAAGAAATACTTTTACAAAAATATTTATAGCCTTGCTCTTTGTGGTGGCAAAAAATTGGAGAATGAGGAGGTGTCCATCAACTGTGGAACAAATTGTGGTATCTGATGGTGATGGAATACTATTGTGCTGAAAAGAATTCTGGAGGATTTCTATGTGAACTGGAAAGAGTGAGAGGAGCAGAACCAGGAGAACATTGTACACAGAGACTGACATATTGTGGCACATCAGATTATAATAGACTTTTCTACTAGCAGCAATGCAATGACCTAAGACAACCCAGAGGAACTTATGAGAAAAAATGCTATCCATATCCAGAGAAAGAACTGTGGAAACAGAAATGCAGAAGAAAAACATATGATCCATCATGATCCATCCAATCGATGGGGATGTGATTAGGGTTTTTATGTTAAAAGATCACTTTATTGCAAGTATGAATAACTTGGAAATAGGTTTTGAATAATGATACATGTATAACCCAGTAGAACTGCTTGTCAGCTTCTGGAGGGGGAAGGGAAGAGGGGTGGGAAAATCATGAATCATGTAGCCATGGAAAAATATTCTAAATAAATTTTTAAAAAAGATTGGGGCACCCAAAGGGTAGAGAGGGCCTACACCCAAGAATCAGATGGCATGACCTAAGGGAATGAAAATGATCATGGAAAAGGTAAAGGGTAGTGTTGGATCACTTTACTTGGGACATTGGATAATTTTTACAATGGTACACTCTTTCTATCCATTTTACTTCCCTCATGAATCAATATTTCTAATATTGAGACACAAGAAAAAGTCAATGATGGCACAAGATATATAAAGGCAATGACAAGAACCTTGCTTAGAAGAGGGAGCTTAAAACAGTATTTTTACTTTAACTCAGTAAGAAATACAATGAGATTAAAGAAAGAATTGGAAAGATATAGTTAATGAATCAAAGTATTAAAAATGTTTGGAATTGATAGGAAAGGGAAAAAATTAATGAAGTAAATAAAGCAAGAAAATTTTTCTCAGAAAAGGGATCATGGAAAAAACTAACAAATTGAAATAATTTGACTGTGGGAAGAAGAGAAGAGGTTTTGAACTGACCACTTAACTGAGAGTGGGAAGAGATGGGGAGGATAAGAAAGAGAGACATAAATGAACACAAGAAAGAAAAAAATAAATAATTTAAAGCTGTGATGAGGATTATTTAGTTATTAATTTAATATTAGTATTAGACCTAGCAGGAAGGGCTGGAGAATTCCAAAATGGAATGAAGAAGGAGGAAGTGTCCTTCTTGCTCACTGAGAGAGACTCCATGGTGGTTGGGGCAAGCTGCAACTGACCCTAGGAGACACTAGTTTACCAGTGATCCTGTGGAAAGACCGTCACCTACTTGTGGGAGATTTTGGTAAAGACTACTAATCCCAACCTGAGTTGCAGGTCAACTTGGGCTGGGTCAGCTCCCAGAATCTACCCACCTGTAAGAGTACAGCAGGTGGTCCTGGAGGAGCAGAAACACCACTGGAGTGAGGCTGGACACTACTGTGAGGATATCCACTTCAGTCTTTGCTAGTCTCTGGGCCCTGTCTTGCTTAGGTCTTAGTTAGTGTAGATAAGTCCCTTCCCAGACCCTGGGTTTGCCCTTAGTCTGAAGAGTGTAGTTACCCCTATTCCCATCCTTTATCTTAGTTGTCCCTGATTAAAAGTGTTATATAACTCTTGCCTTTACTTTGCTGGTTTCCATAGGCCTAGTCTAGATACTGCAGAGTAGCAGTTGGGCCAACTGCCACTTCAGTAACAGTTACCTCCTAGTAGTTAAACCTGGTCTCCCAACCTTGTTTGGTCCTGTCATCTGTCATTCCTGTCACCCTCACACCCTTTTGGACCCACATTTTAATATTTAAGCCTACTTCCCTGATTATTCCCTATTACAAAGCAAAGCCCCAAACTAGAGAAAAGATTCTTAAGGGATTTGGAGTGGAGGAAAAAAAAAACCTCAAAATACAGTCAATCCTTGTGGCATTCTTGTAATTTTATTAGTTACCTCATTTTTACTTCCATATTGGCAACCATACACATTCCCAAATATTCACAATAGAGAAAAAAATGAGAAGCACATTGGTGCAAGTTTGCAGAATGGCTGGTACCTAAGAGGCACTTCACTGGTCTTGATCACACTACAGTTGTAAAATATGTCCTCATGTATTCTTGGATATCTTCATTGTTTGCCTTAAAACTCAAATTTTGTGTTGCAATTATATCCCACAGAGTAAAGTAGAAGTTCTTTGGGCTTTAAGCACAAGCATGCAAAATGAGCAAGATGGGTTTGTGAGAAAATAAAGTGTTAGATAAACTTTGAGCAGGAAGGTCTGTAAGTCACAATGGGGCCAAAAGAAAAGTACTTGTAAAAGTGTTTGTATATCCAATCCAGAAAGTGCTAAAGTAACCTCTCAAGTACATGTTGAGAAAATTTGGGGGCGGGGAATGGAAAAGCAGAGAAGTGTGTGAGTAAATGGGATGGTGGTCTGGTCTGGCCTCTCATCACCATCCAGAATCCCTAGCTGCCCATGCTGTTGGACTCTCTAGGATCCAGGCCCACACATGGAGGAGTAATGTAGCAGCTCACAGATGGGGACTCACCCCAAAGCATATGCTTTTCACCTACAACAAATCAACCTCAGAATGAAGGAAAGAGGTTTCTCCTCTCTCTCTCTCTTTTTTAAACCCTTATCTGCTGTCTTAGAATCTTTCTTAGAATACTCTATATTGGCTCCAAGGCAGAAGAGTGGTAAGTGCTAAGCAATGGGGGTTTAGTGACTTGTCCAGGGTTACACAGCTAAGAAGTGTCTGAGGTCGGATTTGAACCCAGGACCTCCCATCTCTAGGCCTGGCTCTCAATCCATTGAGCCACTTAGCTGCCCCTCCCTCTCTTTTTTTTTAACTTTGGGGTTCTGATTTCACTGTCCTTGCTCCTCTCCATTCTGACCAACTTGCCTCTTTTCTCCCCTGCTTTTTCTGAGTTATTTCATGGCTTCTGTGTTAGGAAACATACATATTATCAGAATTAGTGTTTTTTTGTAAAGAATTATATGCAGAAAAATGTATTTTCAGCAATCTCTAGCAAAAGATTTTTTGGGGTGTGTCGACATGGAATCTAAAAACCCCAAACTTGTAGCCTAATAAATTCAAGCCCAAGCTGAGTAATTCTTTGCTCTTTGGCACGGTAGGCAACGTGTCAGTCTCATAAACTGAAGGTCCGGATTTTAATCCTTGGAAGGAGGGTGTGATATGATGGGAGAGGCTTCTGGAGACAAGAAGAGTCACTCAGTTTGGGCTTGGGCTTGGCCCCACCTAATGGCGATTGTCTTTGACCCTAGGGTCTATTATTTGGTCTGAAACTGCTAGCCTGAGATTCCCTTCAGGGTGGATTCTCACGGGAACAGGGAACAGTACAAGCTTTAGGGTCTTCAATTTACAAGCTAATCCTAAAACTTGGGGTTCATCAGATCTTACTAGGCTATAAGTTTGGGGTTTCTAGATTCCATGTTGACAGGTGGTTGAGGAAACCTAACCCCTATTTCCCATAAGTTCAATGTATAAACTTTTGTGGATTTGACTTTCAAACCATTTTCTAGAAACATTACCCTGCAAAAGTTGAGGACTTGTCATAGAAACATATTATTTTACTAACACAAGATGAGAAATAATCTTTTTTTTTAAAAAGCAATACTAGAGACACATATAAAGAAATATATTAGTCTAACTCTACTAACTTTGATACGAATAGATTAAATAATACAGTAAAATGAAAGATCACAAAATAAGAAATAAACCTCATAATCTCTTGCATATAAAGAATAGGATGTATGGGACTTGTTCTATTTTTAGAAGTTAGTGGTAAAAAGAAAGACCCCCATATACACAAAAATATCTGTAGCAACACTTTTTTGTAGTAGTAAAGAACTGGAAACACAATATGTGACCATCACTCAGGTAATGGCCAAAAAAATATTGTGATGCAATGTAGTAGGAGCAATATCCTGAGATCTCATCCTATCTGGAAAAGACTAGCTTTTTCTTGAAACTATTGAAACTGTCCTTGAGACTTAACTGACTCAGAGAACTAAGGCAATTGATTTATTTTCCTGGTTATCTGAAAACAAAAATCTATAATTATGCAAGAAGAGATAGTAAGAGATAAACGCTTTAAAATAATTTTATATAGAATAAAATACATAGAAGCATATCTATCAAAACAAATCCAGAAACTACATGAACATAAGTATAAAGTACTTCATATACAAATACAGTTAGATTTTAATAACTGATCATGGGTAGGCAGAGTCAATATAATTAAAATTACAATCCTCCCTAAACTAATATACTTATTCAGAGTCATTCTAATTAAATTGCCAAAAACTATTTTTAGTGAACTAAAATAAATAACAAGATTCTTTTAGAAAAAGTCAAGAATATCAAAGCAATTAATGAAAAAATACAAAGGCAGGAGATTTGGCAGTACCAGATTTTGAACTAAATTATGAAACAAAAATTATCAAAAGTATTTGGTACTGGCTAAGTAATAGAAAAGTAGATCAATGGAACAGACGTGCAGCAGTTGTGAAAGATTATAGTAACCTTTTGTTTAACAAAAGTAAAAATCCAAGGTTTATTTTTAATAAAAATTCACTATTTGGTAAAAAATAATTAGGAAAACTGGAAACCAATCTGACAGAAATTAGAAATAGACCAATAGCTTATACCATTTATCAAGATAGGATCAAAATGGATAAGATTTTGTCTTTGTTGCTGTTATTATCATTGTTCAGGACCCATGATTTCATCCATGTGGGAAACTCCCAATATGGAAACTCAAGCTTCTGATGTAGGTCACAAACTTCTCTGTAACTGATTGCCTTAGTGATGTACCTGAAGCATTGAGATCTTAGGGCAAAAAAACAAAAAAACCTTTCTGTAGTCATACAACTAGTATGTCAGTCAATGAGGACATAGTGTTTACTATGTGGCAATGAGATAAGCACAGTTTACAAAGAAAGACGATACAATCCTTGACCTCGAAGAGCTCATATTTAAATGGAGGAGATAACAAGCAAGTTACTATGTATAAATAAGATATATGGTGGGGAGGGTGGAAAGTAATCTTTAAAAGAAAGCCCTAGAATTAGGAAGGGCCAGGAAAACTTCTTGGTATAAGGTGGAATTTTAGATGAGAGTTGAAGAAAATCCATGGAAGCCATAAGATGGGGATGAAGAGGGAGAATATTTCACTCATGGAAGACACTCAGTAAAAATGAATGTGTGTGCAAGGAATCACATAAATGCCAGTGACACTGGATCATAGAAAATGCAGAAGGGATTAAGGTTTAAAAAGACCAAAATGGTAGGAAGGGGTTAGATTGTGGAGGGCTTGAAAAGTCAGGGATTTTATATTTTGATCCTACAGGCAATAGAGAGTCAAATGGACCATGGTCATGGTCAGACAAGAGTTTTAAACAGATCTCTTAAGCAGCTGTGTGGAGGATGAAGTGAGAGAGAGAGAGAGAGAGAGAGAGAGAGAGAGAGAGAGAGAGAGAGAGAGAGAGAGAGAGAGAGAGAGAGAAAGTGGGGAACCAAACAAAAGGTTTTTACAATAGCCTAGGCATGAAATGATGTGTACAAGAGATTATCTTGTGAATGTAGAATTGATAACAGGACAAGATTGGATATGGGGCAGGAGGTGGTAAGAGGAGCTTAGGATAATGTCAAGGTTGTAAGTCTGGGTGACTGGGAAGAAAGTGACAATAATAAGAAGGAAGTTAGGATGTAGGGAGGTTATGGGGAGAAAGATAATGAGCTTAATTTTAGACATATTGATTTTAAGATATTTAAAGGATATCTAGTTTGAGACATTAAATAGATAGTTGGAGATTTGAGATGAGTTCAGGACAAGGTTTAGGTCTGGAATATATGTTAGAATATATAT
>NC_058133.1:235177960-235226344 GCF_016433145.1 Gracilinanus agilis | reverse complement strand
GATTTCTGTCAAAATTCTCCACTAACCTCTGTGGATTTGTGTTTTCCACAAGAGAAAGCTCTTTGCCATAAATGTCTTTATACATATCCGGTACAGCATTTTGCACTTCCAAATCATGTATTGATTTCTTCCTTTTTTCAAATACAGTATATTGATTACCCTCAATATTTTCCATCATTAACACATTAGCCTCATTCATGCCTCTACACTTATTTCTCTCTAAATATTCCTTTTCCCTTTGATCTGTTTCATTAATTAACCTTCATAAAGATGCTGCATTCCTTAGTCTCTCTCCCAGCTTTAAAAAATTTTCCATTTCTTCTAATGATGGTTTATCTGTTCTTTTGCAATCATGTTGGCAACAAGTTTGAGATTTTTGTACTTTGCTTGCCCAACTATTGTTAGCATATGGTTTCTTGTATGAATCTCTGCCTCATTTCCTTCATCTGTAATATAAAATGGAAATAACCTCCATGTCTTCAAAGGTCCCTTCCAGATCTGATCCGTAATCATATGAAAAAGAACTCAAAAGTCTTAATTGTTAGAAAAATTTTCCTGCCATTAAACCTATATTTTCCTCTTTTGCAGCTTTCATTTATTGCTGCTAATTCTTCCCTCAGGGACCAAACAAAACATGTTTCATTCTTCCACCATGTGACAACCTATCAAATACTTGAAAATTGCAGTCATGTTCCTTCTGAAGTTTCTTCATCTTAAACACTTCCAATATTTTGAAATGGTTAGACTTTCTGGTTCTCCTCTGGACTCTACCTAATTTATTAGTGTTTTTCTTAAATTAGAATACCAAGAACTAAACACAATATTCCAGAAGAGGTCTGAAAAGGGTAAAGAATAGAAGAATTATCACCTCCTTTTTCCTGGGAACTTTGACCCTCAAAATAGGCTGTGATCATATTAGCTTTTTTTTGGCTACCACATCATATTACTGGCTTATATTGAACTTATTGTTGTTCAGTCATTTTAGGAGTGTCTGACTCTTCATGATGTCATTTGGGATTTTCTTGGTAAAGATAATAGAGTAGTTTGCCATTTCCTTCTCCAGCTCATTTTATGGATAAGAAAACTGAAGCAAACAGGTTAAGTGACTTGCCCAGGGTCATACACCTAGTACATGTCTAAAGTCAGGTTTCAGTTCATAGTGATGAGTCTTCCTGATTCAAGCCCTAGCACTCTATCCACTGTGCTACCTAGCTGTCCTATATAGGTCTTATAAGTCAATAAAATCCATATATTATATCACCATACTGACTCATACAAATCTTCAGACCAATAAAACTTTCATATCTTCTTTAAAAATAAATTTTCTTTATCTTTTATTTTTATGTCACCTGTATTACTTATTTTGACCTTCCATCGATCCATTCCCAGAGATCTATTTCTTATAATGAAGAATTTTTTGAAGTAAAAGAAAGAGAGAAAACAGCAAAATCAAACTTGAATAGAAATGGATCTCTGTCAGCCACATATTGACTTAGAAAACTACAAATTAACATTATCTGTGTTTTATTGTATTTTTGTTTCTTTTGTCAACATATAGGCTAGAGTGGGAATTTGACTCCACTGGTTTAGATGACAAGAAATGGTCCCTTCCACCTCTAAAGCTATGATCCTATAATGTTGCTGAAGCTGAATTAAGGGAGACTTGGGAACTAAAGGATTTCCTGAAGGACGATATTATATAAATGTTCCACATTCATGATCCCATTTCTGCAAATATGCTGGGAAAAAGTTTGGATTTTTTTAAAACTCTTACCTTCCATTTTAGAATCAGTATTGGTTCCAAGGCAGAAGAATGGTAAGAGCCAGTCAATTAGGTTTAAGTGACTTCCCCCAGGGTCATACAACCAGGAACTGTGTGAGGTCAGATTTGAACCCAGGACTTTCCATCTCTAGGTCTGTCGCTATAGCTATTAAACTATAGATCTAACTATCCCAGTTGTATTTTTAAAAATAATTTCAGAGTATGCAATTTTGAAAATGTCATTGTTGTTGTTTTGTTCTCTCCATTTACATAGGTGTAATTGTATATATGATTTTTCTCTTCTGCTTAATTCACTTTGTATCAGTATTTCTCTGTCTTCATATTCATTGATTCTTAATAGCCTCATAATATTCCATTACATGAAATTACCATAATTTGTATAGCCATTTGTTATTTGATAGGGTAAATACACATAGACACACAAATGCTTCTACAAATGTTTTTGGATATTTTCATTCTTTCTTTTTGTCATTGATCTTCTTGGTATAAAATATGTAACAATAGAATCTCTATGTTAGAGTATATGAACATTTTTTTCACTTTCTCTGCACAATTCCAAATTTATTAAAGCTGTACCAATTCCAAAATTATTAAATCAATTCTGAGTTCTTCTAACAGTGAATTATGTCTTTCTTTCCTCCACCCCTGTAACATTAACTATTTGCATATTTTATGTGAATATAACCAAATATTTCTCTATGAAGTGAAATATTGGAATTATTTTGATATATATTTCTTTCATGTTAACAATTTGGAATATTTTTTCACATATTTATGTATAAGTAAAGGTGATATATTTGTAAATAACTTGCAATTATTTTAAAAACTATTTGTTTGTTGAGACACTAATATACTGCTGGTGGAGTAGTGAATAGATCCGACCATTCTGGAGGGCAATTTAGAATTATACGCAAAGGGATTTAAAAGAATACCTGCCCTTTGATCCAGCCATACCACTGCTGGATTTGTACCCTCAAAAGATAACAAGGAAAAATACTTGTACAAAAATATTTATAGCCTCGCTCTTTGCGGTGACAAAAAATTGGAAATGGAGGGAGTTTCCATCAATTGGGGAATAGCTGAACAAATTGTGGTATCTGATGGTGATGGAATACTACTGTGCTGAAAGGAATAATGAACTGGAAGATTTCTATGTGAACTAGAAAGACCTCTAGGAATTGATGCAGAGCAAAAGGAGCAGAACCAGGAGAACATTGTACACAGAGACAATTGAATATAATAGACTTTTCTACTAGCAGCAATGCAATGATCCAAGACAATCCAGAGGAACTTATGAGAAAGAATGCTATCCATATCTAGAGAAAGAAGTGTGGGAACAGAAATGCAGGAGAAAAACATGATCGATCACATGGTTTGATGACGATATGATTGGGGATACTGTCTTTAAATAATCACTCTATTGCTAGCATGAATAACATGGAAATAGGTTATGATACATGTATAATACAGTGAAATTGCTTGTCAGCTCTGGGTGGGAGGGGGGAGAGAAAAGGGGAGGGAAAAATCATGAATCATGTAACCATGGAAAAATATTCTAAATAAATTTAAAAAAAACTATTTGTTCATATCCTTTGTTTTTTTTTAATGATGTGCTCTCTACTATTCATTTTGAATTTATTGTGAAATATGGTCTAATATATTTATCTTTGTCTACTTCTACCAGAAATACTTTCCAAGTTTTCCCAATAGTCCTTATCAAACATGAAATTCTTTCCTGGTAATTTATATTTTTGGATATAGTAAACACTTGGATTTGGAATTGAATTACTTCTGATTCTTCGCAATCTAATTTTCTACAGGGTGACATGATCAGATTGAGAAAAATCATTTTGGCAGCTGGGAATTGAATGGATTAAAACAAGGATAGATTTGCATCAAGGAAACCAATAAGAGTTTTTTCCATAGTTTGGGCAAAAGACATGAGCCAGAGCAACAATGGCTTGTGAATAGAACAAAGGGGGCAAATGTTATGAGATAATAATGGCATAGCAGAAAGGGTTCTGAACTGTGAGTTAGATGACTTGGTTTTAAATCTTAACTCTGTCAATTGCTACCTGTATAACCATGTATCTTTTTAATGTCCCTGGGCTTCAGTTTCCCAAAATGATAGGGTTGGATTAGATCAGTGATGCAGTGCCAGACCCTGTCCCCACTTTCACCCACCAGATCAAGTGCTGTGCTTGTCCTCCCTCCCCCCGCCAGAGACTATGTGCCATGCTTGTCACCCCACCAAGTACCAGTCATGCCCTGCCCCCCACTAACCCCACACAGGAGAGGGAGAAAGTGCTCCCATTGGGCTGCTTGGCAGAGGGGTGGGTGATATGAAAAAACGTCATCAGGAATGTTGAATATGCAGAATGTAGAGTTTACAGTGTCTAACAGGAAACTGACTATATAAGACTGAAACTCAAAAAAAAAATTAAGGCTAGATATTTTTGTTGCTGTTGTTGTTTTGCATTTTTATTTTTTAGAAAAATTTTCCATGGTTACATGATTCATGTTCTTACTCTCCCCTCCAACCACCCTAACCCCTACCTCACATAGCCAACATGCATTTCCACTGGTTTTTACATGTGTCATTAATCAAGACCAATTTCCATATTATTGATAGTTGCACTGGAGTGGTTGTTTAGAGTCTACATCCCAAATCATATCTGCATTAACCTATGTGTTCAAGCAGTTGTTTTTCTTCTGTGTTTCTACTGCCACAGTTCTTCCTCTGAATGTGGATATCGTTCTTTTTCATAAGTCCCTCAGAATTGTCCCAGATTATTGCATTGCTGCTAGTATTAGTATATAGTCCATTACATTCGATTTTACCAAAGTGTATCAGTCTCTGTGTATAATGTTCTCCTGGTTCTGCAGCTTTCACTCTACATCAATTCCTGGAGGTCATTCCAGTTCATGTGGAATTACTCGAGTTTGTTATTCCTTGGAGCACAATAGTATTCCATCACCAGCAGATACCACAATTTGTTCAGCCATTCCCCAGTTGAAGGGCATAACCTCGTTTTCCAGTTTTTTGCCATTACAAAGAGCCCAGCTACAAATATTTTTGTACCTGTTTTTTCCTTATGATCTCTTTGGGGTATAAACCCAGCAGTGGTATGGCTGGATCAAAGGGCAGACAGTCTTTTAAAGCCCTTTGGCATAGTTCCAAATTGCCATTCAGAATGGTTGGATCAGTTAACAACTCTACCAGCAATGCATCAATGTCCCAATTTTGACACATCCCCTCCAACATTCACCACTTTCCTTTGTTGTCATGTTAGCTAACCTGCTAGGTGTGAGGTGCTACCTCAGAGTTAGTTTGATTTGCATTTCTCTAATTATTAGAGATTTAGAACACTTTTTCATGTGTTTATTGACAGTTTTGATTTCTTTATCTGAAAATTGCCTATTTATGTCCCTTGCCCATTTATCAATTGAGGAATGGCTTGATTTTTTGTACAATTGATTTAGTTCCTTATATATTTGAGTAATTAAACCTTTGTCAGAATTTTTTGTTATAAAGATTTTTACCCAATTTGTTGATTCCCTTCTAATTTTGGTTGCATTGGTTTAGTTTGTACAAAACCTTTTTAATTTAATGTAATCAAAATTATTTATTTTATATTTTGTAATTTTTCCAACTCTAGCTTGGTTTTTAAATCTTTCCTTTCTGGGGGCAGCTGGGTAGCTCAGTGTATTGAGAGTCAGGCGTAGAGATGGGAGGTCCTAAGTTCAAATCTGGCCTCAGAAACTTCCCAGCTGTGTGACCCTGGGCAAGTCACTTGACGCCCATTGCCTACCCTTACCACTCTTCTGCCTTGGACCCAATATGCAGTATTGACTCCAAAACGGAAGGTAAGGGTTTAAAAACATTTTTTAATCTTTTCTTTCCTAGAGATCTGACAAGTATATTATTCTGTGCTCACCTAATTTACTCATAGTTTCCTTCTTTATATTCAAGTCATTCACCCATTCTGAATTTATCTTGGTGTAGGGTGTGAGACATTGATTTAAACCTAATCTCTCCCATATTGTTTTCCAACTTTTCCAGCAGTTTTTGGGAAATAGTGGATTTTTGCCCCCAAAGCTGGGCTCTTTGAGTTTATCATAGACTGTCTTGCTGAAGTCACCTACCCCAAGTTTATCCCTCTGATCCTCCCTTTTGTCCCTTAGCCAGTACCATATTGTTTTGATGACCACTGCTTTATAGTACAGTTTAAGATCTGGTACTGCTAGGCCACCTTCCTTCACGGTTTTTTTCCATTATTTTCCTTGATTTTTTATCTTTTGTTCTTCCAAATGAACTTTGTAACAGTTTTTTTCTAAGTAAAAAAAAATTTTGGTAGTTTGATAGGTATGGCACTAAATTTGGGAAAATGGTATTTTTTATTATGTTATTATGTTAGCTCAACCTACCCATGAGCAATCAATGTTTTTCCAGTTATTTAGATCTAGTTTTAATTGTGTGGAAAGTGTTTTGTAGTTGTGTTTGTATAATTCCTGTGTTTGTTTTGGGAGATAGATAGTATTTTATATTGTCTAGAGTGATTTTAAATAGTATTTCTCTCTCTCTCTAACTCTTGCTGCTAAGATATGTTGGAAATATATAGAAATGCTGATGATTTGTGTGCATTTATTTTGTATCCTGCAACTTTGCTAAAGTTGTTGAATATTTCCACTAGCTTTTCAGTTCATTCTCTAGGATTTTTTTAAGTAGACCATCATATCATCTGCAAAGAGTGATAGCTTGGTCTTCTCACTGCCTATTTTAATGCCTTCAATTTCTTTTTCTTCTCTAATTGCAATTGGAAGTGTTTCTAGTACAATGTTAAATAATAGAGGTGATAATGGGCATCCTTGTTTCATTCCTGATCTTATTGGGAATGCTTCTAATTTATTACCATTACAGATGACCTTTGTTGATGGTTTTATATATATACCGTTTATTATTTTTAATAAAGGCCCTTCTATTCCTATACTTTCTATTATTTTCAATAGGAATGAGTATTGTATTTTGTCAAAGGCTTTTTCAGCATCTATTGATATAATCATGTGATTTTTGTTGATTTCCTTTTTGACATGGTCATTTATGTGAATGGTTTTTCTAATATTGAACCATCCTTGCATTCCTGGTATAAATCTTACCTGATCATAATGAATAACCCTCGTGTTCACTTGCTGGAGTATTTTTGCTAGTATTCTGTTTAAGATTTTTTGCATCTATGTTCATTAAGGAGATTGGTCTGTAGTTTTCTTTCTCTGTTTTTGTTCTACCTAGCTTTGGGATCAGTACCATATTTGTGTCATAAAAGGAGTTTGGTAGAGCTCCTTCTTGGTTATTATGTCAAATAGTTTGTATAGTATTGGGAGTAGTTGTTCTTTGAATATTTGATAGAGTTCACTTTGAATACTTGATAGAGAGCACCATCTGGTGCTGGGGATTTTTTCTTAGGGAGTTCTTTCATGGTTTGTTCAATTTCTTTTTCTGATATGGGATTATTTAAGTATTCTATTTCTTCTGCTGTTTAATCTAGGCAATTTATACTTTTGTAAATATTCATCTAGATTGCTATATTTATTGCCATATGATTGGGCAAAATATTTTTTGATGATTGCCTTAATTTCCTCTTCATTATAGGTGAGGTCTCCCTTTTCATCTTTGATACTGTTAATTAGGTTTTCTTCTTTCCTTTTTTTTATTAGATTGACCAGTACCTTGTCAATTTTATTTGTTTTTTCAAAGTATCAGATTTTGGTCTTATTTACTAATTCAAAAGTTCTTTTACTTTTGATTTTATTAATTTCTCCTTTAATTTTTATTATTCTAATTTACTTTTCATTTGAGCATTTGAGCACTTTCTAGTTTTTTTGATTTGCGGGTCCAATTCGTTAATCTTTGCCCTCCCTAATTTGTTAGTATACGCTCTCAAAGATATAACTTTCCCACTGAGTACTGCTTTGGCTGCATCTCACAGATTTTGGTGGGATATCTTATCATTGTCATTTTCTTCTATGAAATTATTGTTTCTATGATTTGTTCTTTAACTTATTTTGGAGAATCATATTATTTAATTTCCAATTAATTTTCAGTTTGTCTCTCCATGTACCCTTGCTAATAATTATTTTTATTGCAAGGTTGCATTTATTATTTCTGCTCTTTTGCATTTTTTTGCCATGTTTCTATGCCCTGTTACATTATCAATCTTTGTGAATGTGCCATGCGTTGCTGAAAAGAAGGTGTATTCCTTTTTGTCCCTATTTATTTTTCTTCACATATCTATTAACTCTAATTTTTCTAGGATTTCATTCACCTCTCTTCTTATTTATTTTTTGGTTTGATTTATCTAGGTCTGATAGGGGAAGGTTCAGGTCTCTTATTAGTATAATTTTACTACCTATTTCCTCCTTGATCTCTGTCAGTTTCTCCTTTAGAAATTTAGATGCTATACCATTTGGTGCATACATGTTGAGTACTGCTATTTCTTCATTGTCTATAGTACTTTTTATCAGGATGCAATTACCTTCCTTACCTCTTTTAACCAGATCTATTTTTAGTTTGGCTTTGTCAGATATCATGATTTCAACTCCTGCCTTCTTTTTCTCAGTTGAAGCCCAGTAGATTTTGCTCCAATCTTTAATTTTTACTCTATGTATGTCTACCTGCCTCATGTGTGTTTCTTGTAGACAACATATGGTGGGATTTTGTTTTCTAATCCACTCGGCTATTTGCTTTCATTTTATGAGCCAGTTCATCCAATTCACATTCAGAGTTATAATTATCAACCGTGTATTCCCCAACATTTTGATTCCCTCTCCTTGTCTTGCCCTTTCTTCTTACACTATTTCCTTCTATACCAGTATTTTGTTTTTAATCAGTCCCTGTAGTCCCCTTCCTTATTGTACTTCCCTTTCTCCCCTCTCCCTTCTTATTCCCCTCTTATTATTCTTTAGGGTCTTTTTAAGAGCCCACCCCCCATCTCCCTCCCCACCAGTCCTTTTGTTACCCTTCTACTTCTCTATAGGGCACAAATCAATTCTCTGCCCCAATGGATCTGATTGTTCTTCCCTCTTTAAGTTAATTTCAATGCACTTTAGAATTAAGTATTTCTTCTCTCTAACCTCTTTACCCTTCCAGTGTATTGGTTGTCTCTCCTGTTCCCCCCATGCATTTCTTTATGGAATATAAATTTACTCCATTTTGTCTATTTTCCCATTTCTCTTAATATTATCTTCCTTGTTTACCTCTAGTTTTATATATATTCATACATATATACATATATATATATATATTTATTGACATTTCATCCTATACAGTTTGTCACTATTTCCTCTAAGTATACTTCTTCTAGCTACCATGATGATAATAACATTTTTTAATATTTAATAATATTTATTTTTTAGAAAAGTTAACATGGTTACATGGTTCATGCTCTTACTTTCCCCTTCATCCCCCCCCCCCGACATCCCCCTCACATAACCGATGCGCATTTCCACTGGTTTTAACATGTGTCATTGATCAAGACCTATTTCCAAAATGTTGATAGTTGCATTGGTGTGGTAGTTTCTAGTCTATATCCCCAATCATGTCTGCCTCAACCTATGTGTTCCAGCAGTTGTTTTTCTTCTGTGTTTCCACTCCTGCAGTTCTTCCTCTGAATGTGGATAGCATTCTTTTCCATAAATCCCTCAGAATTGTCCTGGGTCATTGCACTGCTGCTAGTACAGAAGTCCATTACATTCTATGTAGCAATCCAGTTATACATTAATTGTGATATTATTTTAAGAGTGCTCAAAAATGACTCTTGTATTGCTTATGATTGATTTCTGTAACCTTGAGTTAAACTGAACCTCAACCTTGCCAAACTCCTAGCCCTTCCCTAAGGCTACACTCTGGAAGACTGGTCAGTTATCTCAGTCTCCTTGCCTTACCTTCAACAATCAATCAGCATTTGTATCAGGACCTTAGGCCTCATGGATTCCTGATCTAGATGTTTGCTCTACCTATTATTTCAGGTTCCAACAGTTTGTATTTCCTGATGATTACATATGTATCAAGCCACTTGGCTTTCCCCTTCCCCCCTATACAGCTGTAACCCCAATAAAAGTAACTATATGACAGAAGAGAGCTCTGAATGATAGAAGCTCTTAACCATCAGAGCTCCTAACCAAGAAGCTCTTGACCATCAGAGCTCTGAACCATCTAAGCTCTTGACCATCAGAGCTTACTCTCTGTCTGTCTACCTTATCCCAAAACTTTCTATGTCTGCGTGTCTTTATTCTTGCCTTATGTTCTCTTTCCATTAGTACTTAACCTGTAACCCATTTTTTTTAACCCTTGTACTTCGGTGTATTGTCTCATAGGTGGAAGATTGGTAAGGGTGGGCAATGGGGGTCAGGTGACTTGCCCAGGGTCACACAGCTGGGAAGTGGCTGAGGCCAGGTTTGAACCTAGGACCTCCTGTCTCTAGGCCTGACTCTCACTCCACTGAGCTACCCAGCTGCCCCCGCCTGTAACCCATTTTCACTCAGTCTTTGGTTCCCTTTTCTAAGTGTCCAACCCACTAGGAATTTTCGTGGAGCTACTGGACGGCTTCATCTGGCGCCCATCGTGGATTGACTGAGGAAGACTGCAGTGCAGGACCCGGGCCAGTCATCGGACCTCAGGTGGCCTCTGGGGTGAGTCGCTGACCACTAGAAAATGGGTCAGAAACTTTCTTCTCACACTAGTTACATAAGATCGCTAAAATCTTTAGTGTACAGGCAAGGATACAGAGTACCAGAAGCTAAACTTTAGGCATTGTTTAAGGTAATTTTGAGATGTGATCTCAAGTTCCTAGAAACAGAAGTACTCAATGTACAACAGTGGGACCAACTTGGACAGACATTTAAAAAAGCGCAAGAAAAGAGACTTAGAGTCGCATCATCAGTATGGCTAACTCGGAAGGTAGTTAGAACAGCTTTAGAGGCAGAGACCATTCAGGATTCATTGTCCAAACCTACCTCACTCTTAGACTTTCCCTCTAACCCGAATTCTGTCTATCTTGCTCCATCTATCCCTCTGATGACTTCTTTTCCTTCACAGAATCAAGCTAACTCTCAGCTTGACCTTCCCCTCGAGCCATCTCCTGAGCTCCATCCTTCAAAGGCTGATTCTCCAATTTCACTTACTGCTTCCACACTTAGGCTTACTGAGCCTTCCCCTACGATAACCTCTCCACTTTTCATTTGTTCCTGCTGACTCTATCTCTCCACCATCTTACGCGGTATCTCTTAGAGCCCATAGGCTTCCTGACACACAACTTATTCCTCCTCCACCTTATGCAGCTTCTCTTGACTCTGATGAGCTGATTAGTGCTCAGCCCACACCTCTTCTTCCTCCTTCTCCATTTAGTACTAACTGCAGGGTTACAACCAGCCTAAACCTAGAAGAGAAAGCAGAGAAATCAGCTTCTCCAACAAATATTAGAGATAATCCTGAGAATGCAGAAGTAAACTTAGAAAAGCAGAAAGAGATTGAATTCCAAACTCTTGAAGCTCTCAGAAATAGTGTCATTCAGCATGGTAATGTAGTTCTTGACACCACATCACTAATAGATGAGATTAGCCAGCAATCTCTATCACCAGATTTTTGGAATGAATTAGTTGGATCTGTGCTTAATGCCAAAGATTTCATAACATGGAAGTTAATTCTTCAGGAATTATGTGAGGAACAAGCTAGAATCACCAAAAAACACCATGTAGATATTACCTATGATGAATTAACTGGCACAGGTAAATTTAGAAGTCTTATTAGGCAATTGTTATATTCAGAACAAATCTTTAATCCAATTGGACTAGCTGCTGAAAGAGCATCGCAAATTGTAACTACAAAACACAATGCTACAGATTTCTTCGAGGAGACAATTCCTCACCAAGAGGCTATATAAAAGCATGCCAAGACATAAAAACTTTGGACCACAAGAATCTGATGGCAGATCGATTTAAAAAGACAAAACGTGTCTGCTTTGCCTGGCACAAAGCTGGACATTTTACAGGATCCTATCCCAAATTAAAGTTGAAGTGGACTCATAATTTTTCAAAGAGTGTCCCAAAGTACAGGATCGGGCCTCACCATATCTCCAGAGAACACAGACTAGGACAGCCACAACCAAACAGCATTTAAACTGTTTGGGGGGCCAACCTTGAGCCTCTTAAAAATTCAGGGCACCAGAGAAAAGTCTTTGATTCCCAAAAAATTTAAACCAGGTAAGAGTAGAAGCCTTATTTCTCAGGGACTAAAAACCTGCCCTGAGGTCATTGGTAAAAATAGTAAGGGAGAGATTCTAGTCAGATCCAATTTTTTCAATTGGAAATGACAAAAAACTTGCACAACCAATTCTATCTCCAAACAAATCTTTGCTAAATGCAGAAGTCAGTGTGAAGTCAAATTTAAAATCAAACATTTCAAATTTAAATTGGACACAGCAAATTATTACAAAAAGATTGATTATGTTCTACATGAAAAGAAAGACATTTTCTGGTATTTTTTATATATCACGGTCTCTTTGGGAAAGAGATAAATTTTATCTGAAGTGAATTTTAGTCTAACTACTAGTACTACAGCACAAAAAGACTTTTTAGCACTTTTAATGATATCTAAAGCTAAAGTCACTGATCCAGCCACATGTCTTGCATTTAAATCTATTTGGATCTTAAAAGAAAAGTTACTCCAGCAGATTGATAAATTAATCCTGTCACAAGGACGGCATAGCATTTTTTCCTTGTGTCAAAAGCTTGTACAAGTGCTGGAATTAGTCAACAGAAAATCTAAAATTCAGTACAGCTGTCTGCATGGAAAACCTAAATTGGTCAATACTTCAGAGAAAATTCAAATTGATCTTTTAAATATTTAGGAATAATTGGGCTTCAACAGGCCATTAGGCCACAAAAAATAGAAATTAGTAGAAAATATTTAAAAAGCTTGAATGACTTTTAGAAACTTTCAGATGAGATCAATTGGCATAATCATTATTTAAAAATATACTCAGGAGAGCTGACAAATTCATTTGATATTCTAAGAAAAAATTGGACAATCTCCTCACTTAGAGAAATTTCACCTGAGGATGAGAAAAAAATGCAGACACCTGAAACAGCTTTATCCAAAAACAAATTCTTTAGAATTGATCATGTTCAAACTTTTGTAAACTCAATTTTAAACAGGAGACACACCATTGATGCATTGCATCAGAGTGACCACATTATTGGATGGATTCAAATTTTTAACCAGCAGACAAAATTACTTATTAGTTATTTAATACTGGCAGAGTTACTACTTAATCAGATTACAAAAATTGGTTCTGATACTGATGTTATTCCTATCAAAATGGCACAAAAGAAGCTCATATGTTACTTGTACAGTATCTATATATTGGCAAAGGTACTTTGTAAATATTCCTAGTACCAAAATCTTGCAAATTATGGATTTAACTCTGATCATTTTTTCAAAAATAACAACATTGCACCTTATTGCTGATGCTGTGAATACTTTCACTGCTGCATCAAATCAGGAGAAAGCAGAAACTATATTAGACAAATGTGTCATGTTAATGCAGACACAGTATAGTTTTTTGCAGAAAGCAGAGTTGACTGCAATTAGACACGTGCTTAAGACCATAGCACAGACTTGTAATATCATATATGACTTATATGTTGTTTATCTGGTTGTTTGTTTAAAGGCTGAAAAAATTAAACTAATGCAAGATACAGAAACTGTTCTGTTGTTTCACACCACACAGAATGCAATCTTGCAAAGTCAAAAGGAAAATTTTATTTGCTCTCACAATCTCCCTAGACCTCAGTCTGAGAGAATTTCAAAGGTAGATGGCCCAGTAACCACTGCTTTGCAGGAAACGGTTAATTTGTACTCAATATTACATCAGAGTGCAAAATTTTGTGAACCTCAATTTTCTATACAAGTCAATGAAATTGGCAATGCAAATCTTGTGCTTCTTATTCTGACACTCCTCAAGGAGATGACTGCAGAGTTGTAAGACCTGCACAATTGTGGCAAAGGGATGCATTATGATATGCCTCTTTTGTAAAAATGAAAAATGGATATGTAATTAGAGATAATTACTCTCATACTGTATGGGCTAAAGGTCAAAATGGAGAAGTATGCAATGTTATTGCACAACTTTTAAATATTCTTGCACATTTGGCCATTCCAAAACAGTTAAAAAATCGGAATAACAATGCTTATACCAGCAAGAGATGGGTAAAATTGGACAAATCATGCAACATCTCTCTTAAGGCTGGTATCCCAGGAAATTCTAAAAGACTACCAATTGGGAAAAGAGCTAAAAGAAATATAAAAGCCCAAATTCAAAACAAAAAAGGATGTTATCAGACACTTTCTAACAAACTAGTTCCGAGAAAAAGACCCAATGAGTTTTTCATTTGGGGTTGAGATTTTGCTTCTATTTTCACAGGTATCAGGAATGCATGGAAGAAAACCAAAGTCATCAAGCATTCCCAGAAAAGACCAACCCAGAGAGCAGAGAAAGCAGATGTCTATTCAGCACCAACCATAGGACAGCACAGCTACCAGATCCCAGAAAAACAGCATAAGAACAAACAAGACATAGCCACTGACTTGAGAACAGGTCTAATGAACTACCCACACAGATGAAATTTTACTGAGAGACAGTTTAATGGCAAAAGACTTATTAACTTGCTTATAGACATTTTATTCTAAAAGTATATGGATATTTATTGAAGATCAACTTTTTACATGCACCCAAAAATTTTAAATTGTATTGTACAATGTATATCTTGCAATTATTTTTGTTGGAATTGTTCCATGTTACTCAAATTTGATCTGAAAACTATTTTCATAATTAGAAATGTCATAACAGTACATTGGATACTGTTCACTTGCAAAAGAAATTGTTTCTATTGTCCAAAATGTATATATGTGCTAATTCTCTTTACCTGTTTATTCTATATTTGCAAAAATATATATATGTATGTGTGTATATATATGTATATATATATATATGTCTTTGCTAGAATTAGGCTTGTATAAAAACCTATTTCGATTGAAATTGCTAAAAAAAAATCCACCTTTCAATTGTAAGAGAGAGGTAATGATTTAGTAACCAAATAGTATGTTATAATTTGGGAATATTTGTACTTTTGTATATGCATCATTGTTGTACTATCCTTTGTTGAAAAGCTTTTACCTGGTGAAAAATCTTGTGCACTCACACTGTGAATTTGGATAAGAAAACTGATCTCATTTTGAGTGAGAAACTTTTGGTTGGCTAAAAAACATTTCCACATGGAATGTGAGCCATAAGTTTAAAATTTTTCATTGTTCATTTTAATTTTCATCTACTATAAGGCATTTGATTTTACATTTTTCTTTTCTTTCCTTTTATTTTTTCCCATTTTATTTTTTCACTATATTTTTAATACTGATGTATATGGAAATCAGTATCAAGATTTTGATTTTGTAGATTAAGCATATATTGGCCCTATTTGCTTATCCAAAAGCTTAAAGATGTAGGAATCTGCAAGCATTTGGTAAATATCTTGGGACTAATATGAATTATTGTGTCTGATTTCAGAAGAAGGAACCGCAATAGAGCCTTTACAATTTGCCAGAAAGCCGAAGATCCAAAGAGACCTAAAATCCATATGAGATAAATGGATATAGGTTGATAAGGTCCTGGTTGGAGGTAAAAGGATGCAGTGTTTTGACACCCTCAAACGCAGGTCGGCCTTCTACCAAATTTCCAACTGATATCTCTTATGTGGCTGGCATCTTGGCTCCACCATCCCGAAAATCTGACATAAAATCAGACAGGGAAATAAGACTTCCCTTTTGTCTCAAACTAGACCCTTTTTTCACTTTAAAGGCTTGACAACTTCCTACATCCTTGACTGCCAGTGGATAAAATTCTATATACTATGTGTCCCACAGGTTGTGGAACTTATGTTTCAGATTAATTTAGACTTCTTAAGAACACATTTTCTGATTTAAAATTTGAAATTTTATTTTCCAACATTATTTATTTTTTTTTACCAAGAATCTTTTGACTGCTAGATTTCATTTTGCATCTTTTTCAACGTTTTAATCTTATTCCTACAATTACTGTTTTTACTTTTTTTTTCAGATTTTCCCTTTTACCTTTGGAATTTTCCATTCTTTTTGTTTTTAAATTTTTTAATTTTAATCACACACTCTAATCAATTTTTTTAAATTTTTATTTAAAAAAAGGGGGATATGTAGCAATCCAGGTATACATTAATTGTGATATTATTTTAAGAGTGCTCAAAAATGACTCTTGTATTGCTTATGATTGATTTCTGTAACCTTGAGTTAAACTGAACCTCAACTTTGCCAAACTCCTAGCCCTTCCCTAAGGCTACACTCTGGAAGACTGGTCAGTTATCTCAGTCTCCTTGCCTTACCTTCAACAATCAATCAGCATTTGTATCAAGACCTTAGGCCTCATGGATTCCTGATTTAGATGTTTGCTCTACCTGTTATTTCAGATTCCAACAGTTTGTATTTCCTGATGATTACATATGTATCAAACCACTTGGCTTTCCCCTTCCCCCCTATACAGCTGTAACCCCAATAAAAGTAGCTATATGACAGAAGAGAGCTCTGAATGATAGAAGCTCTTAACCATCAGAGCTCCTAACCAAGAAGCTCTTGACCATCAGAGCTCTGAACCATCTAAGCTCTTGACCATCAGAGCTTACTCTCTGTCTGTCTACCTTATCCCAAAACTTTCTATGTCTGCGTGTCTTTATTCTTGCCTTATGTTCTCTTTCCATTAGTACTTAACCTGTAACCCATTTTCACTCAGTCTTTGGTTCCCTTTTCTAAGTGTCCAACCCACTAGGAATTTTCGTGGAGCTACTAGATGGCTTCATTCTGGCTCTGCTCCTTTCACTCTGCATCAATTCCTGGAGGTCTTTCCAGTTCACATGGAATTCCTCCAGTTCATTATTCCTTTGAGCGCAATAGTATTCCATCACCAGCATATACCACAATTTTGTTCAGCCATTCCCCAATTGAAGGGCACACCCTCATTTTCCAGTTTTTTTTTTTTTGCCTCCACAAAAAGCATGGCTATAAATATTTTCATACAAGTCTGTTTATCTATGATCTCTTTGGGGTACAAACCCAACAATGTTATGGCTGAATCAAAGGGCAGACACTCAATAATAACAATTTTTAAGAGTTACCAATATCATCTTTTCTTATAGGATACAAATCATTTTAACTTATTGGGTCCCTTAAAGAAAAGGTTTGGTTTTTGTTTTTTCCCCTCTCTTAATTACTTTTTGGTCATTCTCTTGAGTTTTGTGTTTGGGCAGCAAATTCTTTGTTTAAGTCCAGTTTCTTTATGAATGCTTGAAAGTCTTCGATTTTATTAAATGACCATACCTGACCCTGCAAAAATATAGTCAGTTTTGCCAGATAGTTGATTCTCGGTTGTAGACCCAGAAAACCCTTGCTTTCTGGAATATTATATTCCATGCCTTCCAGTCCTTCAGTGTAGATGCAGCCAGATCTTGTGTTATCCTAACCGTGGTTCCCTGGTATCTGAATGACTTCCTATTAGTAGTTTGTAATATTTTTTTCCTTGATCTGGTAACTTTTTAATTTAGCTATAATATTCCTGGGAGTTATCAGTTGTGGATTAAATGTAGGAGGTAATCTGTGGATTCTTTCAATTTCCACTTTTCCCTCTTGTTTGAGAATGTTGGGGCAGTTTTCTTGGATAATTTCCTGTAAGATGTGGTCCAGGCTTTTTCTTTTGTCGTGATGTTCTGGTAGACCAATAATTTTTTAATTATCTCTCCGTGATCTGTTTTCCACATTTGAGGTTCTGCCAATGAGGTATTTCATATTTTCCTCAACTTTTTCATTCTTTTGATTTTTGTTTTATAGATTCTTGTTGCCTTGTGAAGGCATTTGCTTCTAGTTGTTGAATTCTAATTTTTCATGACTGAATTTCATCCCTGGCTTTTTGGTCATCCTCCTTCTGGTCTGATTTTCTTTGTAGGTCATCTTTCACCTTCTTTGCTTTGTTTTCAAGCTGGTCAATTTTGACTTTCAAGACACTATTTTCTTGTTTTAGTTCATGTATTTCCTTTTTCCAACTGTCTTCAGCCTCTCTTGATTGTTTTTTGAGTTCTTGAATTAATTGAATTTTAAGTTCTTGAGTTAATTGAATTTTGAGATCTTCCAAAAACTGTGTCCAATTTGCTGGAGTTTATTTGGTTTTTCTCGGAGTTCCTTGATCTTCTATTTCATTTGCTCTTTGTTCACTTCCTGGAAAGAAGCTGTCAATTTTAATTTCTTTTTTCTTTTTCTGTTGTTTACTCATATTTTTTCCTTCTTTCCATCTGTACCTTCTCTGCTCTGCTGGTTGATTATTGTTGGTTAAGCAGATGTTTTTAATGAGCTTTGATGTAAGATCTCCCCCAGCACACAAAAGAAGTTTGTAGCTACTTTCTCTGCAGTCTATGGGGGAGGGGTGTTGGAGTTTCCCTGCCCTCTGAAAACTTCTTATCTGTCTTACTGTTGGAATTAAGCTACAAAGGGTTTGATCTGTAGAGCTTGATGTGCCCTGAGGCCAAAACCTCCAGAAAAGGGGGTAGGGGTAATATGGAGCATTTTCACTGTCTAGATTGCCTCTCTGTGTTTTTCCTCTAGCTGCCTCCCTGTGTCTGTGTTCAATGCCCTGAGCCTGGCACCAGCAAGTTCCTCTCTCCGCACTAGTGCGTTTGTCTGCCCAAAGATTCCAGGAGCTGCTGGAGACTCAGCACAGCACATGGGGAAGGGGTCCTGGTATTCCCCTTCTTCCTTATCCTCCAACCCAACAGTTCAAGAATTCAGGCCTTTTTCTTGGCATACCTCTTGAGCTGTCCAGCAGTAGGACCCCTCATCTCTGTCCTATTGTTAGATTTGGTTTCACTTCTTGAAGCGCTTTGTTTTTTATCTCAGTGTGGAAGGGTATGGTGGTCTAAAGTTTTGCTCTGTCTAAGCTGCCATCTTCCCAGAATCCCACTAGATATTTTGGAAGTTATTTGTATAAAGATGATAACAGAATGCATAGTAGCTGATGAAATTACCATTTGAGAGAGTTTAGAGAAAAGTGCTCTCATAGAATAGAGTGCTTTAATGACCTCCAGGAATTGATGCAGAGTGAAAGGAGCAGAACCAGGAGAACCTTATACACAGCAACAGATACACTGTGACACAATCAATTGTAACGGACTTCTCTACTAGTAACAATTGTTATATTGAATCTCTGGGAGCCAGGAGTTCACACTGTGATTGACAGATGGATCTGTTGGGTGTCGGAATGTTCCCAGAGAGGCGTGTGGACACAGGAGAGGGCAGTTGGCCCAGGGGGAGGGGTATAAAACTACCCTGGCAGCCCTGGAAGGGGGTTCCTTTCTTTCCCTGAGACCTGAGATCAGTGGATCCTGGTCTTTTGTGGGATTGAGACTTGCAGACTCAGCCTTGCAAGCTCCTCCTGTTTGTTCCTGTACCAACAACAACCTGTACCCAGACCATCATCTCTGATTCCTAGATAGATGCCCCTAGATAGTAGGAAATCAATCATCTTAGTTATCTAGGTTTCCCAGGGCCCAGGAGGGATCCCGGAAGTGGGCAGGAGAAAAAGAAGAGGGTGGAAAGGGGTGGAGAGGGTAGAAAGGGGTGGATATCTCAAACTGGTTAGGCATATCATCTAGTGAAGAAGAAGCTGAAAGATTATACAGCAGTTTGCCTGCTCTGGTGTGGCTCTGGCCAGGCTGTAGCAGAGAGAAGCTAATCATCTTAATTCCTTTACTTGCCTACAGTTTAGAGATTCATCATTATCAATTTAATTAGGGTTTCCCAATACCTCTATCCAATCCCATTATCCTTCTTTGTTAAATACAATCAAAGTTTTAAAGTACCTTCCTGAAGTTGTTATTCAAAGCTTCTTTGGGAAGGGAGAGATGCAGTCAGATACCAACGTTACCCAGCTAAAGAGCCCATCATATAATATCAATTAACCCCAGGTGGGTCCTGAAGGGATATCATCCATTGACCTAAAGGAGCCTGCCTGGGCAACTGTTATAAAGGAGAGAGGTGTCATCCCATCCTCTCTCTATACTCCATTTACATCTAGCAGAGGAGTATCATTTATTATAACATAATGCAATGATCCAAGACAATTCTCAGGGACTTATGAGAAAGATATGCTATTCACATCCAGAGAAAGAACTGTGAGAGTAGAAACACAGAAGAAAAACAACTGCTTGATCACATGGGTTGATGGGAATATGATTGATGATGTAGACTCTAAGGGAAATAGTCTTGATCAATGACATATGTAAAACCCAGTGGAATTGGCTATGGGAGGAGGTTAGAAGGAACGGAGGGAAAGAATATGAATCATGTAACCATGGAAAATATTCTAAATTAATTAATTAAATAAACATTTCAAATTAAAAAATAAAATAGGATAGAGTGCCTTGAGAGAGAAGAGAATGTGTTCCTACCCATTAGAGATCTTCATATAGAAGCTGGATTATTAGTTTTGGAGTATATTATAATGCAAGTTGGATAGTTGTGAGTTGGATTATATAATGATACATTTCTTTCCTACTCCATGATTGTATAAATCTGTGAAATAATGAAATAATGAATTATTTCACCATTTTCTTCCAGGTAGAGAAACTGGGTCCACATGTTTGTGTACTCTGAATCAGTCCTGTCAGTGTATTTCTTTTCTCCCTCTTTTTGCATTTGGTAGCATATTGATTGCTGTGAAAGCAAGAGGCCTTAGTGGTGGATTGGTCCTGAGGTATGATCATTGCTCTACAATCCTCACTGGAATGGGACTAAAATATACATGGCACTAGGAGAATGGGAGGTTTTGATCTTCATAAGAAGGTTTTTAAAAATCCTGAGCTTTCAGTTGTTTAGTTGAAAACAGTTTAAAAGGACCTCCAAGAACTATTGTAAAATAGTAGTAGATGCCAGAAGCAAAGCTAAATCCTAGGAATGAAATGGGAGCCATTACCCCTAGGAATGAAGGTACTATACCAAGGAGAGCACCAAAATTCAAAGCAATGTATTTCCTGGATTATAAACATATAATCCAGGCTACATTATAGAAAAAAATGCCTGATCTTTTATCAAGTTTATAAATTTATTCATATATGTTTATAAATTTCAATCAGTTCTTTATATAACTTGGAAATTGAACCTTTATCAGGGAACTCATGGCAAAAATATTTTCCCCATTAACTGTATTTCTTCTCATCTTAGCTGCATTAAATTTCTTGGTGGAAAATTTTAAAAATGTTTTATTTAATCAAAATTATACACCTTATCTTCTCTAATTTTTTTTGGTCATTAACTCTTTCTTTATCCATAAATCCAGAAGGTAATTTCATCCTGGTTCCTCTAATTTGTTTATAATGTGACCTTTTATATGTAAGTCCTGTGTCCATTTGGAGCTTATCCTGGAATATGCTGTAAGGTGTTTGTCTAAATTTAATTTCCATAGACTGCTTTCCAGTCTTCTCAGCAGTTTTATTGAATAGCAATTCTTAAATTTAGTAACTGGGACATTGGGTATTATCAAACATTGTGGTATTGTATGTTTTGTTCCTAATCTGATCCACTGATCAATTTCTTTGTTTTTTAAACTAAGTCATTTGGATGATTACACTTTGTAATGTAGTTTGAGATCTGCTACTTGTAGGCCCCCTTCCTCTAAGAGTTTTTTAAACTATTATTTCCTTTGCGATCTCAGGCTTTATTCCTCTACATATTTTTTCCTAGCTCTATAAAATATTTTTTAGGAGTTTGATAAGCATGGCACTGAATAAGTAATTTCATTTATATAATATTGTTATTTATTTTATTGGTTTAGCTGGTCTGCGAGAAAGTAATATTTTTCCAATCATTTAGGTCTGTTTTTTGGTTTTGTCTATCCCAAAGTTTTTGTAGTTGTATTTATGTAGTTAAAATATATATCCTAGCAGGTATAATCCAAGTATTTTATATATTCTATGGTTATTTTACATGAAATTTATCTTTTCCCCTGGAACTTTATTGGTAATACACAGACATGCTGATGATTTATGTGAATTTATTTAATATTCTGCAACTTTACTGAAATTATTAATTATTTAAATTAATCCATTTATTTTCTCAAGTTCTCTAAAAAAATCACATAATATGCAAAAGTAATCATTTTACCTCTTGCCTAAACTTGTGCCCTCCACTTGTTTTTCTTGTTTCCTTGCTAAGGCTAGAATCTATATCACTATTTCAAATATTTGTAGTGACAATAGATAGCCTTGCTTTACCCTTAATTTTATTTGAAATGTCTCAAGTATATTGGTTTTATATTTTTTTATATATTATTTACCATGGTCAGGAAGGTTTATTTATTCTGAAATTTTCTAGTGTGGTATTTTTAAACAGAAATTGATGTTGCATTTTATTAAAAGTTTTTCTGAACTTATTGATATAAGTATACGGTTTTTAATGTTCTCATCAATAAGATCTTCAATTATATTAATAATTTTTCTAATAGCAAACAAACCCTGAGTCATTGGTATGTATCCAACCTGCTCATATATAATCCTCTTTTTAAAAAGTATGGTCTTATAGTCTCAGTTAATATCTTAGTATTTATTTCAGTGTTCTCAGGGATTTTAGTCTATAATTTTTGTTCTCTCTTTAACTCTCCCTGGTTTAGACATTGATATCATATTTGTATTATAGAAGGAATTCAACAGGACCCTCTCTATTATTTTTATAAGTAGTTTTTGGTAATAATAGAATTAATTTTTCTTCAAATATTTGAATATTTTTCTTTGAAAAAATTTTTGAAAATTTTCTTTGAATATTTGATACAATTTACTTGAATTTGATAGAATTCACCATTCGCCTGGTCCCAGGGAGTTTGTTTACAACTTCTTCAATTTCTTTCTTTAATTACTTTTTTTTTTTTTTAAGCCCTTAACTTCTATCTTGGAGTCAATACTGCGTAGTGGTTCCAAGGCAGAAGAGTGGTAAGGGTAGGCAATGGGGGTTAAGTGACTTGCCCAGGGTCACATAGCTGGGAAGTGTCTGAGGCCAAATTTGAACCTAAGACCTCCCATCTCTAGGCCTAGCTCTCAATCCATTGAGCTACCCAGCTGCCCCCTCGTTCTTTAATTTCTAAGACTGAGTTGTTTAAATTTTCTATTTCTTATTCTATTAGCTTGACAATTTTGTATTTTTAAATATATTAATCTATTTCATTGTTATTGGTTTTATTTTAAAAATAAGGCAAAATAATCTCTGATGATTCTTTTCTTCTTCATTTGTTGTGAATTTTTTTTTAATTTTCTATGCTGGTAATTTGTTTTTCTTCTTTCTTTTTAAAAATCAAATTAGATATTTCATGTGTCTTATTATGTATTGAATGACTCATAGTTTTACTAATTCAATTTTTAAACTTTTACTTTTGATTTTTGTAGTTTTAAATTGTTGGTTTTCTAGTGTTTTCATTGATGTATTTTTTCTCTTTTTTATTGATTAAAGTGCTTAGAAGAGGAATTCTTCATCTTCAATTCAGAAGATCTGAAAACTTCAATGGGGAAAAAATACATTTTTATTTTTACTAACTTCTCAAAGAAATCTAGCATTTCCTTCTATTACAAATTTTAAAAATCTGAGATGGGATCTATAGGTTTCACCAGACTGCCAAAGGTGTCCATGACATACACACACACACACACACACACACACACACACACACACACACACACAAATATTAGAAACTCCTGGTTTTGAGTTATAAATTTTACTCTAAGGACTCATTTGACTACACCCAAAAATTTTCATGTGTTGTCTCAGTGGTTATTATCTTTAATGAAATTATGTATTGTTTCTATGATTTATTCTTTGACTAAACATTTCTTTAAGGTTCAAGTTATTTAGTTTCTAATTAATTTTTAATCATTTGTTCAGTAGCCCTTTATGAAACATAAAACACATGCTTAATATTTTTGCTTTTCCGAATCTGTTTGTAAAGTCTTGTAAAAGTGACAAGTATAACAAAAAAATATGTGTATTCCTTCCTGTTCTCATTCAAATATGATTGCCAGATATCCATGCTATATGTAGGGTAGAATTAAATGGGGGTACATCAGAATCCTCAAAAAGACAGGGTCAGTTGAAGATCATTGGAATGAGGACTATAAAAGGGGGAACCCCCTAAGCCAGAAGGTCAATTGGTTGGGTTTTGGGGACCTGGGAGGAGAAGAGGGTGTGAGCTTGCCTTCTCCTTGAACCAAGCATAATCAAAACCCTGCTGTTCTTGGCTGCTGTTCCTGTGATCATCTTTGGATATCTGTCGAAACTGACTGACCCTGTCAGCAAAGTCCTGTGTGAATTCAGAGACTCAATTTATAGAGCCTGAGACTTTATCATAGCTACCATTGATTATCTTTAAGGACCTTTAAGGACCTTTAGTTTATCTAGCAATAGTTAGGAAGAATATTTAGTGGATATAGGGAGAAAGAGAATTCAGTTTGGGGCTTGGGCTCTGGCTGGATCAAGAATATCAATAGGCTTCAACTGTTAATCAATTAGGCAACTTTCCTTCTCCCATCCATCCCTTCCTTGAGATCTTCATTATCATTAAAGACATTAATCAAGTCAGATAGAGTCAGATAGCATTTGGATTCATCAACTAAATATTCAGAGATATTAAAGCTGCTATATTACTTGAGAAGAAGATTCCACCATTTGCCAATAGTTCAACTGTTGAAAAATAGTTCATCTGTTGAAACTGAAGGGGTTTAGTGGGAAGATTTGCCTGGCCCTCTCAGTATGTGAGCTTTATAGACAGACAAGACACATCCCTTTCATTTGAGAAACTCTTCCTCCATGTAATCCAAAGTAATAAGAGTCAATTAACCAAGTCTTTGTAGAGAAGCCATTGACTAATCCTCTAAGTAATTAGCAGTCTATAATCCTGACCAGTGTGGGATTGCAACTGCCTTCTCTGCCTCACCAATCCTCCCACTGACTGACAGGATCTGCTTTTTACATATATAAATTTACTAAAATTTTATTCAGATCCTTAACTTTTTCTTTTGTTTGTTTGGTTTGGGTTGGGTTAAATTAATGTAGGTCTGAAAGAAGATCACTGAACCCCCACCATTGTACTTTTACTGTTTTATTTCTTTTTGTCATTTTTAGGCTTTACCTTTAAAGTAATTGGTCTGAAAACTCTACCCCTATCTTTATCATATCATTTTTGAAAATGGCAAGATATTGGATGAAATGAAGGTCAACAATGAGCTGGACTGAATGCTGACCAAAATGAGGGTGTAGAATTATATTCCATTTGGAGAACTGCTCAGTATTTTCATTGATTCTAAGCTATCATTTATTTAAAAGTCAATTGCTTTAGCACGAATATTTTGCTAAGGATTTTACTTTGGAACACTGATCTTAGAGAAAACAAAATTGTAGATGACCCAAAAACAATAATGATAAAGACAGTGAATATAAGCAGGTTGTAATAAATCACCCACAGAAGTCTTAACATAAACTACTTCAGAGTTCCAATCCTGCCTATTTGATTTGGAAGTTTATCTGGCATTTCCTATGGCAGGCACTATGTTAAGGGTTTTTTAAAAAATTATTATAATAATTAATTAATTAATTTGAAAATATTTTGCCATGTTTACATGATTCATTTTCTTTCCCTCCCTTCTTCCTTTCTCCCTCCCAGAGCCAACAAGCAATTCCACTGAGTTGTACAAATGTTGTCACTTGATACCTATTTCCATATTATTCATTTTGGCTATAAAGAGGGTTTTTTTTAAGGCCTAAACTCCAAATCACATACCCATTTATACATGTGATAAGTGATGTCATATGTTTTGCTTTTGAATTTCTACTCCCATAGTTCTTCTCTCAATGTGGATACCATTCTTTCACATAAGTCCTTAAGTTCCAGTAGTTCCTCCTTTAAAAATCTGGATGCTATACTATTTGGTGCATACATGTTGAGTACTGATATTTCTGTATTGTCTATACTGCCTTTTATCAGGATGCAATTTCCTTCCTTATCTTTTTAATTCAGCTTTGTCAGATATCATGACTGCCTTCTTTTTCTCAGTTGATGCCCAATAAATTCTGCTCCAGCTTCTTACCTTTACCCTGTGTGTGTCTACTTGCCTCATGTATGTTTCTTGTAGACAACATATGTTAGGATTTGGGTTTTTAATCCACTCTGCTATCTGCTTCCATTTTATGTGTGAATTCATCCCATTTTCATTGAGTTATGATTATCACCTGTGTATTCCCCATAATTTTGATTTCCTATTTTAGTCCTACCCCTTCTTCTTTCACTATTTCCTTCTACATCAGTGTTTTGCTATTAATTGGTCCTCCTTTTCCCTGACCTTATTTTCCTTTCCTTCCCACCTCCTCCCTTCTTATTCCTTTCTTATTTCTCTTTAAGGTCTATTAATTGCACCCCCAACCTTTTCTTCCTTTTTAATACTCCCCACCCTACTCCTCCTTTGTTATTCCCTAGAATTCTATACCCCAATAGATCTGGCTGTTCTTTCCTCTCAGAACTGAATCCACTGAGAGTAAGGTTTAAGTATTACATATTACCACTCTCTTCCTCCCCTTCTTCCCCACCCTTCCCCATGTGCCTCTTTATGTGGTATAATTTATCCTATTTTTCATCTTCCTTCAAGTTTCTCTTAGTAGCAACCTCTTTTTCCCTTCCCATTTTTTACATATCATCTTAAACAACTTAATACCATAACCTCTGCCTATGAATAATACTTCTATAAAGTATGATAATGAAAGCAATTTTTAAGACTTTGAGGTATAATTTTTCCATATTGGAATACAATCAATTTGACTTTTCTGAAACCCTTAAAAAAAATTTCCCCTCTTTCTTGTTTACCTTTTTATGGTTCTCTTGAATTGTGTATTTGGACATCAAATTTTCCACTAAGTTCTGGTCTTTTTTTAGGAATACTTGTAAATCTATTTTGTTAAATGCCCATACTTTCCCTGAAAGTATATAGTCAGTTTTGATGGGTAGTTTATTCTTGGCTATAGACCCAATTCTCTTGCCTTTCTAAATATCATATTCCAAGCCTTGAGGTCCTTTAGTGTGGAGGCTGCCAGATCCTAGGTAATCCTGATGGGGGCTCCTTGATATCTGAATTGTCTCTCCTTGGCCTGGAAGCTCTTGAATTTGGCTATTACATTCCTGGGGGTTGTCTTTTGGGGATTTAAAGTACAGGGTGATCTATGGATTCTTTCAATGTCTATTTTGCCCTCTTGTTCAAAAATATCAGAGCAGTTTTCTTTGATAATTTCTTGTAATATGATTTGTAATAATTAAAATTGGTTGCCATGTGTAATAGTTAAAAGTTTGGTTTGACAAATACAAGAATTTTAAAAAGAATTATTGTGGTCACCATTTATAATAATTAAAAAATTAATCTATAAGTCTGTTAGCAGCTTTAGTAGCTTTATTACAGCAAAATAGTAATAGTAAGAGAGGGAAATGTAGGAAGGAGGTAAAAAATATTGCCTAGCTAAATTAACTAAATCTGGATCAGAGTGCCTCACTGAAGAGAGCATCCCACTGAAGACAGGAGAAGAGTCAAAAGGCCAGTATCTCCAGCCAGGGTCTGTTCAACCCAAGTAAGTCAACAAAGCCAAACTCCTCAAGGAACTGCCCCGGGGGAAGGGGGTAGTGCTTGTTGTCTTTTAGGAGTAAGTGTTAATGACTAAGTAAGTGTGAACTCTCTTTGTTAGTGACTTACTAAGTGTTAAGTAGGAGTACTTCAAGTCCATGATTGATTAACTTAAAATAGACAAAGCGGGCAGCTGGATGGCTCAGTGAATTGAGAGCCAGGCCTAGAGACAGGAGGTCCTAGGTTCAAATCCAGCCTCAGACACTTCCCAGCTGTGTGACCCTGGGCAAGTCACTTAACCCCCATTGCCTAGCCCTATAACAAATAAAAAAACTTAATACAGAAGGATATATATAAAAGATATTAGGGTTTAAAAATTTTTTTTAAAAATAGACAAAGGGAATAAAATATTCCCTTTCACAGATTCAAGGCTTTTATTTTATTCCAGACTTTCTAGTAGATCAATAATTCTCAGATTGTCTCTCCTGGTCTGTTTTCCAAGCCAGTTGTCTTTTCAATGAGATATTTCATGTTTCCTTCTATTTTTTCATTCTTTTGATTTTGCTTCAGTATATCTTCTTGTCTTATGAGATCATTAGCTTCTACTTACCCATTTCTAGTTTTTAAAGGCTGATTTTCAGCTATGATCTTTTCATTTTCCCTTTTGATTTGTTCTATCTTACTTTTCATGGCTACCAGCAAGTCAATTCTGGTCTCTGATTTGCTTATTACTTCATTTAATTTCTCTGCCTCTTTTTCAATGTGGACAATTTTGTCTTTTAAGCTGTTATTTTATTTTTGTATTACTTTCATTTCTTTTCCCCACTTTTCTTCCATTTTTCTTCTATCTTTCTTACTTGATTCTTGAACTCCTTTTTGAGTTCCTCAAGAGCTTGTGACCAATTTCCTTTTTTTTTAAGTTTGGATGTGCTTACTTGCTTTTCACTCTCTGCTGTTGCTTCTGTATTTTGCTCTTTTTCTCCATAGAAATTATCCAGGGTCAAGAAGAAAAATTGTCTTGGTAGTATCTTCCCTGCTCAGTCAGAAGCCTGAATAAGGGCAGGTAAATCTGTGATGTTCTTTGTGTAAGGAGCTTTAAAGCATTTTGCCCTGAGGCTATCTTTCCAGCCCCTGCTGCCTCATTTGTGGCCAGTCTCACTTCTGCCCAAGTTCCATGCTCTGCTGCCCAGGCTCTGTGCTCCTCAGACTCAGGTCTCAAGTCTCACTGCCAATGCTTTGCACCACCCTCAGAAGTCTGTGGTGCCCTCAGCCAGCCCCAGAGAATTTAGAGATTGCCCCAGCCCTTATTCTGACTCTGGTGTGATAGGCGATATGGGGGAGGGGTGATCAGTTTGCACTTTGAAAAGTATAGTTTTGCCCCCTTATAGCATGGGAATCTCCAAACACTGCCTACCTTTAAGACTGTGTCCAGTGGGAGAGGCACTTTATTCACCCAATTTTGATTTCTGAACTTTTAAGATGCTTTGCAATGATTGGTTGGAAGGAGATTTAGAAGGCTCCTCCTACTATGCCACCATCTTAGCTCTGCCTCCCACTATGCTAAATTCTGAAGATGCAAATAAAGACAAAAATAATCTTTGCCCTCAAGGAGCAAACAATCTAAGGGCTGAGGTGGGGTCGAGGAAGACACCAATTGACCAAAGCATAAGGGTAGTAGTGGGAGATGAGGCAGAAAAGGTAGTTTGGGCTCAAAGCATGGAAGGCTTTGAGTATCAGGCTAAATGTGAGTATTCTCCCAAGTTGTCCCTCTTCCTTTCCCTCATCTTCAACTACCAGCTGTTAAAAGAGGACGATAATTCTATATCACAATTGAAGGTAGTGCCATCCAACAACAAACAAATGTATGTTTGCCTACTGAAAGAAAATGAAAGCACAATATAGTAGAAAGTTCCTTTGATGGCTAAATCAGGAAATCTGGAGATCCTAGCTCATACCACTGCCACCAACTAACTATGTATTTTTGAACAATTCGTTTAACCTTTCTGAGTCTCCACTTCCTCAGCTATCGATGATAAGATTGGACTAGGTTGATTTAAATGAATATTTATTTAGGTCCTACTATATACAAAATCCTTTTCTAAGAGCTCAAATTAGACATGATACCTGATGTCAAGAAGCTAAGAATCTTGAAATTATTTCTAAAGACTATCTCAGAGCTAACATTTTTTGATTTTGTGAATTTTCTTAGCAGATACCAGGAACCACTATCCCAAGAGGATACATTCAGTAACATGAGCTCATTTCTTTTTCCTATAGTGGTAGCCACACTGATGATGTTAGGGTCCTTTTTTTGGTGAGCCCAAAGGAAACAAGACAGATGATGCAAAATACACAGAGAGTAGAGCTTTATTAAGCTACACACGTACATACGCAGAGGAAGAGACCGAAAGGAGTGGTCTCCCCCCCCCAACCCCGAGTAAATTCCCAACACTCTTTATATAGTTCACAGCAAGACTTAGAGCAAAGGTGGTTATCACTCTAAGGGCATGGTCTATAGGCTCGTGCAGGGGCCCGTTGGGTGGGTTGTATACAAGGTCTTATCTAGGATACACACTTCAGCTTGCAAGGGGTCTTATCTAACATACACACACACAGCCTGTAGGTTTGGGCAAGGGTCAGTTTGGCCATCTACTACATTCCTCACTTTTTTTTTTTTTTTTTTTTTTGGTCTAGGGGTCAGGGGGAATCGCCTAGTGCTGGCGCTGAAGAACTAGTACCTGTATGGTATTTAGGCGGTTCTTCACAAATCTAACTAGAGCATTTAGGATGCAGGGAAAAGTACAAGAGGTCTCAGAAGAGAGGAGATCAAGGTGGCGAGACAGGGGGAGGAATGGAATAATTAGGCATACCAAGGGCTGGCCTTTTCTCTCTCCCTCTTCTGGGCTTCCAGGCCCTCTCAAAGCTTGCTTAGAGAGTCCCTGATAAGTCCAGAATGATTAGCATAGAAGCCGCACTCTTCACCCAGGGCCACACAGGGGCCTCCTTCCTTAAGGAAGAGGACATCCAGGCCTCATCGGTTTTGAAGGGCTACCTCGGAGAGGGAGGTGAGGGACTTGTTGAGAAGGGCAATAGAGGATTCCAGCCTGGCTAGGTCCCCGTCGACTGCCTGGTGGAGCTGGTGGAACCCGTGAGCCTGTGTTATGAGGGAGGCAATGCCTGCCCCTGAAAGCCCTAGGAGGGTGGCTAGGGTGAGGGTAAGGGTAACGGGTTCCTAGACGATATGCGGTCCCATGTTTGGGGGAGGTCCTGACCAGTACAATAGAGAACCGATCCCTTGGATATGTTAGCCAAGGGTTTTTATAAGATTTCTGGACAAAGGGGTCAGGAAGCATCTGGCAGTCAGTCAGAGGGGGCATCAGGGACAGGGAATCAGGAAGCATCTGACAGCCATCCATCAAGGGGGAAAAAGGAGGGTGTTAGGGTCAAGGGTCAGAAAGCCTCTGGTATTTTAGGCCTGTCAGGGGAAGATAAGAAAGACTGTACTGGGTTAAGAATAGGGGAAAGGTACATAGTGGAAGCAAAGGGATTTTCCTGAAACTTTTTCACTATGGGGGTACAATGTTCTATGCTGTCTCTGGGGTACAATGTCCCACAAGGTCCCATGCCGTCTCCCCATCCCTCCTCCAAATGTCTAAGGGAAGAGGGTCGATGGTTTCAATCTTCTGTAGCTTCTTCAAGCTGAGAAGGGGCGTAGAATCTCTGAGAGGGGGAGCAAGAGGAGGAGCTGTGGGCACAGGGTCTTCAGGGGCACCTCTGAAGCGAATGCCACGGTCCTGAAGGCTTGGAGACCAGAGACTGTTTCCCCAGACTGACAGACAGGTCACAAGGGGGGAGCATCCATCCCTAAGGCAGAAGGATAGAACCTAGGACTGGGGCAAAAACTAGAACACCAGATACAAAAAGAAAATTAACACATTAGAAACTGATATTAAACATTAACATTTGGGTATCTTAGGCAATAGATTTTATCCCCAAAAATCATCCTCTGACAGGAATTGAACCTTTTAGGACATTTGATCCCTAAATTGTTTGCAGAGTTGGCATGTGATGTTTCTGTTAAAAAATATCCTTTTGCAAGGCTCCCATTAATATGGCATCTATAACTACTTGAATAATAATATTTTACAGATAAATTTCTTTATCCCAGATCCTAGAGGAAATCCAGAAAGCCCTGGGTTATTTCCATGCTTCAGACCCAAACTTCAGTTGTGGTAAATTAAGGCTGCAAGCTATGTCATCTATCACTAAACTTCATCTACTTCTCAAAGTGTGTTCCCTAACAATTTGATAATTTTCAATTATTAACCTAATAGGTTGTTTGGGGAGATGGAAATATTAATTTACAACTTGCATTAAGTGCTGATTATGTGAACTTGCTCCAAAAAGGGAAGGCAGATAGAAAAGCATTTCCTCTTGTCCCAAGGGATACATAGTGAGGGGCTCCATGTACAGGCCAAAGCTGACACTGGCTCATGCCATCCTTGTGTCACTCAAGCATTAGTAGCCTAGATGGTCAGAAGAGGTCCAGTCCAGGTTGAGCCCTAGAATTGCCTCTCTAACCATCACAGAACATTCTCTGTCTTTTGCAATATGTCATCATTGGATCTCAGAAGCCTTCTCCTTCCTTAAAGACAAGTCTTTTCCATTACAGCTCAGAGAAATTCTGCTAAGCAGCAGTCTTGAAACAGTTTCCATACCCTCAAACAAGCCTTTCACATCCCTACTAGGCTGATCAATCAGTTATGCTTACATATTTTTGCAATAATTAACATATCACACTCCAGTCACAAAACCTGAATTAAGGAACAGGAGTGCTGGATTGAGTAGCTCCACAGTAAATATAAATCAGGGCTGTATTGTCTCCTGTACCTGGGCCATCTGAAAGACTAAGACAAGCCAGACAGGAATCTCTTCAGTGTAATTTCCAAGAGAAATTCCAGAATCGTTTGTGATTTTCCCAACACTATATACACTAATTTTAGAAATTATCCCCAAGGTCAAGGATCAAATTATAAGAGTAGAACATCTATTTATTGTCTCACCTCCATATCTGTTCTCTTTCATCTCTCCTCTCTTTCTCTTCCCCTCAAACCCTCTGCTTAAAAGGCAGAACACAACTTTCATTTACCTGTCACAAATCTGCATACTCAGGACATTTAATACCTCTTCACTTTCTTTAGCTCTCTGTTACCATCACAAAAATAAACATACCATTTGGTATCCCTTCAAATGTTAACCAATAACTCCCAAGAATTGAGACACTGTACCTTTAGCATAGTGCTCATTATAAGATTCAGTTCATAGTACAAATTGGTAAACTGAGGTAACCACTAAGTATTGAACAAAACCAATGGTACAGTCAGGTTTACAATAAGCTTTTGCTTACATTCAAACAATTCTTAAAGCACATGTTTTAGCAGCTATTTATATAAAAGTCACATTTAGAGGAATATCATAAAGCATATAGTATTTCCAATTACAAGATTTGAAACCTTTTAAGCACTACAAACCTTAAAGCAAGCCTTTTAACAAGCAGGCTGCTTATCTATCTTCAAGACCAGTGAGTCAAATATAATAATAAAGTTAGTCAATTTTAACACATTGAGATAAAAAACCATTTATGATCATTTTAAACCCCCAAAAAACATTTTTAATCAATTTAAACACTTAAACCTATTACATATTTTTAACCCGCTTATGACGGAAAGATAAACAAGGAGGAAAACAGTCTTCTTGAGACTAACCTGGGCATTGTGCAGAGATGGCAGGGATCCTGCACCCCTTAACTCAGGCAAGCTGTGAATAAGGAACCTCCCCTTAACTCAGACAGGCTGTGAACAGGGAAACTCCCTTTCCCCTGTAACAAAAGAGATACAACTCTGGCCACATCTTGATAGCCTAAGCCCAGAGGATCTCAGACTGACCCCCACTCACTAAATGCCTGAGTGCAAGGAGTCATGTCCACACTCTTTGAAAAAGATACTTTTAAGCTAAGCTTGAAGTTCTCTCATCCCTGAGAAGGGCCTCCTTCCCGAACCCAGGGGTTCACCATTTGCACCCTTATAACAACTGTACTGCCAAAAAAACAAAAAAACTATTTTACAAGATATCCATGACTTTTCCATCAACTTTTACTTGCTTGAACATCTCCTTAAACCCTCTGAAGTATACAATTAAAATATACTCATCTTTAAACTCTTTAAGATCTTACTTATGTACTGTGCTGCTATATCAGTTCCTAAATATCAAAGTGGAACAATTAAAAGTATTTCTCTCTTTTCCTTCCTGTTTGCAAGGAAGAGTTAAATAGCTTGATTTAGGTTTTTATGACTTAACAACCTTGTCTCTTATCTCTCTTTACCAAGTGAGATCACTTGCAATTTAAAATTTAGCAAGTACCAAAATCTTCATAACAAATTATTTTCAACAAACTTTAGTTTGAACTCCACAACTTCTAAATAACTTCAAGTCCTTTAGTAATCTTTCAGTATATAAACAACTGAATTGCAAAGTATTTGCTCTTATTCCTTTCAAACCTGTTTAAAACAGGATAGAGCCTCCAGTTTAGCTTCCTTTACCTCAAAGTATCGCTTACATAACTGATTGAATTCCATCAATATTATTTTGATTTACCATTTGTTCTAGAATTCACACCTATTATTTCTTTATCAATTACTCTTATTTCCTCTGGCTTCTCCTCCTTTACCATTATTGTAAAAAGAGGAAAGGTACTATATTTAATTGCATGTAATCCTATTAGCTTCCTGGGCTGGTCAAATTTCCCTTGTCAGTTTCATACAGTTTGCACATCATATATCCTTAACCTATTCAGGTGGAAAACTTAATTCTCTTTATAGTCTAAATGCATACATATTTTGTATTCCTTCATCAGTACTTTCTAGGAATTTGAATCTGAATACATGTTAATCTCTAGATCACAAATTCCTTCTTATACATTGTATGCATTTAAAAAACAAAAACCAAAAATCCAAAACCCTTACCTTCCCTTTTGGAGTCATTATTGGCTCACAGGCAGAAGAGTGGTAAGGGTAGGCAATGGGGGTCAAGTGACTTGCCCAGGGTCACACAGCTGGGAAGTGTCTGTGGTCAGATTTGAACCTAGGACCTCCTGTCTCTAGGCCTGGCTCTCAATCCACTGAGCTACCCAGCTGCCCCCTGTACACATTTTTTTAAAAACAATTCATAAAACTTAGTCAAAACAACACTATTTAGAAATTCCATCTTTTGCAAAATACCCAATTCTTAGTACCTGTATTATTAAAACCCATGCAGAGATTAACCATTTTAAAAAACAAAAACTTCTTGGGTGTCATATGATTATTTGTTGCTAGTTCTGACAGCACATACATTAAAAGAACATCTCATTTTGAAAAATCCCAAGTTTAAATTCTAGAACAAGTTCTCAATAATAACATTCAACTTTATCTGAATAACTTTTACATTTACAAAATAACCAGCATAATTTCTGACCTTATAGAAAAAAAACATTCCCTCTCTGTGTCAGACTGGTTATTAACCACATTTAGACACTTCTCAATTCACTGCTTAACAAACGTCTAACCATGAGTTTTTGTGCTCAATAAAATCTGGTTAATATTTCACATTTGACTGATAAACAGTTACCACAAAAATAAAATTACATTGTACCATATCAACATTATTAGCAATCCTTAACCCTTAAAATCAAATCTTAAGTGAAAATGCTTCCAATTATGGAGTAAAATCTTCCTTTTCTGCTCTGAATCTTTCTCTTTTTCACTCCTTTGGGGGCCCATCCAAAGGGAGAAAGAGGAAAAATCATTGAACAGATATTTTCTCTTGTCCTCTGCTGAGGATTTCTGACTGTGGGAAGTTCAATCTTTCAACTCCCCCTTTCTTGTAATGTCCAATTTAAGAATACATAAAGACAAAACTGTGACAAAGACAACAATAAACAAAAACATACAACCTTATGACAAGCATGCTTTAAAAGGAAAAAATCAGTTCTTTAGGATCCATGGTTAAAAAAGAAATGTTTGCTGTGAGAAAGCTCATTAAAACAGTTGCAGCACACTGTCCCCTTCAACTGGGGGTATTCAGGTACATTAATCTGATTGACTGAACTGACTTCCTTGTCCCCTAACTCTCCTGAGAAAGGGGGATTTTGATGTTTCCAATTATATAAATCAGAGGAGGTCAATGGCCAGTATTGATGAACCATTAGCCCACCTGGGTCCATGGGTCCCACGGTCCGGACAGGGAGGGCCACTGTGGAGGAAGGTAACTGGCTCATTTCGGGAGCAAGAGGGCTGCGGCCCCTTGTCCCATGGGCTAGGGGAGGTGAAGATAAAACAGGGGGAACTGCCTGGGCAGGAAGTGCTGCCTGGGCTTCCCCCGGTGGGGGAGGGTATATGGGAGCTGGGGAGTTGTAAGGGAGAGATAAGGGAAGGTCCAGCAAAGATTCCTCCGGGGCTGGGAGGACTGGTGGTGCTGAGGGGTTGGGCTGTCCCTTGCTCTCAGATGGGTCACAGGCTGCTTTGTCTAGGGGGCTGAGTAGGTGTAAGGCTTGAGCCATGGGGGAGGGAGAAAAGAATAACAGAGGAAAGAAAGATAAAGAAGAGACTGCGTAGTGTCAAAAAAATTCTGTGGGGAGCAACCTCCGGTTGAGCCTTCTGAAGGGAACGGGGAGCCCCAAAAGGCCAGGGCCAGCCAGGCCAGAGGTCCCTCATCCACCCAGGACTGAGTAAGGCGTCCCTCAGTCAGCCCTCGGTGTCTAATCTTACAAACCCACAATTTCTCCAGAGGACTCGAGCCTCTTTCTACTTTGGTGGTTTCAGCGCTTTTCCGCCCGCAGGATTCGATCCTGTGCACCACAGGACTTGAACCTGTAGTCTCACGAGGCTTCCACCCGCAGAAAAACTCCTGCGCACTCCCGGCCGGCAGGTGGGGCAACCCTAAAGGACTCGAACCTTTGTACCCCCAAGACCCTTCGGCCAGGGAGCAAAAGAAGCAACTCACAACTCACGGGACTCGAATCCGTGACACAGCTAAATTTGGCCAGAACCGAACCTGAGCAGGAAGGGGAGAAGGGGAGGAGGGGAGGGGGAGGAAGGGTAGGGAAAAGGTATAGGCACTCACTTCCCCAATTTCTCAGCCGTTTTTCCCTCGGAGAAATGGAGATGTGATAATTTCGGGTCCGGACTCAGAAAAAGGTCAAGGAAAACAGCCAACGTCAACCACCCCCTCTCAGGTTAGGTATTCACCTCTTGCCAGAGATGGACCACGGTGCGTAGGCATAGGCGGGCCGTATAATCCCCGGCCAGGCGGACGCCCTGCTACCCATATGCACAGCGTGGGCTGTTTTTCCTTGCCGTCAAGGCACCCAGTCACTCAGCAGACACACATCCAGTCACACAAGTAATCCTTACCCCAGATACCGGTTCTGGGATTTCAGTCAATCAAGTTCCCAGGCTCACTCAGGGTGGCTTCCACTCTCTGTCTGCTGTTCCTAGGGCATATTCCCAAGAGGACGAGCCCCCATATGTTAGGGTCCTTTTTTTTGGTGAGCCCAAAGGAAACAAGACAGACAATGCAAAATACACAGAGAGTAGAGCTTTATTAAGCTACACACATACATACGCAGAGGAAGAGACCGAAAGGAGTGGTCTCCCCCCTCCCCCCCCCCCCCCGAGTAAATTCCCAAGACTTAGAGCAAAGGTGGTTATCACTCTAAGGGCATGGTCTATAGGCTCGCGCAGGGGCCCGTTGGGTGGGTTGTATACAAGGTCTTATCTAGGATACGCACTTCAGCTTGCAAGGGGTCTTATCTAACATACACACACAGCCTGTAGGTTTGGGCAAGGGTCAGTTTGGCCATCTACTACAATGACTAAATATCTTGTCAAGGGAACTAAGTTTAGAATCACTAGTAAGAAGTGGGAAAAAAGGGACTCTTTTAGTCCCCCCATATGTATACACATTTATATGTGTGTGTATTTATTTTTATATATACATATATATTCTATCCTTCTATTTCTGTCTGCTTATAATTTCCCAAGAGCCAGGGATTTATATTATTCAAATCATTATCTGAACTAGAGTAGCTACAACTAACATGATTGTCTGATCATTGTAATTGTTACAGTGACTTACTGATATAACTCTTGAATTTTTAACCTTAAAAACAATAGTAACTTTGTTCCCTAAGAGTCTTTCCTTATATTTCAGAATGTCCTTTGAATATAGATTTAAAAAACACCTAAAACCCCCAGAAAAATAAAAATATAATTATAAAGGATTTTCTGTTACTTCCTGACTTTTTCTTCATAACATGAGCAATATCAAAATATATTTAAGCTACTTGGATATGGTTAAGAGGAGAGTAATAAAGGTGACCAAAAGAAAGAGAAAGATCATCTAAGAACTAAAGAACCTGCAATTATTTAGCTTTGCAAAAAGAAAGCTCATTCATTCAGCAATTTACGGAACTCCTGCTGTGTACCAGGCACTGTGTTTCAAGCTGTGGGAATACAGAGATGAATAAGATGAAATCTCTTCCTTTAAAGAGATTCTCATTGTGCAGACAAGACATGCATGCAAATTATTATAATAATGTAATGGGAGTATTGGTCAATCAGGTCCTGCCCAGTCCTTGAAGGATGCACAGATATTCCCTGACTTATTTCAGTCCATGCAATCACGTGGGAACTTTGGGGAGCCAATCTCCAATCATGATGACTCCATGGATGGTACTGTGTGATGACAATAAGACTTCTAATTGTCACAGAACCAGAAGTTCAAAAATTATTGAAATGGAACTGAGTGTATAAGTGTCTCACCCAGCTCTTTTTGTTACTGTGAAGAAACTAGGTTTCTCTGCCGTGATCTCTAGAATGGAGTGAGAGAAACATGTCAATCCAGTCTCCCACCCAGGCATGGTAGCTGTGAGCACATGATCTTCTCTCTTCTTTTGTGTTTATTTCTGTTTTTAAGTGAATAAATATTCTGAGATGGAAATGCCTAGGTGACCTGATGAGTTCATGAGGTCCAGAGGTTCCATGAGAAGTTCCACAGGTAAGCAGAAACACTATAGAGGCCAACAACAGACGAATTGTTTGTATAGATAGTTGAGAGAAAAAAAAGTCGTCCAACAACAAACACCTTCAGGAAGAAAAAGTACTGCCTTTGGACTCACTAGAAATATCAAGCCCACCTAGTCTTGAATTATACTAAGGATAACTCTATTAGAACTTTGCTAAGAGAGAAAAGGCTTTCAAAGGCCAAGAGTTGAGAATGTACCTTATGCCACATGTTCTTTGCATATGTGCCTTGCTACTACTATACAGTAGTACTTTGTTTTATGTGACCAAATGTCCCAAGATCCTTCACTTAAATTGAAAATCATGCATACTAGAGAACCCTATTATTTAATAAGTATTTCTTATACAAACATACTCAAGCACTTTACAGATTTTCTTAGGCTTATGAGAGCTACCAACATCACTTCTTACACTTTGGGGCAATTATTAATAATTAAATACTGTTGATGAAACAAAGAAAAGCAGTGCTCTGACACAGTGAGACTTGTTATAAGTGAGAACTGTGGACAAAGATGGATGTGGAAGTTAATGTTTGATGCAAAACAATATAATGCCTCACACTAAGACTTCTTAAAGCAAAAACGAGCATGATTGCACAAACTGCTGTGAGGCTTTATGCCACATGGGAAAATGGCAAAGTTTTAGCTCATAATTAAATTTTTTTTTATTTTAAGTATTTTGGGCCTAATTTTTTTCATGCCAATCATATATACCTGAATTTGTGTGTGTTATATATGTGTAAAATAAAGTCCTATTGTAATTTACATTTGAGTACATTTTTTTTTCCAGGGACTTTGTATGTTCAAGAAGAGAGTTCATCCCCAATATAAACTTGCTTATATTTGTATAAAGCATTTTTGTTAAACTTTTTCATGAAAACTCTTTTCTCAACCCTAATGGAGGGAGAGCAGTTAGACTTGGAATCAGGATGCAACCCTGAATTCAAATTTGACCTCAGAAAGTTACTAGCTCTGTAACTCTGGACAAGTCACTTAACCCTGTATGCTTCATGTTCCTATAAGTAAAATGAGCTAGAAAAGGGAATGAGAAACCATTTCAGTATCTTTGCCAAGAAAACCCCAAATGAGGTCACAAAGAGTCAGACAGGACTGAAATGACTGAACAACAACAAATAGAATTTGACCTGTTTGAATATAGGGAACACTTTTGTCAGGATTCATGAATGTTCAAAGTTGTGATTCCTAACCATAACCCCTAGAACTTTAAGAACAGTCATAATCGGGTCCTCTGAGAAACCAACCCACCAATACAAGTGGAGTTAGAAAAGTAGCCTTGGAAAGGATATTACACACAGGGCTTTATCTAGGATAATTTTATTTTAGACTGCAATTAATCTGTTTTCTAATGTGTTTCCTTACAACTCAGATCAGTTTGATTTTTTAAAATAAATTTACTTGTTTGTTACATTAAAATTCCCAGGTTATCCCACCCTTTCTCCCTTCTTCATACTAGAGAAAGAATCATTTAACAAAAAAAATACATACATATAAATATGTATATATATATATATATATATATATATATATCTGTCTTGACATAGTTCTATTTTATCAGTTCTTTCCCTGGAGATGGACAAAGTCATTTTCCAAACAATATTGCTGTATTTAATGTCTTCTTGGTTCATTTTATTTTCATGTAGTCTTTCCAGATCAGTTTCTAGTTGATAACATTTGCTTATTTGAACACTTGTATTGGTTACTTGTTATTTACTGTACCTGGTTTGAGAAAGATAGAAAGGGCTATAATCACCCCATATAGCAGAAAATGGTCAATTCTTAAGGCTTAGTACACTTGTAACAACTTAGAAAACTACACATAGCTCTTTATTCATATTACTTATTATAAGTGAAATATGCAATGTGTCCAAATTGCATAAAAGATCAGGATTTTTCCATTGCTCATAGACCTGTGTTTCATCCTAACATAGAGAATTGTCAGGGGATGTAGCTTACCAGCAGCTACAAAATATTCTTTTATGGGTGACCACCTGAAAGGGAAGTTGAAGACTATGGAAAAATGGGTGGAAGGGTTTAAAGAGAGAGAACATAAGGAGAGAAGAAAGACACAGAGACGAAGGGTTCAAAAGCATGGCATTCAGTCTGTGTTGCTTCTCTGATGGAATTGAGAGAGAGAGAAAGAGAGAGTTACACATGAACGCATTTTTTATTGCAGATTCAAGGAATTGGGGAATGGGAGGTAGTTATTGGCTCAGTTAACAACCACAAGATCAAGGAATTGGAGGCTAAGAAAATGTAGAAGTCAGTGCCTAGCCCAGAGGTTCATTTGACCTTTGGACTGCAGGTGCCATGAGGGGTCAGAATACCATAAGATTAGAGTTTTGCTTTATTACAAAAATCAATAAATCAATCATGTGAAATATAAGATTTATTATCCATAAGTCTGGCACATGAGTATATTGCTCATAAGAGTCAGCTTTTGAATATAACTTTGATACTTTCATGATTAGTTCATACCTGGAACCCTACAGGGGAGAATCCAAATCAAATCTTCCACCTTATATCATTTTCATTTAAGAAAAACTATCATATCAAAAATTTCTCTTTATATGTCATTGCTCTCAATAAATTTGTAAAGTAGCACATCTTCCTCAACATCAATTTCAATAAAATATACATATGGAATCAAATGAACATCTTTAATGACATCTGTTTCTTCATTCACTTGAATGCATAATAGGAAGATTTTAGCTTCTTAATTAATGGATAACAAAGGTATTCAGACATATGGACAATTCTCTTTCTTACCATATTATCTGCAAGTGAGAACATTTGAAGCTGCTTCGCATATTTATTCATCAAGCACTATTTGATGAAGTAAATAGCTGCAGGTAGCATAAGCATTTTTTCCCATTCAATGGTACTTTTTTACACTTAACAGTTCTGTGAATAGTCTTAGAAATTATAATTATCCTTCTGACGTCACAGACATAGGTTTTCGTTTTGTTTTAAGAAATTCTTTTTGTTTATGAGTATATGAATTCCTTGAGAGCAAAAACTATCTTACTTTTTTCCTATTTGTATCCCCAGCATTTGGCACAGGGCTTTGACCATAATAAGCATTTAATAAATGCTTTATTTATTCATTAAAGGCATCTAATTTTCTTTTTTCTTTTCCTTTTTAAATATTTTTCCATGTTTACATGATTCATTTTCTTTCCCTCCTCTCTTCCCTCCCCCCTCTCAGAACCAACAAATAATTCCACTGGGTCGTACAAATGTTATCACTTGATACCTATTTCCATACTATTCATTTTTGCTATAGAGCAATTTTTAAGGAAAGAAAGTATATAAATGGAGATTTTGAGCCTTGGACTTCATCCCTCATAAGTCCCTTAATTTTCCCAAAACGCCCTTTAATCTCTTGGTCATGTTATTATTTTATATTTGGCTGTAACTCCTCCCTCTTGCTCTGTTTTGTTCCTGGGAGCAGGTTGGTTGGTAACCTTTTAGTTATGTTTCTGTTAGTTTATTATTAATAAAATATTCATAAATATAATATTTAGTATTTTGAATATTAATTTTAATCACAACATTTTTGGAGACCACAAAGGGACAGAATCCTCAAATTTTTTAACAGATTTTCAGTATAGTTACTAAATAAGTTTGTCTAAGAGCTGAGAGCTAAGGGTTTCCCTTTCTCTCCCTACGCTCCCTTGGTTTTTTTTTTCTTCACCTGCCAGCCAGCCTGCCTGCTTTCACCCCATCTCACCCACTGCAGACTCCACCTACTAGCCCATCAGCCAGCCAGACACCTGCTTTTGCTGCTGCTGCCTTTTTGTACCCATCTGCTTGAGCCAACATTCTGCACCGTTCCCTGCCCGGCCTGCAGCCTGCCAATCCTAGCTGCTTTTTTCCAATGGACTGGTGAGAACTTCAATCCTTTCCCCCACTCCACATGGGTTTTCCAGCCTGAGCTACCATTTTTTAAGCCAAAGTCTTAAACTGATGCTGGACTTCTGGCTGAGAGAGACTTGCAACTCAGGATTTTTTCCCCCCCACAGGAAGGGGACTTCCGCAGTTTTTCTTTTGAGAGCAAAGACACTAAATCAGTAGATTCTAAGTAGAAGTTTTGGGGATTTTGTCTCTCTACCTTTTGACCAGCTCTCTCATATGCAAATGCCCTATTGTTCTCCCTCTAGAAATTTTGCTTGTTTTTTTTTTACTCTATAAACCAAACCCCATTTAACCTCTTCAGGAATAATGCTGTTTCAAAGCATACTTGAAACTCTGAAACAACAGTTTGTATTGGTAGGACTAAAAAGTGCAGTTTGGATCTGCTTAATTCTTTTCCTGGGGATTTTTGTGTTGATTTAATACCTTGCAGTTGAGAGCTTTACTAATCTTAAGATTCAGGGGAGAAATTCATCTCCTCATACCCCTTTGGTTTTTTGCCTTACTCATACCCATTATAAGGGTCAAGCACACTATGTTCTATGCAGAATTTGCCCTCACTATGACAAAATTCAGAGCTCTGACAAACAAAACCTGAATGGTTGATTTATATGGAGGAGGGAAAAGAAGTTTATTGCTTAATAATCATTCTCAATTTCTCCCCTCCCTAATAGTGAACAAGTCTATTGGAATTGCTTAAAAGGGTTTTGACTGCATTGCTTGTTATTTCCTTATATTATTGTATTTGCTGATTTCTTTAAGGTTTAAATTTTTTAAGTTTTTCTGTATTAATATAATTAATATTTATTCTGTTATATGATTCCTTATCTTTACTGTTTCCCTATGATTTTACTAAACAACATATCATTGTAAAAAGTCCATGAACATCTAACACAAAAACAATTTTTAAGTTGTAAAAAGCCCATAAGGTTTATGTATCCTGGATTTGCCATCTTAAATATCGAGGTCACATGTTGCTTATACAACCTTGGAGAATATAATGACTTAAGAATTTAAATTGTAATTTTATAAAGGGTTTTTAGAAATTACTTTAGATACCTAGTACCATCTGAATGGATGATAGGTGTGTGTATATATATGTAAAATAAAGAATGTTGTATTAAAGGTAGAGAATCAAATAGAAGTTCCTAACAAAACTTTATATATAAAACAGGAAGCCAAAAAGAGCTCCTGCATGCATGATATTGTAATTCTTTAGTTTAATTTACTTCCAGAAGGATCTAAATTCTTGGTGATGTTCTAGACCCCAAAAAAGATTTTCCTGAGCAGTACAGAGGTTTGTGTTTTTGCCAAGGTTGAAAGAATTATTACATCTTTATAACTTGTGACAAGTATCCATCAGTTCATAGATTTTTTTTAAACATCACACAGCAAGTGACTATGTATAAACTTATGTAAATCCTATATAATAATGGGTTTGTTTGCTATTGTCAATAACTGGGCTATTGTGAATTTTGGGAATTTGGGAATTTATTTGACTGTGCATTATCTACTCTACTACTGTTTCATTTTTATACATCTGCTATTTTGTAAAAATCATTTGTACTCATGCAGTGGATCATGGCCAAGTTTAAAAAGGAAATGGATCTCATTTTTTGATGGGGAATTTTTGTATTCTACCTCCCCTTGTCTGACACAGTGTGACACTGATTTTAAGTTATATATTTCTGATTTTTAAAACATTTTTTTCTTATTGTTTTTTCCTTGTATTTGCAATATAATATTTGAGTACTTTGAAGCACATATAAACAATATTAGTCTTTTTTTAAATTTGCAGTAATATAAGTATAAAATATATTTGTTCTAATATAAATGTGTACCCAAAAGGATTTAAACTATAGAATAATACCATTGGTTGTTTAAATAATTATGGGACTTTGCTTAATTATTCTGTCTGATTCCAGAAGAGTATTTTAAAAAGAGCCACTGCACAGTACTATAGAAGCACAAAGTCAACCTGCATAGTGCAAATCTAGCACAAGGTCAAAGAGACAACCAATCCCATTGGTATTGATGTAATTTTGAGCCAAGAGGACTTGAACTTGTTTGGGGTTCAAGGTTGTGGCGCTTAACATATGTTAAGACACAGGACTTCCTCTGAACCACATTCTATCCAATCACCTCATCCTGACTCCTATTCTGGCTCCTATAATCTAGTTCCTTTTTTCTGTCTTTTATAAGTGTGGCAAACTTTCTGTAGTTCTGGCTACTGACTGGGTAAATGCATAATTACTTAAATCATTTTAATTGGGCCCTGATTCAAGGACCTGTTATAGTTTTACTTCTCCTTTACTTTGATTTTTTTAGACATTAAGACTTTGACATTTTAATTTCATCCAAAGTTATTTTTTATCTTTTATGAGGATTTTTTTATGTTTTTGATTTCTTTTGCAATTGATTCATATACCTTATAACTCAGTCACGTATCCCTGAGTGATCCCTGTTTGTTATTATTTTCCTCAGGGGGGATTTTGTTATTGTTGTGAACTTTGATTTGAATTTAGGAAATTTTAGGATAAGAGATTCTCTACCTCCCAGAATCCAGACAAAGAACCTGTTTGGAGAAGGTGCCATGAAGATGCTTATAGAGACCACACACTGCATCAAGAAGATCCAGAATTGAACTTTGGGATGTGAATTTGAATTTTGGGGGGTTGAAAGCATTTGTTTTGAATGTATACTTTTATGCCACAGAGGACTGCCCCAAATTTGTCTTTTGTTAATGTAGCAATCATTGATTTTGTTCTTTTTCTCTTTTATCCACAAATTATTGCAATTTATATGTTGGTTATGTTTTTATTATCCATTGGGAAGACTGGTCTCCCAAAGGATCACAGGGGGGTATGTATAAATGAAGATTTTGAACCTTGGACTTCATCTCCCATAAGTCCCTTAATTTTCCCAATATTCCCTTTAATCTCTACTGAGCCTCCGTGTTTGCTTAGTCACATTATTTTTTATATTTGGCTGTAACTTCTCCTTCTTGCTCTCTTTTGTTACTGGGAGCAGGTCGGTTAGTAACCTTTTAGTTAGGTCTCTTTTAGTTTATTATTAATACAATATTCATAAATATAATATTTAGTATTTTGCATATTAATTTTAATTACAACAAAAGGCATCTAGTTTTCTTGAAAAAAAGTGATTCTCTTTTCTTGCTAATATATTCTGTGTAAATACTTCCAAGATAACATTACCTATCAGATTTATGGATAAAAGAATAATTTATGAATAAACCAGAATCATGAAGCATTGTGAGATGTAAAATGGATAATTTTAACTACATTAAATTAAAAAGGTTTTGTGTAAATAAAACTAATGTACCAAGATGAAGGAAAGCAGTAAATTGGGAAAATTTATACACAGTTTCTTGGATAGAAATCTCATATCTAAAATATATATATCAAATTTTTAAGAATATGAACTATTCCCTAATTGATAAATGGTCAAATTATATGAATAGAAAGTTTTGGGATGAAGAAATCAGTGTCCATGCTGCTTTTGTGGAAGAAAAAATATAAATAATATAAAATATAAATATTATGGCTGTATATTGTGGCACAATCGAACATAACAGACTTCTCTACTAGCAGCAATGTTTATGTAAAGTATAGGAATGTGACTAGATAGGAAGAAGAGATCCCCAGGTTTAGTTTTGTCACTATGGTTTTTCCCTGCCCATTCACTGATACAGGAAGTCAGAAGAAGTTTAGATTTGGGGAACTGGGAAACATCAAACCCTAAATATGTTTTGAAGTTATTGAACATGTAGCCCTTACATGAATACCAGTTATAGCTTAAACTTAAAAAGTTAAAAGTAGATGATATGAGGAATGTTCACTATGAACAAGTTGACAAAAAGTCCAATTCCCTGGGTCAAGAAGAAGGATTCAAATAAAAGATTAAACCTTGAGCCAGCTTCAAAAAGAGTACTACGATTTGGCTTGACTTGACTGTTTGCTCAAGGCCTTGGCTCCTTAGGCAAAGAATCTCTTTCAAAATTTAAATATCTAATAGCCAAAAACTCTATTTTAGCTGAAAGGAAGAGAAAAATAAACTTGTAGAGGAAAAAGAAAAGGTGGGAGGGCACCCAGAGGGTTCTTTTTAATCCAACTAGGGTTAATGCAATAAGCTATGGAAAAGTCTGTGGGTAGTGAAATACTTTGTAGATGTGTGATTACTCAATCAATCAGCAAGCATTTATTAAGCTCTTTGTGTGTGCCAAGCATTGTGTTAAGCAATACAGATACAAAGAAAAAAGAAAAACACTCATTTTTCTCAAGGATATGTTTCTAATAGAACCAATATTAAAGGGGAAGGCACTGTTATTCAATCACTTAGTCATGTCTGACTCTTCATAACTCCATGAACCATTATCATGTCATCCACTACTTCCCAAAGTCCATCCAAGCTTATACTCTATTTATCTAACTGTCTCAACTTCTGCTGTACCCTTCTCCTTTTGCCTTTAATCTTTCCCAGAATAAGAGAGATGATGCTGTCCTGTTTTTGCATTATATGGCCAAAGTATTTAAGTTCGAGCTTCAGTATTTATCTTTCCAGTGAATAGTCTGAATTAATTTCTTTAAGTATTGACTGATTTGGTCTCCATATTATTCAAAGGACTTTCAAAGTCTTCTATAGCACCACAATTTGAAAGCATCAATTTTGCAGTGCTTACCTTTCCTTATAGTCCAACTTTCTTAGCTACCCATTGCTACTAGAAAAACTATCACTGACTATACAGACTTTTGTTATCAAGATGATGTCTCTGCTTTTTAGTATGCTGTCCAGATTTGCCATAGAGTTCCTTCTAAGGAATATAAATTTTTTAATTTTTTTTTTACTTTTATACTTAATTTTTATTGTTTTATTTTGTTTTGGTGCTTTCTTTTGCAACATAGCTAAAATAAAAATATGTTTTGCATGACTTCACATGATTAATATCAAATTGCTTACATTCTCAAGATGGGGGGAGAGTTGAGAAAGAGGGAGAGAATTTGGAGCTCAAAATTTTTTTAAATGATAGTTAAAATTTCTTTTATGTGTATTAGAAAAAAGTATATATATGTATATATATCTTTTTACTATATATTTATTTTTAAAGTGTTGTTTTTTATGATATTTTTTTAACATTTATTAATATTCATTTTTAACATGGTTACATGATTCGTGCTCCTCCTTTCCCCTTCAACCCCCCCCCGCACACCCCCCACCCATGGCCGATGCGCATTTCCACTAGTTTTGTCATGTGTCCTTGATCAAGACCAATTTCCAAATTGTTGGTAGTTGCATTGGTGTGGTAGTTTTGAGTCCACATCCCCAATCATGTCCACCCCAACCCATGCGTTCAAGCAGTTGTTTTTCTTATATGTTTCCTCTCCTACAGTCCTTCCTCTGAATGTGGGTAGCTTTCTTTACCATAAATCCCTCAGAATTGTCCTGGGTCATTGTATTGCTGCTGGTACAGAGGTCCATTACATTCAATTTTACCACAGTATATCAGTCTCTGTGTATAGAGTTCTTCTGGCTCTGCTCCTTTCGCTCTGCATCAGTTCCCGGAGGTCTCTCCAGTTCGCCTGGAACTTCTCCAGTTTATTATTCCTTTTAGAACAATAGTATTCCATCACCCGCATATACCACAGTTTGTTCAGCCATTCCCCAATTGAAGGACATACCCTCCTTTTCCAATTTGTTGCAACCACAAAAAGCGCAGCTATGAATATTTTCGTACAAGTCTGTTTATCTATGATCTCTTTGGGGTACAAACCCA
>NC_058133.1:235162504-235162960 GCF_016433145.1 Gracilinanus agilis | reverse complement strand
ACCTCACACCTAGCAGATTGGCTAAAATGAAAGAAGGGGAGACTAATGAATGTTGGAGGGGATGTGGCAAAATTGGGACATTGATGCATTGCTGGTGGAGTTGTGAACTGATCCAGCCATTCTGGCTGGCAATTTGGAATCACGCTCAAAGGGCTATAAAAGAATACCTGCCCTTTGATCCAGCTATACCATTGTTGGGTTTGTACCCCAAAGAGATCATAGATAAACAGACTTGTACGAAAATATTCATAGCTGCGCTTTTTGTGGTGGCAACAAATTGGAAAAGGAGGGAATGCCCTTCAATTGGGGAATGGCTGAACAAACTGTGGTATATGCGGGTGATGGAATACTATTGTGCTAAAAGGAATAATAAACTGGAGAAGTTCCAGGCGGACTGGAGAGACCTCCGGGAACTGATGCAGAGCGAAAGGAGCAGAGCCAGAAGAACTCTATACA
>NC_058133.1:235008748-235162409 GCF_016433145.1 Gracilinanus agilis | reverse complement strand
CATACCATTGCTGGGTTTGTACCCCAAAGAGATCATAGATAAACAGACTTGTACGAAAATATTCATAGCTGCGCTTTTTGTGGTGGCAACAAATTGGAAAAGGAGGGAATGCCCTTCAATTGGGGAATGGCTGAACAAACTGTGGTATATGCGGGTGATGGAATACTATTGTGCTAAAAGGAATAATAAACTGGAGGAGTTCCAGGCGAACTGGAGAGACCTCCGGGAACTGATGCAGAGCGAAAGGAGCAGAGCCAGAAGAACTCTATACACAGAGACTGATATACTGTGGTAAAATTGAATGTAATGGACCTCTGTACCAGCAGTAATGCAATGACCCAGGACAATTCTGAGGGATTTATGGTAAAGATGCTGCCCACATTCAGAGGAAGGACTGCAGAAGAGGAAACATATAAGAAAAACAACTGCTTGAACGCATGGGTCAGGGTGGACATGACTGAGGGTGTAGACTCGAAACTACCACACCAATGCAACTACCAACAATTTGGAAATTGGTCTTGTTCAAGGACACATGACAAAACTAGTGGAAACGCGCATCGGCCAAGGGTGGGGGGGGCGCGGGGGGGGTTGAAGGGGAAAGGGGAGCATGAATCATGTAACCATATTAAAAATGAATATTAATAAATGTTAAAAAAAATAAAAATTAAAAAAAAAAAAAAGGTAATATGTATCACTTTTTTGGAGCTTTCCTTGATCATTATAATTTCACAGTATTTTGTTTCATTATTATTACCATTCTATTTACATTGTTGTAGGCATTGCATATATTATTTATCTTATTCCATATATCTCATTTTGTATCAGTTCATCAGTCTTCCCATGCTTCTCTATTCATTATATTTATTCTACATCCATTACATTCATGGACTACCATTTATTTAGCCATTTTCCAATCTAGGGATATTTATTTGGTTTATAGAGTCAGGATTCAAATTCAAGTCTTTTTATTCTAGCCAACAATAATTCCACTCTACAGATATTATATAGTATGTAGTATATAGAGGAGGTTTCCAGAGGTCAAAATAGAAATAGAGAACAGAGAAGAGGCACTAGAGAGAGATATCTGATTACTCTGATCAGGGTTAGATGGTACCACCATGTTTTGCTACCATAAAATGTTACTGTAAATAATTTTATGTATATTGGGTCTTTCTATCTTTGATATCCTTTGAGAAATAATAAATACCAGGTAAACAAAAGTCTTAATGCAGTTTTAAAATATCTTAAATACTTTTTCAAGCCCTTACTTTCTGTCTTAATGATAACTCTAAGATATAAGGACAAAGGTTAAGCAAACAGGGTTAAATGACTTGCTCGGGGTCACATGGGTAGGAAGTATCTGAGGCCAGGTCTGAGAACAGGTCTGAACCCAGATCCTCATGACTCTAAGTCTGATATTCTATCAATTGAGCATCTAACTATTTAAATACTTAAAAAAAAAAAACCTTACCTTCTCTCAGAATCAATTCTAAGTATCTGTTCCAAGGCAAAAGAACAGTAAGGGTTGGGCAATAAGGATTAAGTGACTTGCCCAGGGTCACAAATCTAAGAATTGTCTGAGGCCAGATTTAAACTCCAGGACTGGCTGTCTCTCCAATGAGTCACCTATCTGCCTCTTATTTAAATATTTTTAAAATACCTCATATATACCTAGCAGTGGGGTTGATGGTCACCTAATTCTATTGAGGCTCTTCAGTCTATCCCAGATACAATTCGCAGAACCATTTGAGTGAAAAAGATACGCAAATGTCATCTTGTCCAACCCTCTCATTTTACAGATAAGGAAGATTAAGTTACGAGAAGGGGAGTGACCAGAACCCGCATATCCTGTATCTGAGTTCACTACTGCGTCCATTTTATATTGTTCCATAATCTTCCCTGCTTACATACCTTCCACAGTGTCTAGCACATTGTTAATCACTCATATTCGACTTTTTGTGACCCTATATGCATTTTTGGCAAAGATCCTGAAGTGATTTGCCATTTACTTCTCCAATGGATTAAGGCAAACAAAGCTTTAATGACTTTCCCAGCTAGTGAGTGTCTGAGGCCTTATTTAAATTCAGGTCTTCCTGACTCCAGGCCCAGTGCTTTATCCACTGAGCCATTTAACTGCCTCTACCTAGCACATAGTAGATGCTTAATAAAAGCTATGGACTGACTTATTATAAAGGTTTTTCCTTTTATTTCACTTTCCCCCCACATTATTTGAGGTTGGTGAGAAAGTAGAAGAAAAATAAATGCTTGTTAGTTAGAATGAAATGAACTAAATAATATACTAATATGGCACTACCTTTATGCTCACTCCCAGTCTCTATGTTATATAACCACAACCAGGGTCCTGCATCTTTAACTGTTCCACCTAGCATAGTCAATCCTTAAGGCTCTAGATTAGGGTACCTGTTATATACCCATTTCAAGAAGGCAAGATAGAGGGCAAATGGATAGCTCAGTGGATAGAGAGCCAGGCCTAGAGACAGGAGATTCAAATCTGGTCTCGGACACTTCCTAGCTGTGTGACCCTGGGCAAGTCACTTAACTTGTATTGCCTAGTCCTTACCACTCAACAATGCTGATTCCAAGATGGAAGGTAAGGGTTTTAAAAAAAAGACGAGATGGATGATGACTCAGAAAAGGAGGATGAAAAGAAATAACCTGGGAACATTATGGTGGTCTAATGAGGTCAACTTGAATTGAGCCTTGAAGTATGGAAAATGTCCTATTGAGTGAGATGTGCATGCAGGAGAAATGTTTTTTGCTAGTGTCCGTGAACAATTCACAGGTGGTTGTTGGATACCTTCATCTTTGATGAGATAGCATTTTGGCAGAGTCTGGGGATTGAGAATGAGATACAGACTACTATGCATGTAACAGGTGTCTTGCTGCTTTGGAATGACCATATCTCAAGAACCAGAATCGTATCATGTGTATGGTCTGCATGGCATGCTGTGGACCCTCAATCAATAATCCACAACACTGCTATTGAAACTGGACCTCTTTGTCAGCATGGGGAGCAATTTGATCTTTAGGTTCTTGCTTTTCACAACAAATTTAAATAACTGCACATTCACTTTGCTTCAGAGATAATATGCCAAAGGAAATGTATCCTTTCCTTACCACCCTGGATGGTAATAGATTATGAGGCAGGAGGGGGATGAGGGAAAAAAATGGAGTGACTTACACTTAGCCCTGGGATGATGCACAAATTCTCATGATGTCTATTAGTCATATACCTTTGATGATATCTGATGGATTAAAAGTGAAGAATGGAACCTAGGCACCTCTGTTTCTTCCACTCCTATAAACATGAATGATACATCACAAGCTAGCAGATGCATATCCAGGAGCCTTCTGGGATAGGAATTACCACAATGACATGCAAGTTCTGTTCAATTCAGCAAGAATTTATTAGTGCTAGACATGGTGCTAGATGCTTTGGATATGGAGACAAAATGAAATAGTTCCTCCTCTAAGAAAGCTTATATTCTACTGAAGGGAAAGAACAACTTAGTATATTGAAAATATATACAAAAATACAAATTAACTTTGGGATGTGGGAGGATGTTAACTGCTGGGGGAATCAGTAAGGCCTTTTTTATGAGAAGACACTTAAAATGAACCTTAGAGGATAGAAGAATGCCAGGAGACATAGGAAAGGAGCTAGACCATCCCAGGCATGAAGAACAGTTTATGCCAAAGCATGTAGGCAGGAAATGGCCAGTATGGCTGAAACATCAAATGTGTGAATTAAATGTGAAATAAACCCAGAAAAAAATAGATTAGTATCAGATAGTGAAAGGCTTTAAGAGAAAAGTTAAAATAATTCTTTCATCAAAAAAATTGAAGAATCTATTATTTTTGGTACTGAAACCAAAAAGAAGGAGATGGTATTATATAGAATTTAAATCAATGAATCCATAAACTGGAATATCAGATCATATGTTTTCCTGGATACACTTCATCAAGAACATGCCTACAAATAGAAATTTAGCTCTAGCTAAGTCAGTAAGCATTTACTTTTTGTTGTTTAGTTATTTCAATCATATCTTTAGGACCCCAGTTGGGGTTTTCTTGGCAGAGATGATGAAGTGGTTTGCCATTCCTTCTCCAGCTCATTTTACCAGTGAAGAATTAAAACAAAAAGGGTGAAATGACTTGCCCAGGGTCACATAACTAGTAAGTGTCTGCAACAAGATTTGAACTTAGGAAAAGAAGTCTTCTGGACTTCAGTCTTAGGACTCTATCCAATGTGCCACCTTGCTGCCATTACATTATAATAATATCTAACAAGAGCTTATTCTATGCTAAGAGCTCATACTGTGCTAAGTAATGAGGATACAGAGGCAAAAGAGAGACCCTGTTCTCAAGGCACTTATAGTCTAACATACAAATGACTACATATAAACAAGATATACCCAGAGTAAGTTGGAAGATAATCATAAAGAGAAGAGACCAATATTAAGTAGAATTATGAAAGGCAGTAGAATATCAACTGAAATTTGAAAGAAGCCAGAGAATACATCCAGAAAATGAAAATTAGGACAAAAATTTTTCCAGGTATGAGGGATTGCCAACAAAAATGCCAAGAATCTAGAAATGAATTGTTTTATTCAAGGAATAGCAAGGAAGTCATTGTCACTGGATTACACATACATGAAGAAGAATAAAGTATAAGACTAGGAATGGAGTAGGAAGAGGAATGAGCTTTAAAAGCCAAAGGACTTTCTATTTCATCCTGGAAGAAACCAGTGGAGTATGAGAACAATAGTAGTCATAACATAGTCAGACATGCACTTTAAATATATCAGCTTGATAGCTGAGTAGAGCACAACCTGGAGTCAGGAGAGATTTGAGATTGAGAGATATGGGCAGGCAATAGCAATTATTTATGAATAAAGTGATGAGGGCCTACATTAGGATAGCAGCAGTGTCAGAGGAGAGAAAAGGGAATATATTAGAAATATTTTGAAAGTAAAATTGACAGGACTTTGCAACAGATTGGATACAGTAGAGTAAAAAAGAGTCAGGAGTTAAGGAGGACACTTAATTTGGAAGCCTAGATGATTGTGTTGGTACCCTCCATAGTCATGGGAAAATTAAAATGAGATGAAAGCTTTGAGGAAAATATAACAAATTCACTTTCAGGCATGTTTAATTTAAGATATCTTTAGGACTTCCAGGTTGAGCTATCCAACATTAGAAGCCAGAAGTATAAGTCTAGAGGATAAAAGAGATATTGTGGTTGGTTTAAGTATGATAATCATTAGCATCAATGAAAATTGATGAGAGCTTTGAGATAAATAAGTAAAGTGAATATAAAGGAGAAGAGAAGGACCATGACAAGAGCCTTAAGGAACACCTTCAGTTAGCATGCATGATCCAGATAAAGATTCAGCAAAAGAGAGTGAGGAAGAGTGATCACATAGAGGATTAGGATAAAAGAGTGTCACAAAAACCTAGAGAAAAATGATTATCAAGAAGAAGAGGGTGACTGACAGTGGCAATGGCTGAAGAAAGATCAAGAAGAATAAGGATTAAGAATGACCATTAGAGTTAGCAAATATGAGATCATTGAACCAAAAGCCATTCTCAATAAGTAAATGGCCTATTAATAACTATAGGAAAGAATATAAAAAAATCTAATAATAAAAGAAATGCAAATCAAAATAAGTGAGGTTTCACCTTGTATCCTGCAAATTGGCAAAGATGACAAAAGATGGCAATCCTGGAGACGGTCTAGAAAGATAGGAATATTTATATACTGTTGACAGACCTATGAAATGATGCAACTATTTTAGAAAGCAATTTTAGAATTATGCAAATAAGTGACCAAAATGCCCTTTGGTCTAAAGATTCAATTACCCCCAAGGAAGAATAAAAAGAAAGTACCCATATACACAAAGATATTTGCAACTACATTTTTCCCAAATGCAAAGAATTATAAACAAAGCAGAACCGTTAATTTGGGAATAACTAAACAAATTATGTTATGTGGATGTAATGGAATATTACGTGACAAATTTAATGGAGTCAGAATGGTCGATTAGGGGCAGCTACACACCTGAACATCCCTCTTCAAACAATTTTAATGCCTCAAGACAAATTTTGTAGTAATGGGGCCCACAGAAAGTTAGGGTGAGATATTTTTCTGGCCTAAGAAAATATAAATATTAGGCAGCAAAAGTCTATAATACCAGAATGGAAATCTGGTGGAGGTCTGTCCAGAGTCTCCCCACATTATGTGGCAAAAGGGTCAGAAGCAGCTTTAGGAGCTGATGGTGAGTGGGTCAGAGAACTTCTCAGAAAGAGATTACAGGGGAGCCTTTGGTTGTACTAGGTATACAGGCACTGATTGGCAACTCTATTACTCATATCTGGTTATGGGTCATGGTTCTAGGGTAGATAAGAGTGCAAGGTTTGTCACAAGGAAGGAAGGGCTCTGGTCACAATACTAAAGCAGATAGGAACACTACAGCTACAAGGGACCCTTCCTTGGTAAAAACCAGAGCACAGATCAGGAGAGCAGTAACCACACCTCTCCCAGGATCACACCACTTTGGAAACACCAAAAACTTGTAGACTCCCAGAGCTAACTGAAAACACTAGCACATAAAAGAACAGTGCCTCCCCAACCCCAGATGAGCAGAGCTCAACCTTTATTATAAAGGTCAAAATCAAGAAATGGGCTGAAAAATGAACAACAAAAAATTTAATTTGACCATAAAAAGCTAAGATATAAACTCAAAAGAAGCTAACAATGTGAAAACAGCTACAGAAAAAAGCCTCAAAGAAAATTGCTAATTGACTCAAGCCTAATAGGAATTTCTGAAAGAATTAAAGGAAGAGATGAGTGGTAGAGGAAAACTTAGGAAAAGAAATGAAAGTGATGTAAGAAAATTATGAAAAGATAATAGCTTAGTAAAAGAGGTACCAAAAAATTCAAAGAAAACAATACGCTTAAAAATTGACCTAATAGTAAAAGAGGCACAAAAAGTCAGAGAAGAAAAGAACTTATATAAAAGCAGAATTGGCCAAGTAGAAAAAGAGGGACAAAGGCTCACTGAAAAAATAGAATTGAATAAGTGGAAGCTAATGACTTCATATTCAAGAAATAATAAGTTTTGAAGAATTTTAAAATAGAAGACAGTGTGAACTATTTCATCAGAAAAAACAACAGACCTGGAAAATAGATCCAAGAGACATAATAAAAGAATTATTAGGGGCAGCTATGTGGCTTACTAGAGAGAGAGCTAGGCCTAAAGATGTTAGGTCCTAAGTTCAAATCTGCCCTTAGACATACCCTAGCTATTTGACCCTGGCAAATCACAATCCCAATTGCCTAGCTCTTACTACTCTTCTACCTTGGAACCAATATACAATATTGATTCTAAGACAGAAGATAAGGATCATTTTTTTCAAAAAGAACAATTATTTGACTACCTGAAAGCCATAGGCAAAGAAAGAGCCTTAATATCATATTTCAAGAAATTATCAAGGAAAACTGCTCCAATACCTTAGTTCCAAAGGGTAAAACAGAAGTTGAAAGAATCCACCAATCACCTCCTAAAAGAGATTTAGATATGAAAATTCCCAGGAATGTTATAGTCAAATTCCTGGATTTCCAAATCAAAGAGAAAATACTTCTAACAGCCAGAAAGAAATAATTTAAATATCATGGAGCTACAATCAGGATCACACAAGATTTAGTAGCTTTCACATTAAAGAAGTAGAGAGCTCAGAATATGATATTCTGGAAAGCAAAGGAACTAGTATTACAACCAAGAGACAACTACTCAGAAAAACTGAATATAATCCTTCAGGAGAAAAAAAAATTTTTAATTAAATAAAGAACTTTCAAGCATTCCTGATAAGATAAGAGCTAAATAGAACATTTGGTATTCAAAAACAAGAACTCTGTGAAATATAAAAAGGTTAAACATGAAAAAACAATCATAAGAGACTCAATAAAGTTAAACTTTAAATTTGTATATGGGAAGATGATACATGTAATTCTGAAGAACTTTATTATTATTAGGGATGTTAGAAGGAGTTTACACAGAGGACATGGATATGAATCAATTATGTTGGAATTATCTTCAAAAAATTAAGTGGGGAGAAAGAGGGACACACTGGGAGAAAGAGGAATGAAGAGGTAGAATGGGGAAATTTTTCATATATAAAAGAAACACACTAGGAAGAGCTTTTATGTAGGAGAAAATGGCAGGGCTAACAGGTTACCCAACCTATTAGGAGAATAAGGGGATAAGAGAAAGAGAAGGGATAATAAAGGGGATGGTAAATTAAGGTAGGCAGTGTTTAGAATAAAAATAGACTTTGGGGGAGGAGTGAGGAGGAGGAAGAAAAAGAAAATAATAATAGAATAGAAGGAAATATACAGTAAGTAAACATAACCGTGAATGTGAATGGGATGAGCTCCACAAAAGCAGATAGCAGAATAAATTAAAAATCAGAATCTAACAATATGGTATTTATAAGAGATATCCAGAGTTAAAATAAGGGGTTGGAGCAGAATCTAATATAAAAGTGAAGTTAAAAAAGGCAGAAGGTAGCAATCATGACCTTAGACAAAGCAAAAGCAAAAATAGACCTAATTAAAAGAGATAAATAGGAAAATTATATTTTGCTAAAAATTACCATAGATAATGAAATAACATTTTAAAATTTTTTAAGCAAGTTACTCTGATAAAGACATCAATTCCCAAATTTATACTGAGTATAAAACTGTCAAATTTATATAAATAAAAGCTATTACCCAACTAATAAATGGTCAAATGATATGAATAGGCAGTTTTCAGAAGAAATCAAAATCTATAGTAATATGAAAAAATGCTCACAATTGATTAGAGAAGTGCAAATTAAAACAACTCTTAGGTACACCCTCACAACTATCATAAATAACAAATGCTGGAGAGGATAAGTGAAAATAGATAAATTAATAAACTATTGGTGGAGTTGTGAACTGATCTAACCATTATGGAGAAGAACTTGGAACTATACTCAAAAAGGCATACAACTGTACATACCCTTTGATCCATCAACATCACTACTAAGTTTGTATCCTAAAGAGATCAAAGAAAAAGGATCTATCTATACAAAAATATTTATAGCAGCTCTTTTTGTGATAGCAAAAAAATTGGAAATGTTGAACATGTTCATCAAGTGGGGAGTGGCTAAATAAGTTATGGCATATGATTGTGATAAGGTACTGACTGTGCTATAAAAAATGAGGAGAGTAGTTTCAGAAAAACATGGCAAGACTTATATGAACTGATGCAAAGTGAAGTGAAAAAAACAGAACATCATTGAGTATAATAACAATTTTGCAATGATGATCAACTGTGAAAGACTTGGCTACTTTGATCAAATATAGTCATCCTAAACAATTTCAAAGGACTCATGAAGAAAAAATGCTATCTACCTCTTGAGCAGTGATGGGCAAACTTTTTAAAGAGAGGGCCAAAGGAAAGGAAATGTTCATCTGTCAGTCTGTTTCTAAGGCAACTCTTTTGAAGTTTCATTGTATTGTATCCTACTTATTGTATTTGTCAGATTACGAATAATGTTCAAGGACTGGATAGAACATTTCAGGGGGCTGCATTTGGCCTGTAGACCATAATTTGCCCATCACTGCTCTAGAGAATGAACTGATGAATTCTAAGTGCAAACTGAAGTATGATTTTCTCACTCCTTTTTGAAATATAGCTAATATGGAAATATGTTTTGCATGATTTCACATGGATAATTGGTAACCAGTAATAACTGGTCTTTCAAATGGCTGTGAGAATAGATGGGAGGAATGGAATTAAAAATTTTAAAGAAAATAATGTTAAAAATAAATAAATGATAAAATTACAAAAAAGAAAAGTAATGTCACATATTACACATGACTACAATAATTCTACAAGTAGAATAAAGATAGTTGCTAAACAAACAAAAAAAATGATATAACAAATGTGATAAATACTGAGAAGCATAAAATATTCTACATAAACTGGTGCAACAGGAAGTAATTAGAGCCAAGAACACAATATGCACAATGACTACAACAATGTAAACAGAAAGAACAACTATATATACACAGAGAGAACAAAAAGTGAATGTTTCAAAAAATTAAAGAACAAATTTGGCTGAAGAGATATGCAAAGATATTCCACTACCAATCCCATCCCTATGCAGAGTGATCCACAAGTGGTATACACTGCATGTACTTCCAGATGTTTTCAGTAAATTGATCAATTATGCTGGGTTTTTTCCTTTTAATCTTTTTTTTTCATACTATTTGTTATATAGGATAACTCTTTATGGGGAAGGAAAGGGATTCTGTAGAAAATATAATGATATTTAAAAAAGCATCAATGAAAATTTATTTCTCAAAAAATGGAGATCATTGATCACTTTGGAAAGAGATATTTCATGCAAACCAAAACAATGCTGAAGTACCATTTCATACGTAGCAGATTGTCCAATGTGACTGTAAAGGAAAATGATAAATGTTGGAGGAGATATGGCAAAATTGGGACACATACACTGCTGGTGGAGCTGTGAATTGATCCAACCATTCTGGAAGGCAATTTGGAATTATGCCCAAAGGGCTTTAAAAAATGCATACCCTTTGGTCAGCAATACCACTACTAGGTTTATACCCTAAAGAGACAATAATGAAAAATGTTTATACAAAAATATTTATTGCCGCACTCTTTGTGGTGAAAAAAAAATATGGAAAATGAGGGGGTGTCCCTCAGTTGGGAAATGGATGAACAAATTGTGATATAGTTAGTATTTGATGGTGATGGAATACTACTGTGATGTAAGGATTAATGAACTGGAGGCTTTCCATATGAACTGGAAGAACCTCCAGGAACTGATGCAGAGTGAAATGAGCAGAACCAAGAGAACATGGTACTCAGAAAGTGAAACATTATGGAACAATTCAATGTAATGGACTTTGCTACTACAAGAAAATCCCAAAAATTCTATCCACATTGAGAGAAAAAACTGTGAAAGTAGAAACATAAATGAAATACACATGACTTATCATTTGTTTATATGAGTATATGACTTGGGGTTCTGGTTTTAAAAGATTTCTCTGTTACAAAAATGAATATGGAAATAGGTGTGCGATTTTTAAAAAATATCTTGCAAACTTCAAAAAAAAGAAAAGAAAGGAGATATTTCAATTGAAGGATGAGATTAGAAGTAAATATGTGGAGAATTGAAAGGAAGAATAGGCATTAACTATAAACAGCCTTCTCAAGGAGTTTAGCCACAAAAGATGAGTTCCAGTACCTAAAGAGATATCTAACGAGATATTTCACTTCATTTTTTCAATTTTGAGGAAGTTCTTCCTGATATTTACCCAAAATCTGCTACTCCAAAAATCTATAAATGGAATGGACCTCTGATTCCTCTCTGGGACATCTAAACCATGCCTCCCCACTGCCATTTTGATCTTCCTAAGTGTACTAGAATCAAATTAAACCAATAAACATTTTATTAAGCATTTCCAACATTCAATGCACTAAAATATAAAGAAATTAAACTTATGTCTTTGAAAGAAATTTGAAGGAACTGAAAGTTTTTAAAGCAATTGGTAATCTCCAAATTGCCAACTCAGATGACCTCATCTCAATTATCATCCTTCTTGATCCTATCAACTGCTTTTAACAGCTATTGACCACCCTGTCCTCCTAGATACTCTCTCTTCTCTAAATTTTTTGCCATTGCTCTCCTGATATTCTTTCTACCTGTCCAACTGCTTTTTAGCTAGCTCATCATCTATATCATGACCCCTGATTATGGGTGTTCCCCAAGGTTCTGTCTAGTCTCTCTTCTCCCTCTGCATACTTTCCTGGCAACCTCATTGGATCTCCAGGGTTTAACTATCCTCTCTATGCAGATGACTCTCAGATACAGAAGCAAGTCAGGGATAAGACAAATAAGGGCATAGAAAATTCCATACAATATTAGATTTGATTGATATGTATGCTGAATGATTTGCTTTTTTCTCATGTGAAGAATGGCTGTCTAGAGGGATGGGAAGAGAACTACAATGAGAAAAACAGTTGATATAAAAACAAAAGATATGAATGTAATTTTATTTTTTAATAAACAGGTGACTTCTTTAATCTCATCCAATTATAACATTCTAAAACACCCCATCTCTGCCCTCAAGAAGTTTGCAATCTAATTGGAATATCAACTTGAAATCTGAGGTTAGCTAGCTGGCTAATAAAACATAATTGGTTCTCTACAAGAAAATTGATGAGGAAGATAATTTTACATCTCCCCACTGTAACTATTCTCTAAACTCTTCCAAGAAGGTTGGCAAGTGTCAAGTAGAACAGAACTAAGGTGCACTGGTTTCTCCTCTTAAGAACAAGGAGCATCTATTCTCTGAAGAAATCTTTCCTAAGATGATTCTCGCCTGAGCTTGCCACCTGAAACGTGATGTGAATTGAGGGAGACAGCCTCAAAGATTCATGCTGTCATTCCTTTTATTATTAATCACATTCCTTTGCATTCATCCAAGGTTTTGCATCCTCAAAGCACTTTATGGATATTAACTAATTAATGTAAATACAGTAATGCTGAGATTACTATTACTAGGACTGGAATTGATATTAGACCATTAAAGGTGATGAAAAGCATTCCCAGAAGCCCAAGATAAAGAGTTCCTTTGGGACTCATTTCAAACTTTTTTTTCCTCCCTGCTAAGCAGTCCAAGGGCATGGGAGCAACTTAATGAGATGAGAACCTGGTGAGTTTTGAATCTGTAAGACTGTATCCTGTAATTTAACCCAAGGAATTTATAGCTGCAGTTGGTCAAGTCAAATATTCAGGCTAGATTATTTGATGATTACTGATATTTGAACTACTCATTATCATTACTAAGAGTAGAAAAATCACTAAAAGGAAAATAAAGTCTTCCTAGCTGCTTCTGTCTATTGAGTGGAAATTGAACATAGTTTAACAATAGATCAGGAAGATTCTTAGAGCATGATGCAGTGGAAAAAGCAATGAACTAGAACGCACAAAGCCTGGTTTGTCTTCCAGTAACGAGTTATTTGATCCTGGACAAGACCCTTTCTTGGCCTCCATTTCCTCATTTCTAACATTATTATGGTTCTATGGCTCTGTGCCTACCCCCAAGAGAATACCTATGATAAAGGAAAGGGAAGGGGAGGGAAGGGAAGGGAAGGGGAGGAGAATAGAGAGGAAGGGAGGGGAAAGGAGGGGAAGGGAGGGGAAGGGAGGGGAAGGGAGGGGAAGGGAGGGGAAGGGAGGGAAAGGGAGGGAAAGGGAGGGAAAGGGAGGGAAAGGGAGGGGAAGGGAGGGGAAGGGAGGGGAAGGGAGGAGAGGGAAGATTTTCTTTTAAAAGCATTTATTAAGCACCTACTACATGCCAGGTACTGTGCAGAGCATTTTCCAAATATTACCTATTTTGATCCTCACAACAACTCTGAGAGGTAGGTGTCATTATCATTCCCATTTTACAGTTGAGGAAACTGAAACAGACAAAGGTTAAATGGCTTCATCTCACCAGAAAAGACCTGTGTCCATCTCCATGAGCCTAGACTACTAGGCAGTCAGGCCAGATTGGCTATACTGTTTCAACCCCACAGTAAAATACAAGTCATTCGCTACTCTTACCCTTTCTTCTCTTCCCCTTTCCTCTACCTCCACTCCCAAGAAAAAGTCTAATTGCTCTTTGAGGACATCCAGCCTTTTCTTCAATTCTTGGCAAATTATATCACCTATCTAATCAATTAATGTAAACACACTTGTGGGAGCTCACAAGCTATGGTTTTAGAAGTGATAATCTTGGATGGTCATAATCTAGAGAACCCAGTCTCTGAATGTGTACAAAATAGAGTAACCAATAGGGATGTTACACAGTAAAAATTGTTTTACTAAAAAGAACAGTGAATAAAACATGAGAAATAATTTCCTCAATACTTTAAGAATATATGATTTCATTGGCATGGTTATTCACTACTCCAGTAAATATTATAACTATTTTATTATCATCTTTGAGAATTGCTGGGTCCAAGAAATTCAATGTCCTGAAACCAACCTCATGACTAGCCTTTCTGAATGCACCTAAGCTGAACTCAGATGACAGTACCTTCCCTCTTGAGACTATCCCCAGTGTGAAGGAGACAAAGAAACAACTATGTACAACTAGACTGTGAACTCTCTGAGAGAAGAGTTATTAGGTTTTGCCTTTCTTTGTACCTCCACCATTTAACATAGTACCTGATACATAGTAGGAGCTTAATAACTGAGTCTCTTGTTAACTATTGAATAACCTCTAAGTGTCTCATTTCATTCCAACATAGAATCTGCATTAATAAAGTGTGTCTTGTCAGACCTGCCACTAACAGTTCTCTTCAAGTGAAGTCCACAACTATTGCAAAGAAACCAGTCTAATTTATAATCCACAAAGGAACAAATAAATAAATAAAATGGATGCCTGTCTATATAGGCTTTGATATAAGATCAAATAGGCAGTCCATTGAGTCACTTCATTCATATGTGTGTGCATATGCACACACATATATAAATAAAGTGAGGTTTTGAATATATATAAAAATATACACATATGTATTTGCGTATGTGTTTTTAACTGCAGTTGGATAATTATATGATTCAATAGAAGGAAAAGAATTTGGGAAATTGTGAAGTACTTTCAACAAAACCAAGCTACTTCCTAACATATCTTTTTGCCACCCATGTTTTCCAGGTATACTATTATATGGTAGTGAATTATGGAACATGAAATCTCTGAAGAAGCAAAATTTCAGGTGATCCAAAGAGCAACAAAGAGAGACCTACTGAGTAAAAGTTGTTTGTGATCAAAAATAACATAAAATATATTATTCAGGATGGTCAGAAGAAGAGATGGGGTGTCTATAGAGAGAGAAGGTTAAAGAAAAGCTTAGAGGTAGTTAGGTAGCACAATGGATAAAGCACTGACTGGACATGGAGTCAGGAAGATTTATGTTAAAATCTGATTCCAGACATTTAAAACCCATGTGAACCTGGACAAGTCACTCTGTTTCTTCAGTTTCTTCAACTGTAAAATGGACATATTGATAGCACCTATCTCCAAAGATTGTTGTAAGGGACAAATGACATAATATTAGTAAAACTCAGTACATGGTACACTTGATAAATGCTTGTTTCCTTCCCAGTTCATGTCTGAAAGGCAGTGTGAAGGAATGGAAAGAGTACAGGATTTGGAATTAAAGAATCTAACTCTGCTTGTATCTACTTGTATATCACCTTGGCAAGTTTCTCACTTCTCTGATCCTCTGATCTGTAAAATGAGGCAGCTGGATTCAAATTTCTTCAGTTAGAGAGTTGATGCTCTAAGGCAGATACATATATAGTCCACAGCATAGCTGTTGTTCTACTTGTGAGATATGGCAAATGCTATCCAAAGAAGGTAGGAGATTGAGGTGGTATGCAGAATAAAACTAAACTAGTCAGCCAGCACTACTGATGGATGGGACAATACAATAGGCCTTTTATTTCTAAACTTCACCTTTACCTGTAAGGATGTAAGGATTTCTCCTAGCCTATCATTTCCACTTCTTCTCCCTACTCCATTATTTCTTTCTTTCTTTTTCTTCCTTCTTTCCTTCCTTCTTTCCTTCCTTCCTTCCTTCCTTCCTTCCTTCCTTTCTTTATCTCTTTTCTTTTCAAAGCAGAAGCTGCCAAGATCCCTACTAGGAAAGTGACTTTCATCTCATTATTTGTCTTTTCTCTGGTCAGGAAGTTATCTACAGAGGATTCCCACACTGTGAGAGAACTCAAGAATCATTCCAGTCCTCTGCCTTGTGATCGGCATGTCAAGGCAAAACTGCAATAAGTTAATAATATTGCTATCCCCAGAAAGTAGGCAGTAAGAGACATTAATTGCATTTCATTCAAGGCACTGAGAAGCCTTGAACAGCTGGGAAGCTTGGGAAATTTTTATGCTATTCTTATTAGAAAGTAATTTTTTTTTGCTTTTCTTCCTCCTTGTTTGTAAATCTATTACCAAAGAAACAAAGGCTGGGGAGGGAATTCATAATCTCAGTAAAAGGTTTAATGCATGTCATTATTTGTGGTGAGTTTCCAGAGGGTCTGGACTCTTGGAAAAAAATTTTCTCAGCTTTCCTGACAACAGAAATTAACAGGTATGTATTATCATTCCAGCAATTAAAATAAAATAAAATAAAATAAAAGGGAATAGTATCAATGATGAGGGAAAAGGACAATAAACTTGCCAAGCAAATGTAGCATCCAAGGGCCCCCAGACTTAAATGGGGTTTAGGGATTCCTGAGTCTGTGGTCAAGACTGGCTTCACCAAGCCTTCCTAGTCTGGTTCTTGTTTCATTCAAAACATATTTACTTAATTCATCTTATCTATAAAACACATAACACATAAGCTAATAATAGACTGAATCCATATGGCCTATTTCCTCTCCAAGAAAACCTGAGTGCAGTGATAAGATGGGGAGAGATCTGCTAAACCACTCCAGATCTCTTCAAACTCCTGTCTTATCATTCCTCTCCCATCTAATACTTGTGGAGTTAATTCATCCACCTCATTAAAGAAGTCATTATCATCCACAAAGGGAAATGAGGCCCAAAGGGTTTAAATAACTTGTCACATAGATAACCGATGGCAGAGCAGGGACTTATTCAAATCCAGGAATTTGATCTCCAAAGTTAAGCTCCTTTCACCTACTACATAACACTACATTGAACCAGTCGCCATCTTTATGACATAAGGAATGGGGAAAGGAAAATCATTTTCAAGTACTCAAATGCATCTGTGATATCTCCAATTTGGATATTTCCTGCATTGATTGCAAACCATACAGGCCAGCCTGTGCTATGTGACTCTTGTCCACATCATATCTCAAGTTTATCATAGGAGGTCCACCCAACATGCTGGCTGCTATCCTGTTTCTCTCTTTTGATGTCATGAAAATATTAATGGAATCACTTTTTCTCATCAATCCATCTTTTTTTCCACTTACCCATCTACCTCAGTTCTTTATTTGTTAAAACAACATGTTCATGGGTTGCCATGAGCCTCCCTATTGCCCTCTCTGTGGTATCCATGTGTTTCAATGCTTTAGAGCATATTATGGTCATATAATAATATCAGCAGAATATTTTTTAAATGAATCTTTATTTTCTGGGAGAAATTTGGGATCATTAGATGAGCTTCACAATTTATGAAGGCAATCCAACCCAATCTCTTCCTCTTATTTAAATTCTTGTATATTTATATTGTTTATCCTACATAAATATAATGATGGACAAGTGCCATAGGTTTTCCATCAATCTGTATGCATATTATCTATGTCTATAATTTATCATTTAAAAAGCAGTTGAGTATGTTTCTCCTGATTTCACATGTATAATAGATATCATATTACCTGCCTGCACAACTGATAAGGGCGAGTTTGGAGAGAGGGAGAGAATTTGGAACAGAAAATAATTTTTCTTTTTTAAAAAAAAAGTTTTTGATTTGGAGGGGATGTGGAAGACTGAGAACACCAAAATATTGTTAGTAGAAATGTGAACTGATCCAGCCATTTTAGAGAGCAATTTGGAATTACTCCCAGAGAGCTATAAAATTGTATATATTCTTAGACTCAGTGGTATTGCTAGGTCAGGAACCTTTTAGAGACCAAGTGCACTAATTGCAACCCTCATGCTGCATGTGAGCCCCCCACCACCACCTTCCCCCAGACATGGAAGGGAGGAAGCACTCCCATTGGACTGGGCAGAGAGATGAGTCAAGTGAAAAATGTCCTCAGGTGTGAGTGGAGAGGGGAAAGGGAGCAGCCTCCTCCAGTACACTCCAGCTGTTCGCCAACATGGTGCTAAATCTACTTCCCAAAGAGATCAGGAGAAAAGGGATAGAACCTACACGTTCCAAAATATTTTGTGCTCTCTTGATGGCATCAAAGAACTTGAAATTGAGGGGATGTCCATCAATTGGGGACTGGCTAAATAAATTATGGTATATCATTGTGTTGGAATACTACTTGTCACAAGAAACTTGGAAGGAACTACATGAGATAATGAAGAGTGAAATGAGTAGAACCAAGAGAACACAGCCACAGATTAAGTATTTTAAGAATAGCAGAATAGAGAAATTGAAATATAAAAGACATAATCTATATATTTTGTTGGATAGTGCCTCCAATGGTGTGGGGAGAGAAAGAAGGGACTAAATAAAATAAAGAAATAAAATTTTTAAAAAATTTAAAGCATTTGATTCAGTAGATCAAAATGTCTATTTAAAGACTCTGAAATGGGCAGCTGGGTGGCTCAGTGGATTGAGAGCCAGGCCTAGAGATGGGAGGTCCTAGGTTCAAATGTGGCCTCAGACACTTCCTACTGTGTGATCCTGGGCAAGTCACTTAACCCCCATTGCCTAACCCTTACCACTCTTCTGCCTTTATGGAAGGTAAGGGTTTTTAAAAACTAATTAAAATAAATTAAAATAAAGACTCTTACAAGGGTCTTCTATCCACACATCAAAATCATTCAAGATTCCTTAAAAGAACAAAAGAGGTAACTTTTTTCCTATTGTGTTAACAAATATCAAATGAGGTATAAAATAAAAAATGTATGCCCACCAATAGTGTTTACTAGCATTTCACCTATAAGAGAAGGTAATAAGTAGTTAGTTCCCTATGGATAGGGTTGTTCTCCAGATGCTACTCTTTGTAGATTTCTTTTGGGTTGCAAAGATATTGCAGAGACCCCTGAAAGAAATCTGTTTCTTCTCAAAGAATTTGGCCTAACCACACACACAGGAAAAACCAAGGGGGTGAAAGATGTTTATTGCCCAGATCTTGACATACAGTTAATGAACAAAAGAAAGCAGGCCATTAAATTTGCCACATGTCTTAAAGATAGCCTCTTTACACAGAGTAGCATCAGTGCTAATATAGCTAATAGTAGTAGATATCAGGAACCCCTAAATGTACAGTAGTGTCTGTATCAAATTTGCCATCAAACTCCTTAGGCAAACTCCAGCAAAACATCCTGATTTCTTCTTTCTAAGACTCTAAAAGAGTAGTTAGACAGACAGGCAGACAGAATTCAAATTACTTCTCCAGCTGGATTAAGGGAATATTTCCTATCTTAGATTACAAACCAAAAGGTCTGGTCTAAATTAGAAGAGACTCTCTTCAGTGTCACCTCTGTAGCTTAAGTTTGGCATAATAACCTTTGATTCTAGAGAGTAGGAATGGAAGGGAATCACAAATAATCTCTGTGGTCTTGGTCTTCTGTTCTGTAAAATGAGGGGATTGGATTTAATGACCTCTAAATCTGTTCCAGCTCTAATTATGCCATGTTCCTAGGACTTAGCCATCACCTTCCCATTCCCCCAGAGGAATGGGGACTGAAGCACAGGTTTCTTATTCCAACAAGGCCTTTTTTATCTTTTAGATCATCTCACTAGATAGAAATGGGAAAAGGAGGAGAAAATTTTGATTTTACACTACCCTGGGGAAGTATCTGCCACCAAACCTCTTGTCAGAAATGTTATGAAATGGATTGATGAAACAGGCAGAGCGTCTGAATGAATAAGTGACCTTTAGTTCCAAGATTCTGTTCAGGTTTCTATGTGTTTCTTTGTCTTTATTTTTATCATTTCCTTCTCCCTCTCTGTATCCTTTTTTATCTCTTTTCTAATATCTCTGTAATTATAGTAATAGACCTTATTTGAGAGAGAGAGAAAGAGAGAGAGAGAGACAGAGAGAGACAGAGAGAGAGAGAGACAGAGGGAGAGAGAGAGAGAAGAAAGGAAGGGAGAGAAGAAGGAAGAAAAAGGGAGGGAGAGTGTATGTTCATATATGTCTGTGTAAAAGAGAGCGCATATGTATGAGAGAGTGTATGTGTGTATAAAAGAGAAAATGTGTGTGAGTGTATGTATGTGTGTTTATGTTGTGCACATGCATGTACATTTATAGCTGCATGTAGAACTTTATGCCTGGAAGATATTGCTTCAAAACTGTCCCAATTATTGCCTCTAGATAACTAGAAACTGCTAAGCCTTTTGCTGCTGCTGCTGTTACTACTACTATTGCTGCTGCCTCTTATTTTTCCCAGCTGGAATTGATACAGAAGGGCAGCCCTTCAGTGGCCCAGTGGCATATGCTTGAACAATTTTCTGGAGTTGCATGAAAGATTCATGAGGGTGAAGTGTTAGCATGTGTGCTGACTAGGTAATGGGCTCCGACTAAGTTCCTGGGCTGATGGGGGAGGAGCAGAAGCCAGACCTATCAGGTGAAGGAGTGGGGCTGGAACACAATGAGCAAGCTGTCCAGCAGCAGCATCTTTGAGTTCTGTCACTACACTCACTTGGAGCAAGATTACCTCTTTTAAGAGATCAGGGAGAGGGGAGTTACGTGGGAGGAAATAAATTCCTTGAAGCTTTACAATAGAGGGAAGGACTAATTTTAAACTGGCAGCCAGAAGATGCTTTTAATAATGCATTACCTTCATCTAGACATGTGATTGGATCCATGTGGTCATATGGATTTTACATTTTCACTCCTTTAGTTTGTTCCCTAAATGTCATTGAAAGACTGATGTTGAGCTATCTGAAAGAAATTCATCCTTGTCTGTCTCAAGATTGTGGTGAAAGATAAAAGATATTGCAAATGTGTGGATGTTCCTAGGAGCTGGTATTGTAATAAGATGTATTTAGGGATTTTCTCAACAAAGAAAATTTGGTCTGCTGTGGCGGACCCCAGCAATATACTGCAGAAGAGCTGACTCCTAGACTTGGTTAATTTGCCTTATCCTAATGTCCTTGTCCCAAGGAGATAAATGGCAAAACAGAGCCATAGAATCATACCACTGGTCCTTCTCCCAGCTCAACCCTTGCAGTTATCACCATTGGAAACAATTCTTTTGGAGAAGGGACCAACCAACTCTACCAAATGCCACATACAGAACAGGTTATCTGAAGCAACTGGGCATTTTGATGGAAAGAAAGGAGACATTTTGGGATGGGTCTAACTGAGAAATTTTGTCAAGCCAAAAACTGCCTGTGCAAGGTAAATCCATATTGACCCTAGTTCAGTTCACTGAAACTAAGCAGAACAATCTAATCCCTCTTTGCTATGACAGCCTTTCAAGTCCTAGAAGACCACTGTCAAGTTATTCTTATATTTTGTCTCACCAGTATTAACATCCCAAATTCCTTCCAATGTTCATTGTATGGCAAAGTTTCTGGAGGTCCTCTTGCTTTTCTGCTCTGGATGTAATCTACCTTGTCAATGGCTTTCCTAAAATGTAGTGCCCAGAACTGAATAAAATACTCCAAATGAGGTCTGGTACAATTTACAGCAGGAACAATATATATCACCTCCCTCATGGATACCACAATTCTATTAATATAATGAGTCTATGACCAGATAAGCCTTTTTGACTATTATCTAGTATATTAAGCTTACAGTGATCTAAAATATCCAAATGTTTTTCATAGGGATTATTGTTTAGTTATACCTTCCTGTCCTATGCTTATTAAAAATATGAAAAAATAAATAAAATATAAATTCACATTATTCTCTAACTCCAGAAATGAGATTGCTTTTATTTCTCTGTAATTGATTTCCTATCATGTCTCTTCACAGAAGCCTTCCTAAGCCTTCTCTTCTTTCCTCAGGCCTTCCACTTCCCTTTCTCTACTCACAACTGAGGATCTCACTTATATCAGTAGGGAAAAAAATGTAGGCCATTTGATGGGAGCTTTCTCTTCTTTTCTCTTCATGTTAAAACCTCTTGATATCATTCTCTATCTCCTCCTTTCCCTTAGGCTTTGACAATTAAGTGGCCTGATAAAAGGGGATATTTGAAAGTTGTAGAAGCAGGGAAGCTCAAAACCACCATGAGAATCCTCTCCAATAAATCTTAAAATAACGCCATAAAATGAATACAGAAGTGAAAGAACCAACAAGGAGATATAGTTAAGCAATTTCATGAAGAGAATAATTTGAAAGGTAGGCAAAGAGCCTATAGGACACTAGGGTCAGAGGGGAGCACAGCCAGCTGAAGACCATGGCAAGGAGTAATGAACAAGCCAACAACAACCATGGCCCAAGCCAACATCTAGACCCTGAGACCCAGCTTGAGCCAACAGCAGTCCACCTCAATGTATATCCCTTAAAGTCCCAAACAAACTTGTGGTAAGGTCCAGAATTCCTGCCTGGGACCATCTGAGCTACTCAGCCTAATCTGTGTGGGCCCAGAGTGAGGCCAGGAATCCCAACCCTAACTTGTGGTAAAAAATTCTAATCCCAGTTTGGGTCAGCAGGTAGACCCAGAGCTGGAACCCCAGTCCCTGGCAGGTTGCTGGCCTGTGGGAGCCGGGGTGATCCTTGCCAAAACTCAAGACAGGGTTCCAGGGCAGTCTGCAGAATCATTGACCTGATCAAGTGCAGAGTGAGAACTAAAGCATCAGGCTAGAATTAGAGCCATTAGCAGTCTCAAGGAGTAATTTAATCAGGAGTGGGATGTGGCTCTCAGAGCTCCCAGCCATTATATTATCTTGGAAAAACTGAAACTTGCAGAAACCCAGAAATAAGGAAGAAGTAAAAAGCACCTAACCAACTTCCTGGTTAAGATGGCGGCAAAGTAAAAAGCAGCTGCTTAACCTCTCCTAACCGAAACATACAAAACTCCTCAAGAAGACATAAAAACAAATCCAAAGGAACAAAGGGACCCCACAACAGAGCACAGCATTGGAGGTACGTGGAATCGGGGCATTTCAATGCTATAAAGTGGTGAAACAGCTCTAACTAAAACGCGAGCTGAGCAAACCCCTCCTCCACCCAACACCACCTACAGTGCCAAAGCCACCGCACAAGAGTTAGAGTGAGTTTGGGGCACGCATTAAGTCCTTGGCAGCTACCTGGGGTCACCAGGGCCTGCTCCTCAGAGCAGCAAGATTTAAGACCCCAAGAGGCTAAAGAACCCGAACAGACTTTGAGTGCAGACCCTGAGCGCAGGCATGAGTGTGGGCGTGGACCCAAGCCCAGACACGAATCCTAAGTACAGGCGAAGACTCCTATCTTGAGTGCAGGCATGGACCTTGAGTGGGAACCCAGTGCAAAAGTGGTTCACAATTGTGCAAACAACGCCCTGAGACTGTTAAAGGAGCCTCAGGCAGAGGAACAACTAAGGGGACCACCAGGAGGCTTGACCCTGAAAACAAATGAGACCTCAGGAGCCTAAAGAGCACAGACAGAACCTGAGTGGGAGGATAAACTCGAAAGGGCGCAGGGCTAAAAATGGCAAGCCAGAAATAAGAACCCCAAAAGAGAAAGATCATCAAGAAGAAATCTGTAACACTTGACAACTTTTACACAGATAAAATACAGACAAAAGAGCAAACAGCAGAGGAGAACAAACAAGTAATCATATCCAAACCTTCCCAAAATAATGAAAATTGGCCACAAGTTATTGAAGAGTTCAAATCTCAGATGATGAGGAAGATGGAAGAGATTTGGCAAGAAAAGTGGGAAATAGCTCAAAAGCAAATAAATAGGATAGAAGACAGAAACTCGCAATTGGAGAAAGATGCCCAAAAATCAACCGAAATGGTAAGCAAATTGGAAAACAAAATATGGCAAGAAAAAAACAATTTAAAAGGCAGAATTTTGCAATTGGAAAGTGAGGCTCAGAAATCAAATGAACTGGTGAGCAAATTGAACACCAGAAATGACCAGATTGAAAAGGAAAACCAAAAAGATTATAGCCGAAAACCAGTCCCTAACGGCTAGAATTGAGCAATTAGAAGCTAATGATCTCTCAAGACAGCAAGAACAAATAAAACAAAGTCAAAAGACTGATAAAACAAAAGGAAACATGAAATATCTCAATGAGAAATTGACAGACCAAAAAAACAGGGCTAGAAGAGACAATTTAAGAATCATTGGTCTTCCTGAAAAAGCAGAAATTAATAGAAATTTGGATTCCATAGTAAAAGAAATTATTCAGCAAAATTGCCCTAAAGTTCTACAACAAGAGGGCAATATAGACATTGAAAGGATCCATAGATCACCCTCTACACTAGACCCAGAAAAGATAACCCCCAGGAATATAATAGCCAAATTAAAGAGCTTCCAAGTAAAAGAAAAAATCTTATAAGAAGCCAGAAAGAGACAATTCAAATATCAAGGAGCACCCATCAGGATCACACAGAATCTGGCAGCCTCTAGCCTAAAAGACAACAAGACTTGGAATATGATATTCAGAAAGGCAAGAGAACTGGGCCTTCAACCATGGATCAACTACCCATCAAAACTGACTACATACTTCCAGGGGAAAGTATGGGCATTCAACAAAATTGAAGATTTTCAAGTATTTCCATAGAAAAGACCAGGACTAAATGGAAAGTTTGATATCCAACCACAAAAAATCAAGAGAAACATGAAAAATATAGGAAACAGAGGGGAAAGAAAGAAAACTCATAATTTTAAAATTTGCCTCTTTAAGGGCTTCAATAAGATATAATTGTCTGTATTCCTATGTGGAGAAATGCTGTGTATAATTATCTGTAGTAAACTCTATTCACTATAAGAGTATTCACTATTATAGTAATCAGAAGAATAATTCATAGGGAGAGGGTAGAATACTAAATGGTCTAAGATGATATGGGGGTGGAAAAGATGAGGGTGAATAGTAGGGGACACCAAGAGAAACTTGAGTGAATAAGAAAAATAGGATATTCTATTACACACAAAGAGGGCATGGGAAGGAGAAGGGACAAATACTATTATAAGAAGGAGAGGAAGAGAGCATTAAGAGGTAATTTTAAACTTTACTCTCAGTGTAATGAACCCAGAGAGGGAAAAGTAGCTATATTATCCATTGGGATATAAAACTCATCTAACCCTACTGAGAGAGTCAGAAGGGATAAACCAAGGGGAGCAGTAGAGTGGGGAGGTCAAAAAAGGGAGGGGAGAAAAAGGGGGAGGGAATTCATTAGGCCTTTAAAATTGAAAAGAGGAGAATAATAAGGGAGGGAGTAGAAAGGGAAGGTAATCAAGGGAGGGGATAAGGGATACCAGCTTAAAGCAAACCACTGGTTTAAAAGAAAATAGTGTAAGAAGAAGGGGTAGAACTAGGGGAGGATACAAAAATGTCAGTGAATGCACAACTGATGATTATAACTCTGAATGTGAATGGGATGAACTCACTCATAAAACGGAAGCAAATAGCAGAGTGGATTAGAAACCAAAATCCTATCATATGTTGTCTACAAGAAACACATATGAGGTGGGTAGACATACACAAGTTTAAGGTTCAGGGCTTGAGCAAAATCTTTTGGGCGTCAAATGAGAAAAAGAAGGCAGGAGTGGCAATTATGATTTCTGACAAAGCCAAAGCAAAAATAGATATGATTAAAAAAGACAGGGAAGGTCATTACATCCTGATTAAAGGCAGTATAAACAATGAGGAAATAACACTGCTCAATATGTATGCACCAAGTGGCATAGCATCCAAATTCATAAAGGAGAAACTGGCAGAGCTCAAGAAGGAAATAGATAGTAAAACCATAATAGTGGGAGATCTAAATATTCCTCTTTCAGATCTAGATAAATCAAACCAAAAAATAAATAAGAAAGAGGTGAATGAAGTCCTAGAAAAATTACATTTAATTGATATGGGGAGAAAAATAAATAGGGACAAAAAGGAATACACCTTCTTTCAGCTGCACATGGTACATTCAAAAAGATTGACCATGTCATAGGGCATAGAAACATTGCAAACAAATGCAAAAGAGCAGAAATAATAAATGTAACCTTCTCAGATCATAATGCAATAAAAATAATAATTAGTAAGGGTATCTGGACAGGAAAATCACAAACTAATTAGAAATTAAATAATATGATTCTCCAAAACCAGCTAGTCAAAAAAGAAATCATAGAAACAATCAACATTTTCATTGAAGAGAATGCAAATGATGAGACATCCTACCAAACTCTGTGGGATGCAACCAAGGCAGTACTCAGGGAGAAATTTATATCCTTGAGTGCATACATTAACAAATTAGGGAGGGCAGAGATTAATGAATTGGGCATGCAACTAAAAAAACTAGAAAGTGAGCAAATTAAAAATCCCCAGATGAAAACTAAATTAGAAATACTAAAAATCAAGGGAGAAATTAATAAAATCAAAAGTAAAAGAACAATTAAATTAATAAATAAGACTAGAAGCTGGTATTTTCAAAAAACAGATAAAATATACAAAGTACTGGTCAATCTAATAAAAAAAAGGAAAGAAGAAAACCAAATTGACAGTATTAAAGATGAAAAGGGAGACCTCACCTCTAATGAAGGGGAAATTAAGGCAATCATTAAAAACTATTTTGCCCAATTATATAGAAATAAATATAACAATTTAGGAGATATGGATGAATATTTATAAAAATATAAACTGCCTAGATTAACAGCAGAAGAAATAGAATACCTAAATAATCCCATATCAGAAAAAGAAATTGAACAAGCCATCAAAGAACTCCCTAAGAAAAAATCGCCAGGGTCTGACGGATTCACAAGTGAATTCTATGAGACATTCAAAGAGCAACTAATCCCAATACTATACAAATTATTTGATATGATAAGCAAAGAAGGAGTCCTACCAAATTCCTTTTATGACACAAATATGGTACTGATTCCAAAGCCAGTTAGATCAAAAATAGAGAAAGAAATCTACAGACCAATCTCCCTAATGAATATAGATGCAAAAATTTTAAATAGAATACTGGCAAAGAGACCCCAGCAAGTAATTAAGAAGATCATCCACCATGATCAGGTGGGATTTATACCAGGAATGCAAGGATGGTTCAATATTAGGAAAACCATCCACAGTATCAACCATATCAACAGTCTAACAAACAAAAATCACATGATTATCTCAATAGATGCTGAAAAAGCCTTTGACAAAATACAGCACCCATTCCTATTGAAAAAACAGGAAAGTATAGGACCTTTCCTAAAAATCATAAACAGTATATACCTAAAACCATCAACAAGCATCATATGCAATGGGGATAAATTAGAAGCCTTCCCAATAAGATCAGGAGTGAAACAAGGATGCCCATTATCACCTCTATTATTCAACATAGTACTAGAAACACTAGCAGTAGCAATTAGAGAAGAAAAAGTAATTGAAGGTATCAAAATAGGCAATGAGGAGACTAAGCTATCACTCTTTGCAGATGATATGATGGTTTACTTAAAAAATCCTAGGGAATCAACTAAGAAGCTTGTAGAAATAATCAACAACTTTAGCAAAGTTGCAGGATACAAAATAAATGCACATAAATCATCAGCATTTCTATATATTTCCAACACATTAGAGCAGCAAGAGGTAGAAAGAGAAACACCATTTAAAATCACCCTAGACAATATAAAATACTTGGGAATCTATCTACCAAAACAAACACAGCAATTATATGAAAACAACTACAAAACACTTTCCAAACAAATAAAACTGGATCTAAACAATTGGAAAGCCATTGATTGCTCATGGGTAGGACGAGCTAACATAATAAAAATGAACATTCTACCCAAATTAATTTACCTATTTAGCGCCATACCTAGCAAGGTACCAAAAAACTTCTTTACTGAATTAGAAAAAACTATAACAAATTTCATTTGGAATAACAAAAGATCAAGAATTTCAAGGGAAATAATGAAAAAAAATGTGAAGGAAGGGGGCCTAGCCGTACCAGATATTAAACTATACTATAAAGCAACAGTCATCAAAACAATATGGTACTGGCTAAGAGATAGAAGAGAGGATCAGTGGAATAGACTTGGGGTTAATGACATCAGCAAGACAGTGTATGATAAACCCAAAAAACCCAACTTTTGGGACATGAATCCACTATTTGACAAAAACTGCTGGGAAATCTAGAAAACAATATAGGAGAGATTAGGTTTAGATCAACATCTCACACCCTACACCAAGATAAATTCAGAATGGGTGAATGACCTGAATATAAAGAGGGAAACCATAAATAAGTTAAGTGAACACAAAATAGTGTACCTGTCAGATCTCTGGGAACGGAAAGATTTTAAAACCAAGCAAGAGTTAGAGAAAATTACAAAATACAAATTAAATGGTTTTGATTATATTAAGCTAAAAAGCTTTTGTACAAACAAAAACAACGTAGTCAAAATCAGAAGGGAAACAACAAATTGGGAAAAAATCTTTATGATGAAAAACTCTGACAGGGGTCTAATTACTCAAATATACAAGGAGTTAAATCAATTGTATAAAAAATCAAGGCATTCCCCAATTGAAAAATGGGCAAGAGACATGAATAGACAATTCTCAGGTAAAGAAATCAAAAGTATCAATAAGCACATGAGAAAGTGTTCTAAATCTCTAATAATTAGAGAAATGCAAATCAAAACAACTCTGAGGTATCACCTCACACCTAGGAGATTGGCTAAAATGATAGCAGGGGAAGAGTAATCAATGTTGGAGGGGATGTGGCAAAATTGGGACATTAATGCATTGTTGGTGGAGTTGTGAACTGATCCAACCATTCTGGCTGGCAATTTGGAACTATGCTCAAAGGGCTATAAAAGAATGCCTGCCCTTTGATCCAGCCTTACCATTGCTGGGTTTGTACCCCCAAAGAGATCATAGATAAACAGACTTCTACGAAAATATTTATAGCTGTGCTCTTTGTAGAACTGGAAAAGGAGGGTATGCCCTTCAATAGGAGAATGGCTGAACAAACTGTGGTATATGCTGGTGATGAAATACTATTGTGCTCAAAGGAATAATAAACTGGAGGAGTTCCAGGTGAACTGGAAAGACCTCCAGGAACTGATGCAGAGCGAAAAGAACAGAGCCAGAATAACACTGTACACAGAGAGGGATATACTATGATAAAATCGAATGTAATGGACTTCTGTACCAGCAACAATGCAATGACACAGGACAGCTCTGAGAGATTTATGGTAAAGAACACTACCCACATTCAGAGGAAGAACTGCAGGAGAGGAAACATAGAAGATAAATAATTGCTTGAACGCATGGGCTGAGGCGGACATGATTGGGGATGTAGATTTGAAAAGACCACACCAATGCAACTAACAACAATATGGAAATAGGCCCTGAACAAGGACACATGTTACAACCAGTGGAAATGTGCGTCAGCCATGGGTGGGGGGAAAAAGGGGTTGTGGGAAAGTAGGGGCATGAAGCATGTAAACAGGTTAAAAATGAATATTAATAAATGTTTAAATTTTAAAAAAAGGAAAAAAATGACCATTCTACCCAAATTAATTTACCTATTTAGTGCGATACCTATCAAACTACCAAAAAACTTCTTTATTGAATTAGAAAAAACTATAACCAATTTCATTTGGAATAACAAAAGATCAAGAATATCAAGGGAAATAATGAAAAAAAAATGTGAAGGAAGGGGGCCTAGCAGTACCAGATATTAAACTGTACTATAAAGCAGTGGTCATCAAAATGATATGGTACTGGCTGAGAGACAGAAGGGAGGATCAGTGGAATAGACTTGGGGTAAGTGACATCAGCAAGACAGTGTATGATAAACCCAAAGAACCCAACTTTGGGGACATGAATCCACTATTTGAAAAAAACTGTTGGGAAATTTGGAAAACAATATGGGAGAGATTTGGTTTAGATCAATATCTCATACCCTACACCAAGATAAATTCAGAATGGGTGAATGACTTGAATATAAAGAGGGAAACTATAAATAAGTTAAGTAAACATAGAGTAGTTTACTTGTCAGATCTATGGGAAAGGAAAGATTTTAAAACCAAGCAAGAGTTAGAGAAAATTACAAAATATAAAATAAATGACTCTGATTACATTAAACTAAAAAGTTTTTGTACAAACAAAACCAATGCAACCAAAATTAGAAGGGAAACAACAAAGTGGGAAAAAAATCTTTATAACAAAAAAGTCTGACAGAGGAGCCAAGTCAATTGTATAAAAAATCAAGCCATTTCCCAATTGATAAATGGGCAAGGGACATGAATAGGCAATTTTCAGATAAAGAAATCAAAACTATCAATAAGTATTCTAAATCTCTAATAATTAGAGAAATGCAAATCAAAACAACTCTGAGGTATCACCTCACACCTAGGAGATTGGCTAAAATGATAGCAGGGGAAGAGTAATCAATGTTGGAGGGGATGTGGCAAAATTGGGACATTAATGCATTGTTGGTGGAGTTGTGAACTGATCCAACCATTCTGCCTAGCAATTTGGAACTATGCTCAAAGGGCTATAAAAAATGCCTGCCCTTTGATCCAGCCATAGTATTGTTAGGTTTGTACCCCAAAGAGACCATAGATAAACAGACTTGTACAAAAATATTTGTAGCCATGCTTTTTGTGGTGACAAAAAACTGGAAGATGAGGATTTGCCCTTCAATTGGGGAATAGCTGAACAAATTGTGGTATATGCTGGTGATGGAATACTATTGTGCTCAAAGGACTAATAAACTGGAAGAATTCCATGCGAACTGGAAAGACCTCCAGGAATTGATGTAGAACGAAAGGAGCAGAGCCAGAAGAACATTGTACACAGAGATTAATACACTGTGGTAAAATAGAATGTAATGGACTTCTGTACTAGCAGGAATGCAATCACCCAGGACAATTCTGAGGGATTTATGGAAAAGAATGCTACCCACATTCAGAGGAAGAACTACAGGAGTGGAAACAGAAGAAAAACAACAGCTTGAACACATGGGTTGAGGCCGACATGATTGGGGATGTAGACTTGAAACTACCACACCAATGCAACTATCAACAATTTGGAAATAGGTCTTGATCAATGACATATGTAAAAACCAGTGGAAATACACATCTGCCATGGGGGTGAGGGGAAAGTCGGGGGGTGAAGGGGAAAGTAAGAGCATGAATTATGCAACCATATTAACTTTTCAAAAATTAATATTAATAAATGTTTAAAAAAACACCTACCCAAAGAAAATTTTTATGGAGACAAAGAGTAAGGTACAGACACAGAAGGGGACAGTGAAAGTAAAGGAAACATATGCAAAACCCAAAAGAAAAATATGAATTTGACTCAGATTTTAGAAGGAAATCAAAAAGAATTTCAAAAATCAGTTAAGAGAAACAGAAAAAAGATGGGGAAGAGAAATGAAAGCAATGTAAGAGGAAATGGACCAAATGAAAAAGGAGAGTCAAAGGAGAAAATCATTCCATAAAAATTATAATTGGGCAAATAGAAGCTAATGACTTCATAAGACATAAAAAAAAATAAATAAAAGTCAAAAGAATGAAAAAGAAGAAAACATGAAATATATTATTAAAAAAACAACTGACCTGGAAAATAGAGATAATTTTAAAATTATTGGACTACTTGAAAATTATGACTTTTTTTTTAATCCTGGAAATCATAATACAAGAAATTATCAAAGAAAATTGCTCAAATATCCTTGAACAAGAGAGTAAATAGAAATTGAAAGGATCCACAGATCACTTCCAGAAAGAAATTCTCAAATGATAACTCTCAAGAATATAATATCTAAATTCAAGAGCCCCCCCCACCCCCGCAGTCAAGGTGAAGATACTGCAAGCAGCCAGAAAGAAACAATTCAAATACCATGGAACTACAGACAAGTTTACATAGGATTTAGCAGCCTCTACCTTAAGGAATTGGAAGGCACAGAATAATATTACAGAAGGTGAGAGATCTAGATTTACAATCCACAATTATTTATCCAGCAAAAGTGAGTATATTTTTTCAGGGGGAAAATGGTCATTCAATAAAATAAAAGATTTCCAACTATTCCTGATTAAAAGATCAGACATAAACAGAAATTTTGAAGTCCAAATACAAGATCCAAGAGAACCCTAAAAGGGTAAATAAGAAAGAGAAAATATAAGGGGGTCAATAAGGTCAAGCTGTATGTATTCCTACATGGAAAGAGAATATTTGTAATTCTTAAAAATTCTTATTAGTAGTAGAGCAGTTAGAAGTAGTATTCACACACAGAGGGTGGGGAAATAAGCCAATTAGCATGATATGTTATGCAAAAAAAATCAAGGGGTGAAAAAGAGGATTGCATTGAAAGAAAAGGGAAGAGAGAGAGGAATGGGGTAAATTATCTCACCTAAAGAGGCATGAAAAACTATAACGCTGGAGGGGAGAATGATGGTAGTACAGGCAATTCTTAAAGTATTCTCATCATAGTTACCTCAGAGAGGAAATAATAACTATACTCACTGGGGTGTAGAATCCTATCTTATCCTATAGAGAAGTAGGAGGAGAATAAAATAAGGGAAGTAGGGTGTGGTATTAAGAGGGAGATGGAAGGGTGGGACGGGGTGGAGGTGATAAAAAGCAAAACACTAGTGAGAAGGGACAGAATGGAGGGGAATACAAGGTTGGGAACTACGACGGTGAATGTGAATGGGATGAACTCAACCATAAAATGGAGGTGGATAGTAGAGTGGTTTAAAAACCAGAATCCTACTGTATGTTGTTTACAAGAAACAGATTTGATGTAGGGTGACACACACAGAATAAAGATAAGGGGTTGGAGGAAAATTTATTGTGTATCATCTAAAATTAAAAAAGGAGAAGTAGTCAAAAATAGATCTGATTAAAAGAGATAAAGAAGGAAATATCAATACTGAACATAAATGCATCAAATGGTATAGCCTTTAAATTTTTAAAGAAGAAATTAAATGAACTTCAGGAAGAAATAGGAAGCAAAATTATACTAGTGGGGGACCTCAACTTCTCTGTTTTGGATCCAGATAAATCAAACCAAAAAAATAAACAAGAACAAAGTAAAGAAAATTAATGTAATCTTATAAAATCTAGAACTAATAGATCTCTAGAGAGAACTGAATGGAATATAAAACAATATACTTTTTTCAGCTGTACATGGCTCCTCCACAAAAACTTGACTACATATTAGGGTATAAAAACTTCACAACCAAATGCAAAAAAAGCAAAAATAATAAATGCATCTTTCCAACAATTAAATGCCCTACTTCCTTGCCAATCCTAGTTCCTCTACCTGTGTACTTGATCCTATCCCCTCCCATTTTTTCCCATAGATTGAAATTTTCATCAATCTCCCCTCTTTCTAATTTTAATTTCTCCTATCCATTTCCTACTGTCTTCAAAAATACCTAAAGCTATCTCATCTCTCAAAACTTTTTTTATGTGCTATCATCTCTTCAATATATTCAATATATCTCTTTCTTCTATTTCTTAGCCAAATTCCTTGGAAACAATTTACATATGTTGCTCTTAGAATCCTATTTTCTCACTCACTCCTGAATACTTTGCAATCTTTCAGTCTCATGAATCAACTAAAACTGCTCCCCTCAAGTTACTAATGACTAAATTACTAAATAACAAATTTTAAGGTCACTCTACCTTCTAGACATTTCTTCTGCATTTGACACTGTTGACTACCCCTCTCTTTCTAGATACTTTATCTTCTCTGAATTCTTATAACACAAATTTTGTGGTTCCCCTTCTACATGTCTAATGCCCCTACTCAGTTCCTTTTGTTGGTGGTCCTATCCCAGACCTGCTATCCTTCTTTCCCTAATCTCTCCCACAGTAACCTCATAAGTCCCCACACATTTAATTATCTTCACTTTGCAGATATTCTATATATCTAACCCAAGTCTCTCTTTGACTGAATGTCATTCCTGCATCTCCAATTGTCTACTAGATATTTTATATTAGATGTTCTAGAGACATCTCAAATTCAATGTTTCCAAATCAGAATTCATTATCTTCCCCCCTCAAACCACCCCTCTTCCTAATTTCCCTATTTCCGTCAACTTGATGTTGTTATCTTTACCTCCCCATTCTTCTTCACTCCACATATCCAAATAGTCATTAAATTCTTGTCTTTTATATTTCCATAATTTCTCTTACATTTGATCCCTTTTCTTTATTCACACAGCTACCACCTTAGTCCAGACCCTCATCACTTCTCTAGATTGTTGCAATAGATTTCTAATTGATCTCCTTGTCTTAAGACTCTTATCATCCTCGTCTCTTCTATGTTTCATTTTTTGTTGTTTTTTTCCAGTCATATTTAACTCACTATGACTCCATTTGGAGTTATCATGGAAAAGATACTGGAGTGATTTACCATTTCCTTCTCCAAATCATATTATAGATGAGGAAATTGAGGCAAATAGGGTTAGTGATTTGTCAAGAGCCAAACAGCTAGTAAATATCTGAGGCCAGAATTGAACTCAGGAGGATGAGTCTTCCTTACTTAAAATGCCTCTGCAACACCTAACTGTCCTTCTAAACTTACCTGCCAAAATGATTTTTCTTAAAGTGCAGATTTACCCTGTTACTCTACTATCCAATCAGCAATAGTGGCTTCATATTGTCTCTGAGATAACATATAAATTATTATATTTAGCTTTTAAAGTCCCATACATCCTGCCTCCAAACTACTTTTCTGTCTCTCTCTTTCTTCAAGACACAACTCAAGCACCATCTTCTACATGAAGCCTCCCCTAATCCCCCTAACTGGTAGTGCACTCCATACTTAACTATATTGTAGTTCATTTTATTTACATTTATTCCATATATAAACATATGCTTGATATTAAAAATGTAAGTTCCTTCAAAAATGGTGTTTCTATTTCTACCTCTTGCTGCTGAGATGTGTTGGAAATATATAGAAATGCTGATGATTTATGTGCATTTATTTTGTATCCTGCAACTTTGCTAAAGTTGTTGATTATTTCAATTAGCTTTTTAGCTGATTCTCTAGGATTTTTTAAGTAAACCATTATATCATTAGTTTCCTCACTGCCTATTTTAATACCTTCAATTTCTTTTTCTTCCCTAATTGCTACTCTTAGTGTTTCTAGTACAATGTTAAAAAATAGAAGTGAGAGTGGGCATCCTTGTTTCATGCCTGATCTTATTGGGAAGGCTTCTAATTTATCCACATTGCATATGATGCTTGCTGATGATTTTAGATATAAACTTTTTATTATTTTTAGGAAAGGTCCTTCTATTCCTATACTGTCTAGTGTTTTCAATAGGAATGGATTTTGTATTTTGTCAAAGGCTTTTTCAGCATCTATTGAGATAATCATGTGGTTTTTGTTGGTTTACTTGTTGATATGGTCAATTATGTGAATGGTTTTCCTGATATTGAACCATCCTTGCATTCCTAGTATAAATCCCATCTGATCATAAATGAATAACCCTCGTTATCACTTGCTGGAGTATTTTTGCTAGTATTCTGTTTAAGATTTTTGCATCTATGTTCATTAAGGAGATTGGTCTGTAGTTTTCTTTCTCTGTTTTTGATCTACCTGGCTTTGGAATCAGTACCATATTTGTGTCATAAAAGTAACTTGGTAGAACTCCTTCTTTGCTTATTATGTCAAATAGTTTGTATAGTATTGGGATTAGTTACTCTTTGAATGTCTGATGGAATTCACTTGTGAATCCATCAGGTCCTGGGGATTTTTTCTTAGGGAGTTCTTTCATGGCTTGTTAAATTTCTTTTTCTGATATGGGATTATTTAAGTATTCTATTTTTTCTACTGTTAATCTAGGCAATTTATATTTTTATAAATATTCATCCATCTCACCTAGATTGCTATATTCATTGCCATATAATCGCGTAAAATAGTTTTTAATGATTGCCTTGATTTTCTTTTCATTAGAGGTGAGGTCTCTCTTTTCATTTTGGATACTGATGATTTGGTTTCCTTTTTTTCCTTTTTTTAATTAGATTGACCAGTACTTTGTCAATTTTGTTTTTTTTCAAAGTACCAGCTTCTAGTCTTATTTATTAATTTAATAGTTATTTTACTTTCAATTTTATTGATTTCTCCTTTAATTTTTATAATCTCTAATTTGGTGTTTAGCTGGTGATTTTTAATCTGTTTTCTTTCTAGTTTTTTTATTTGCATACAGAGTTCATTGATCTTTGCCCTCTCTAATTTGTTAATACATGTGTTCAAGGAATAAATTTCCCCGAGTACTGCCTTAGCTGCATCCCACAGAGTTTGGTAGGATGTCTCATCATTGTCATTTTCTTCAATGAAATTGTTTCTATGATTTGTTCTTTAACTAACTGGTTTTGGAGAATCATATTTAATTTCCAATTAGTTTTTTTATTTGCCTGTCCATGTACCCTTACTAATTATTATTTTTATTGCATTATTATCTGAGAAGGTTACATTTTTTATTTCTGCTCTTTTGCATTTGTTTGCAATGTTTCTATGCCCTATTACATGGTCAATCTTTGTGAATGTACCATGTGCAGCTGAAAAGAAGGTGTATTCCTTTTTGTTCCTATTTATTTTTCTCCAAATATCTATTAAATCTAATTTTTCTAGGATTTCATTCACCTCTCTTATCTCTTTCTTATTTATTTTTTGGTTTGATTTATCTAAATGTGAAAGAGGAATATCTAGATCTCCCACTAGTGTGGTTTTACTATTTCCTTCTTGAGCTCTGCCATTTTCTCTTTAAGAATTTGGATGCTATACCATTTGGTGCATACATGTTGAGTACTGTTATTTCTTCATTGTCTATACTGCCTTTTATCCTTTTATCAGGATGTAATTACCTTCCCTGTCTCTTTAATCATATCTATTTTTACTTTGGCTTCGTCAGAAATCATGATTGCCACTCCTGCCTTCATTTTCTCATTTGAAGCCCAAAAGATTTTGCTCCAGCCCTTGACCTTAAACCTGTGTATGTCCATCCGCCCCATATATGTTTCTTGTAGACAACATATGGTAGGATTTTGGTTTCTAATCCACTTTGCTATTTGCTTCCATTTTATGGGCAAGTTCATCCCATTCGCATTCATAGTTATTGTTATCAGTTGTGTATTCCCCATCATTTTGGTATCCTCTCCTAGTTCTACCCCTTCTTCTTACGCTATTTCCTTTTAAACCAGTGGTTTGTTTTAGACCAATCCCCTTGTCCCCTCCTTTGATTTACTTCCCTTTCTACCCCCTCCCTTATTATTCCCCTATTTTTATTTTTAAGGCCTAATGAATTCCCTCCCCATCTCCTCCCCTCCATTTTTTTACCTCCCCACTCTCCTGCTCCCCTTAGTTAATCCCTTCTGACTTTCTCAGTAGGGTTAGATAGAATTCTATATCCCAATGGATATAGCTACTCTTCCCTCTCAGGGTTAATTCTGCTGAGAGTAAGGTTTAAATATTACCTCTTAATTCTCTCTTCTTCTCCGTTTTATAATAGTATTCATACCTCCCCCCCTTCCCATGCTCTCTTTGTGTGGTACAGAATATCCTTATTCATTCAAGTTTCTCTTGATGCCATCTACTATTCACCCCTCCTCTTTTTTTTCCTGCCCCGTCTCTTCTTAGACCATTTAGTACTCCAACCTCTCCCTGTGAATAATTCTTCTAATTACTATAATAGTGAATACAGTTTTTGAAAATTACACATAACATTTCTCCATATAGGAATACAAATAATTTGATCTTATTAAGGCCCTTAAAGAGGTCAATTTAAAAATAAGAATTTTCTTTCTTTCCCCTCTGTTTCTTATCTACCTTTTCATGTTTCTCTTCATTTTTGTGTTTGGATATCGAGCTTTCCATTTAGTCCTGGTCTTTTCTGTGCAGATATTTGGAAATCTTCTATCTTGTTAAATGCCCAAACTTTCCCCTAGAAGTATATTGTCAGTTTTGAAGGGTAGGTGATCCTTGGTTGTAGACTCAGTTCTCTTGCCTTTCTGAATATCATATTCCAAGCCTTGTTGTCTTTTAGGCTAGAGGCTGCCAGATCTTGTGTGATCCTGATTGGTGCTCTTTGATATCTGAATTGTCTCTTTCTGGCTTCTTGTAAGACTTTTATTTTACTTGGAGGCTCTTGAATTTGGCTATTATATTCCTGGGTGTTGTCTTTTCAGGGTCTATTATAGAGGGTGATCTATGGATCCTTTCAATGCCTATATTGCCCTCTTGTTGTAGAACTTCAGGGCAGTTTTGCTGAATAATTTCTTTTAGTATGGAGTCCAAATTTCTATTAATTTCTGCTTTTTCAGGGAGACCAATGATTCTCATATTGTCTCTTCTAGACCTGTTTTCTTGATCTGTCAATTTCTCATTGAGATATTTCATGTTTCCTTCTATTTTATCAGTCTTTTGACTTTGCTTTATTTGTTCTTGCTTTCTTGATAGATCATTGCCTTCTAATTGCCCAATTCTAGTCTTTAGACTAGTTTTCAACTATAATTTTTTGGTTTTCCTTTTCAGTCTCGTCTATCTGGTTCTTCAAGGCTTCCAGCTGGTCATTTCTGGTGTTCAATTTGCTTATCAATTCATTTGATTTCTGAGCCTCACTTTCCAATTGCAAAATTCTGCCTTTTAAATTGTTATTTTCTTGCCACATCTTTTTCATCTTTCTCATAATCTCAGATTTGAACTCTTCAATAGCTTGTGACCCATTTTCATTTTGGGGGGAAGGTTTGGATGTCTTTAATTGCTTGTCCTCCTCTGTTTTCTGGGGTTTTTTCTGTGCAGAAGTTATCCAGTGTTAGAGCTTTTTTCTTGGTCTTCTTATTTATTTCTTGGGCCTTGCTTGGCATCATTATGCTTTATCTGCCAGAAGTATGAGTAAGGCAATCTGATTCTCTTTGTATGGAGTTAGGGAGCAGTTTTTTGCCTGAGGCTACTTTGTGAGTCTCCTGGCTTCTCTGGGGACACTCCTGGGGTCTCTGGTCTAGCTATTTCCAGGGTCAAGCCCCCTGTGTTCCTAGCCAGCTGCCCAGAGCCTGGAACTTGGCCCACACTTGTTCCTCCACCTGAGATTTTCCCCTGAGTCTGAGCATGCTGGGCACTGCTGCTGTCTCTCTCAGCCCCACTCCCGTGTCCAAGGTCTGAGTTTTCTAGCCACCTGGGATCTCAGGTCTTGCTGCTCTCAGGGGCAAGCTCCTAGTAGTGCCAGCTAGCTGCCAAGGGGCTAGATTTTGTGCCCCCACTCGCTCTGATTCTGATACTGTGGGTGGGGTGGGGGAGGGTTGATCAGCTTACTTTTTGATGGGAGCTATTTCTCCCCCTTACAATGTGGAAGTGCCCAAATCCCACATACCTTCAATACTGCACCCTATTGTGGGGTCCCTTCTTTCATCTAGATTTTTTTTGTCCTTTGGAGGTATGCTATATTGATTGGAAAGGAGAGAAAGTCACCCAGGTTCTACTCAGCCACCATCTATGACAATTTCTTAAAGGAAGAAAGCAATGAATTTTGCCCTGGAATACTTAGAAGCCATTGTAGAGCTATTAATTGACTTAATTTCAATATAATTGTGTCTCAGAAATTAAGGTGGCCCAAAGAGAGGAAGAGAGACTAAACAGCAATTGATGAAGCAGTCAGAACACACAGCATTTATTGATTAAAATCGCTTTCTTATATAGGTGTGGTTTGTGGCACTCCAAAACAATTAAAATAGTAACATCAAAGATCTCTGATCATATATCACCACAACAAATATAATAAAAATGAAAGAGTTTGAAATACTGTGAGAACTGCTAACATGTCACAAAGAGACCCAATATGAGCACGTATAGTTGGGAAAAATGGTGCTAATAAACTTGCTCATTTCAGGGTTGCCACAAACCTTCAATTTGTTTTTAAAAAATGCAATATCTGCAAAGCCTAATAAAATGAGAAATGCCTATATGGGGAAAAAAATTAAAGAAAATGAAAGATATTTACCAAAGAAATGTTTCTGTTCAAACATTTGTAAATGGCTCCTCCTATGTCAATACAGATACACATTTCTCTTCTTGGCATTTAAGTCCATCCACTCTATCCATAGATGCTATATTACAGCCAAACTGAATTGTTAGCTGTTCCACACTCCAACCTCCTTCTCCCATGCATTCATACAAGCTGCAGCTCATCCCCAGAATACACACACTCCATCATTGCCTCCCAGAGCCATTATCTTCTACTTCTAAGACTCAGATCAGGTGTCTTACCTCCATGAAGCCTTCACTTCTCAGTTGTCAGTGCTTTTTCCCTCATCAAATTTCCTTGTACTATATTTATGTGCATGTATTCATGTTGTAGCCTCCCAGAAGAATGTAAGCCCTTTTGAAGGTCAGGTCTATGTTTTTTTTTGTCTTTGTACTCTTCAGTTCCTCACAAACAGTGAGCATGTAATGAATATTTATAGAATTGAATTGAATTATATAAGTGGACTTTAAGAAAAGTCAATTTCAAATCTGTAGATATACCTACATACTTTAATAGGAGATCTTCATGATTTCTTGTGGCTGAAAAAAATTAATCCAGGCACTAGAGAGCAAAACAATGATCTCACTTAGTTCATTGCTTGGCACTTAGTGAGTTAGTAGAACCCATACAATTTTGAAGTACCTTGGGTCAATTCCACTCCATAGTGTATATTAAAGACCACATATATTATATTTATGCAGTTATTCGTTAAGAAGTACCATTTATAAAGCGATCTCTTGAATTTTGTACCAAAAAATTATAGTTCCCAAGTATGCAGTATTTTCATTACTATAAAATAATAATTTTAAAGATTCTGTTATATATTCAGTCTCTTTTTATGAATTCATAAATGTCTGGGAGGAAAGGGACCCTTTTAGGATGTGGTATGTGAGGTGAGGCTACAGAAGCACCCTGTAGATTGGGTCAATTCATTGAAAAGGCTAGCCATAACAAGAGGGTAAACAATTAGTTGGCTGAGTTGTTCAGCATATTGAAGTAAAAAAAATCATTGAACTTGAAGTCTAATTATCCAGGTTCAAATCCTACATACAGGATTTATTTTTTCTCTATCTAGAATTTGAGATGGTTGAACTAAATGGCTATTATGATACCTTTTAGCTATAAATTCCATTGATCCTATTTACCAGCTGGCTCTATTTGGACATGTCCTGAGCCATACTCAGGCATTAGTCTTTTACCCAACATACCCTCAAAACATACATATACACATAGACACACACACAATTCCTAGTCAGCTCAGTCTGCAGAGATCAGGAAGATTCCCCACTGTGTTGCTCACCAGCAGTCCTTATAATGATCTAATTCATTGAAAGTAAACGGCAAAGGAAATCAGATGCTTTTAACCGGGGCTATCTGATGAAAGGGGAAGGCTGTTACGGACGACAGGCTATTGTCTGCAACATAAAATTGATTACCAGCCCAGCCTCTAAAGTCTAAATTTAAAAAAAAAAAAAGCAGGAAAGAGGAAGTAGTGGATGTGTGCTGGGGCTGTCATATCAAGTAATACAACATAATAGACAGCATCAGGCACTAATAGGCCAAGAAGAGTGTCAGAAATGTTTCCATAATGGATTTTCTTTAAGCAGAAGCCTGGGAAGTTAGCAAGAAATATCTGGTGCACTGGTAAGAAAATAAATAAATAACCATTTTAAATAAACAGCTAGATTGGCAGGAATCATTTTTTGAAAGAAAATAGCTAGTGAGAAAGGCTGTCAGGCAATGAAAAAGTTTAATAAATTCCATGTCACTCTAAAGACCATTGCACTCAGAGGTGCCCAGGGCCTATAAAAGTCGATAAACCTCTGATAGGCTAAAGGTGCACTCACTCATGTTATTGCTTTGATACATTACATCACAATAGACCACACTGGGTTTCTGATGTAGTAAAAAGGGCCTTACTCAGCAGCTTCTTCCTCCTAGCAAAAGCACCCCAGAATCTTAGCCTGAGTAATGGCATCATTTCTTATTTAACTGAGCCCAAACTCTTGAGAGGAGCTGGAATGCAATATATCTCTAGGTTAGGAGAGTACCAGCTAATCTTGATGTTATATCCAAGAGGCAGTGTACATTTAGTCTTGTGAAATGAGAGGCCAAGCCAACTTGAACAGTGCTTCGTTGTACATTCATGTCTTACTTGGATACTTCTAGTATGCTTTCTGAATAAATACCTAGCATATGTGTTTCCTTTTGATTTTAAATTTCTCAGAGAGAATTTAGATTCATGAAGCAGTACAGGTAAAGGTAGAATGCTTACTACAGCGCTCCAGTTCTTTGATGAACCTATGAACATCTCTTCAACTTGGGTACTTTTATCAATGATACAAATGGCAATCCATCCACACCTGCACATTTTGGCTTGCTTTTGTCCTTGTCCTTTCATAAATCTACCACAAAGGATCCACCCAACATCCTCAGGACATTCTCCTACTTCTTTTGACCTTGTAGGGATACCAATGAAGCATGAGTTATTCAGAGGTTATTCCTTGTTCTTGCCATATTTCTCTGGTGACATCCTTTATGCTGCTTCTCTTATGTAATTTTATTGAATATAATCAGACTTGCTTCTGATGTACTGAAAGACTTTATCCTTTAAGATCCCGTCAAACTCTTTATTCCTGCTGGACAAGCCCATCTTGTGGCCACTGTTGTTGGCCTCGCCCTTTGAATACTTTACTCTTTGAATAGCAGCATCGAAGAATTTAAAGTTGGAAGAGACTTTAGAAATTATGTAGTCCAACCTCTTAATTTTGTAGATGAATAAATTGAGGCTCAGCAAGGGGAAGTGATTTGCTCAAGGTCACAAAGGATTGAATAAGTAGCAAAACTAGGATTCATGCACAGTTTCTTGGACTCTAAGGCCAGTGCTCTTTGCATTATATCCATACTTCCTCACAATGTCTTCAAAGGATGCCTTTTCTATCCCATATGTGTAAAGGAACATCTTTTAAGTCATTCTTGACAAATAGTCATGTGGTTTCCATTTGAATACTTCCAAAGAGGGAATATTCAGAATCTTCCAAAGCAGCTTCTCTCATTGTTGAACATTTCTTCTCATTAACAAGTTCTTCCTTGTAATTGAGTCAGGAATGACTCTTCCTACAATTCTACCTCATTTCACGTCAAAACTTTTCTTCTTACTTCTTTTTCTTGGTGCTGGAAACTTAGGTTCTCAATGAAATAGCAGCTGTTTGAGAATGTTTACTTGCTTTCAAACAGATTAAAATGTTAACAAAGAAAGAATCAGGTCTCATACTTAATATAATATTCAAGGATTATGATTTCATTTATGTCAGTGTTCCTTTTGCCACTGTAGATCACAGCTCCTCTAAAATTTAGTAGGTGGTCTTCATTGTTACTCTGACCAAAAAAATTCATGATCCTGTAACCAACCTGGTGATAACCCTCTCTTTACTTAGCTATACTGGTCCTTAAACAAACATCCATTTCAGTTTCAAGCAGGTAGTTTAATGCCAGCATGATATCTTGATATAGTTCCAACCTTGGGTTTATATATAATTAACTTTCAATAAACAGGAAAGGGAGGGAGGGAGGGAGGAGAAGAAAAAGAGAGGGAGGGAAGGAGGGAGAAAGAGACTGACAGATAAAAGAGAATAGAAAAATGATAGAAAAAATAATAGCAAAGAAATAAATAAATATAGATAGATATATAGATGATAGCTGTCATCATAGAACTTAATATTCCAGAATCTGACATAGTTAATAGGCATTATGAAGTTAGCCAAAATAGAAAATCAAAAGGTCAAAGGGAAAAAGATTTGTCTGTGTAATGTAATTAAGATCTGACCTTGAGCTTTGAAACTCTCTGATTTTCAGTTTCATCTGTAAAATAAGAAGACTGAACTGGATGGCCTCTGAGTTCCCTTCCAGCTCTAGATCTATGCTCCTCAGATCAGGAAAATATATAGTTTGAGTTGCATTTCTAATAGGAAAATAAATCTTATTGAAGCATCCAAATTCATGACCAATAGCTTTGCATTTCTCTCTCTTTCCCACTTGTCTGTCTTCTTTCCTTCTTTCCTTCTTTCCTTCCTTCCTTCATTTCCTTTCCTTTTTCTTCTTTCTCTTTTCTTTCTCTCTCTTTTTGTTTCTTTCATTCTTTCATCTAGAATCTAGAATCAGTGATTCCCAAAGTGGGCACTACCGCCCCCTGCAGGGTGCTGCAGTGATCCAGGGAGGCGGTGATGGCCACAAGTGCATTTATCTTTCCTATTAATTGCTATTAAATTTTTAAAAAATTAATTTCCAGTGGGCTAAGTAATATTTTTTCTGGAAAGGGGGCGGTAGGCCAAAAAACGTTTGGGAACCACTGATCTAGATTATCAGTTCCATGAGGGAAGTGACCAGGTCTTAAAAAGGCTTTTGTAAAATGAAAACTCCATTAATACTGGGAATATTTGCATTTTCTATTTGGAGGCTTGGGATTTTGCTAAAACCCACCTGACCCAATCTACCATAGACTGAGTCCATTTTAGTCACTGAAATATATTAAGCAGCATGAGCCTAGGAAACTCATTAGCAGAATAGAAAAAGACTTTACTTTTCTTTAAAATGCCATAATCACTAGGATACTATAAAATAAAAACAGGACTAGAAGATGGCTGAACTCTGATTCATTATAATGACCAGCTTTGACCTCTGAATAGAGAGGATAAAATACACTTCTCTGCTTTTAGAGAAAGAAATGAGACACTACAGGCATGTTAATGCTATGTATTCCATCATACAAAGACCCTGTTTTAGCTATTTTTGCTCAACTTCCTCTACTCCCTTATGCTCCAGTGAAGGATTCAATAAGGAGTGGATTATATCAGAAAATGACTGTGATGTAACAACAAAAGGCATCAGTAAAACCCTATCCTCCAATTGTCATTGTCCTGGCAAAGCCAAGATCCCAGTTCAATAATATAGAACTGCCTAATAATGATGGACTAGATGCTGTCTAAGTTCCTTTCTAGCTCTAATATTTTGTGATGCTATTTTTGTATCACCTATAGTGAAAATCTCATTTTCTTCTGTATACAACAATAGTTTGGGGCTTCTGGCAGGAAGTTATGAAGAATCTAATCAAAAGACTGGGAGAACTAGGTGATATTAAGCATGACTAATTACATTTAATGGAGTATTTGTTGTGTATAGGAGGGAATCCATCTCCCCCTTTCCCCCTTTCCAATTGCTGCAGCCACAGAAAGTCCACAAGGTAATCATAGGGTGTTAATGAGGTAGTAAAATAATTGATCCTGTTAGGAGGCTTGAACATCTCTTTAATTGAACCAAGGAGGGAACCATGGGCAATTTTCTGAACAAATTGGCCACTGTTTCAGGCTTTAAATAGCCAGGCATTACGGAACTTCGAGCCATAGTTAAGGGAGGGAAGGTGTGGGGAGAGCAGATTTCTCTCTCTTCCATTCCTCCTTATCAGTCATGCTCTCCAGTAGCAGAGTGGGAGAGGACTAGTTGTTAAATTTTTAGCAAATGCTCCTAATTTGTAAATCAGGATTTAATTTATTTTACTGATGTCAAGACTTAAGAAAGTGTTTATAATGTAGATTATACTTAAAAGTGTATTACGTGCACATGCTCACACACAAACATAGTTATAGCTATGTATAGAATTTTTTCCCAGAGTTAGTTGTTAAGCCAGGACACCACTGGGCATACCCCATCCGGCTCTATGATAGGAAAGATTACAAGCTAGGAGCTGACAATGAAAAAGACTTCTGAAGAGAAGAAAATTTCTCCTTCCTCTACCCCTGCACAATGACAAGGTACCTTTGAAAAGGAACTATTTGAACTTTACTACCATTACTGTCAAAGGAACCACCATCTTCCCAATCACCCAGGTTCAAAATTTCAGTATCATCCTCAATTTCTCTCTCCCACACAACCCACATTTCTTATCAGCTGCCAAAACTTGTCAGATACCAAAGTTATTTCCTTAATTAGCTATTCTCAAAATGTGATCTGAAAAAAAAAGTGCTCTGAAGGCCCTTGGATGTCCTTGATACCCTTTCAAGGGATCCTTGAGGTCAAAACTATTTTCTCAATAACACTAAATTTTAATTTGTAATACAGATGGACATAGCCCATCTAAACAAAATCTCTTTGAGATTCTCAATAGATTTTTAGTGTAAAGGGAATGCTGAGGCCAAAATATTTGGGAACATTGTTCATAGGTCTGACCATGTCAGCCCTCCTCTGTACTAAATAATCTCCAGCAATTCCCTGTTACTTACCAAATGAAATATGAAGTTTTTATTTAACACCAAGTTCTTCACAACCTGGCCTCTTTCTATCTTTGTAGTCTTTTTACAATCTACTATCCATTCACTTTATGCTCAAGACATATTATCCTACTTTTTTTTTCTCACATATCTCCCTTGCACTCCTTTGCACTGCCTGTCTCCAATGCCTGCAATACTCTCCTTCCTCTTTTCTTCCTTTTAGAATTCCTGGCTTCTTTCAAGACTCAGTTCAAATGCCACCTTCTATAAGAAGCCTCCCCAGTATATCCACTCATCCAGATCCAAATCCTTTCCTTCTAAGTTTCTTTTCGCCTACTCTACATGTATTTTATATGTTCCTACTTATAGATATGTTGTCTCCTCTATTAGAATGTAAACACCATGAGGATAGAGGACTATCTTTGTGTTTGTACTTATATCTCTATTACTTAACACAATACTTGACATATTGCACTTGAAAAAATGCTTTTAAAAGTTTATTTTTGCCATAGTGACTAGCACATAATAAGTACTTGTTAATTGACTGATTAAATAGTAGATATTGTATTAATTAGCACACTCGACAGACAAGGCAAGAGAAATAGTCACTGAGGAAAGAAGGAGATTCTTGGAGAATGACCCCTAGCAGCAGGAAACAGTCAGACTAGAGAAAAACAGAGTCTAGGAGGCCATAAAGCAACCCACCCAGCAGAAATGCTGAACCTAAGGGTAATTGCATGAGGAGAGAGTAATTAATTGTATAAGAGATAAAAGATTTCCAGACCAGTAATTGTGAGTTACCTTTGCTATTAGTATCCTACATATGTGCTTTACTACCATAGTGTGTTTGAATCTCCCTTCCCCTTCCCATGAACCCTGCATGTATTTGTAGGAGAGAAAACTCCAGGCTTACAGAGGAAATGTTTTGTATATACTATTCTTAGTATGCCTTGTTAGCAAACTCCTTCACTGAGAGCTAATTGAGTCTATTGTCTGGCTGTTAATGAGAAGTAAATAAGTGAGGATTTATAAGTTCCAGTTGTGAGATTTGGCACCCATATGATTAAGACCAGAACCAAAGTTAGCAGATACCCTCTGAAGACTCAACTCTGAGTAAGAGAGGGATTGTAATAGTTGGTTTTTATTCCATTAATACATTGAGTGATAAGGTTAATGCCAAAGATTCACCACGAGAAGAAGTAGTTAGATTCTGTGCATCCTTTCTGAAAGGACTGATAAGTACAACCTGGAATTCAGAATTTAAAGCCAGAGCTTTTTTTAATATGTACATTACACTTTCCTTCCTCAGGCACCAAAGAGATTAATTTTTAGGGTAAACAGACTTCAAATCAGGATTTCATTTCAATGAGACAGAAATGCTAATTTGCTTCAGCAATCTTGGTGTGTTTGTCCAGAACCTTAAACATTTTAAATGTGGATAAAAGAGAATCAGTCAGAGAATCAGAGAGTTAGTTGTTCTATAAAGGTGGAAGAAAAAAAGGTTTTATATAGATTACATTTACCAGCACACACACACCTGCCCTAATCCCTTGTCACCTCAGCCTACTGGTATTTAGTTTAGTTAGTAGTTATTCCTGTTGACTCCCTAGGAGCATAGGGCCGCAACCATCTCACGCCAACGGACTCTGTTCTGGGCAACTTCCCCCAGCTGAGCCCATGTCATTCCGACGGTCTTTGTTTCATTTTTGGCAGATCTTCCCCAGGTCTGTTTTGGCCTTCCGACTTTCCTCCTCCCTGGAGGGTTCTAGCTCAATGCTTGTCTGGCTACATTGTCTTCCGGTTTTCGTAGCGCATGTCCTATCCATCTCCACTTACGTTTCTTTATGTCCTGACTGATGGGATACTGGATTGTTCTTTCCCAGAGACTAGCATTGGAGATCTTTTCAGGCCATCTGATGTTCAAGATGTGACATAGACATCTGTTAACAAAGACCTGGAGTTTGTTGGTGTTGACGTTTGTCACTCTCCAGCTTTCTGATCCATATAGGAGGACGGCCTTTACGTTGGTGTTGAAGATTCGGAGCTTAGTGACGAGGGACAGTGCTTTGGAGATCCAGACAGACAGTAAGGTGTTAAATGCCTGTCTGGCTTTGTTGATTCGGTTTCTGATGTCCTCATCTGCCCCACTGTCCTTACTGACTATGCTACCCAAATAGGTGAAGTGGTCCATCTCCTTGATGTTTTCTCCCTGTAGTTGGATTGGCAGGTCCTGTCTGCCGTTGACTGTGATCACCTCGGTCTTCTTCTTGTTGATCTTCAGACCAGTCTTCTCTGCCTCTTCAGAGAGTCGTGCAAGTTTGGCTTGCGCATCCTGCTGCTTGTGAGAAAGGAGACAGATGTCATCTGCGAAGTCAAGGTCCTCAAGCTGCTTGGTATGAGTCCATTGGATGCCCGCATTGCTGTCCTTGGTAATTCTTCTCATGATCCAATCTATGACCATCAAGAAGATAAGGGGCGAAAGCATGCAGCCTTGCTTCACTCAGGTCTTCACTGTGAAGGGAGCTGTCAGTTTCCCATTGTGGATGACCTGGCAGGTAAAGGTAATGTTAGGGACCAAGACTTTAAGATAAGATAATCACTCTTCTAAGAATAGATATCATTCACTCTTCTAAGATAAGATATTGATCATAGGCCCAGCCATGCTTGGAGACAGTAAGACGCCACAAGAGATTTTCTATGCTCCCTTTCCCGCGTTCCTTTCCCCTTAGTATCTGCTGACCCCCTTCTGCCCTCAACCTATATATTCTTGTCATAGATCTGCAATAAACGAGCCTTGCATCCATCCAAACGACTCTGTGTCTTGCACGAGAGGTTTCCCTTCATCTCCCCCTATGGGTTTTTAGGTTGCCGTTTCCCCGGACCCCTCGGTTGTGTCCGGCTGGACCCGGACAGTGGCGCCCAATGCAAGGCACGGAGAAAACGGCTTACCGGACAACTGAGGAGCAGCTGTCGCGGCCGCGAAGATACGTAACGGGTAGAGGCTGAGCAAGACGCCTCGAGGTAGGGTAAGTTGTCCCATCCCCCATAGGCATTTAAAAATCAAGAGTGTTTCTAAAAAAGGTATGTGTATGTGTGTGCAAGGAAAGTGGAAGGAATACGTGTGCATGATGGGAAAAACACTCTCGAAGGAAACAGTGTTCGTGACTGAACTAAAAAATAGTTTCAGGGAGAGAGGTATCAGAGTAAAAAAGAAGGACCTGTTCAGGTTCTATGGCTTGATTCGTGACATTCTTAAAGAAGCCGACACGAGTCAACAAGTCTCGCACCTCCTCAGCTTGGCTGAGGACGCTATCTTAGAATCTAAGATAAAAAATGAAGAACCAAACTCGACTAAAGAACAGAGCTCGCCCCTCAAGGGGAATGAGCGTCCCTCGTCTCTTTCAGACGAACCTATCAAAAATCCCTCCCTTGAGGAGCCCCTTGTTCCCTCTAAGCCCAGACCACGCCTTTATCCAGTCCTATACAGGGACCCTCCTCAAGATAGCACACTTAATCTGGCTTATCAAGCAGAGCTAGAGGAGGAGACAGCCCACTACCATAACAATGGCCCTCTGAGGAATAGACCTCCTCCCTACAACCTCCCATCCCCCACCATCCAACTTGCCCTCCCACATGATTCCTCTGACTCCGAACAGGAGGAAGAGGGGGAGGAGGAAAGCGGATCCCGTGGAAATTCCAGGGCCGCACATACTTCAGGCCTCCCCTACCATCATCAGCCAATTTATAAAAAATTAAAAATTAAGCACATTAAAGACCTGCATTCGGCAGTTTAAAATTATGGCCTGAATGCCCCTTTTACACTCTCCATCCTAGAAGGGCTTGGAGGAGAGGGACACATGCTCCCCTCTGAATGGTCCAAAGTTGTGCAATCTGTCCTATCCCAAGGGCAATTTCTAATCTGGAAGGCAGAGTTCCTAGATAGGGCAGAAAATCAAGCTAAGCTTATAGTTGTAAAATTCGCCCGTGAATGCCCCTCTAACCAGACTCCCACCCCCCTTCAGGCTCAAGCCCAAAGACCACCTCCCAGCGTTTGCCCTAAATGTCGAAAGGGTCGGCACTGGGCTCGAGATTGCCGAGCCAAACCTCAGAACTTTTCCCCAATGTCGGGAAACGGGATGCGGGGCTCCCACAGGAGCCCCTGCCCAGTTCCCTTACTCGAGCCACAGCCGGCAGCGCAGGCCTGGACCTCTGTGCCGCCTCCACCCGAATATTGTCCCCTGAAGAAGGCCCGGTAGTCCTCCCCACTGGCAAATTCGGACCACCGCCTCCTGGCATGTTTTTCTTGGTCATCGGCAGGGCGCTCACCACCTTGCAAGGTGTAGTTGTGCATCCCACCCTTGTTGATAACGACTACACAGGGGAGATAAAACTTATCATAGAATCTCCTCACCGTCTGGTTACCATTCCTGCCAGTAAACGCTTAGCTCAGGCCCTCCCCCTCCCCATGATAGGCGATTTTCCTGCCGCAGCCCAAAAACGAGGTCCTTCCTCACCCAGCTCTTCCAACATTTATTGGGTACAACAACTTACTGAGTCCCGACCCACTCTGCAATTAAAGATCGAAGGAAAAACCTTCACAGGGCTGCTGGACACAGGGGCAGACTCTACTGTCATCTCCCAGGCTCATTGGCCCCGAGCCTGGCCCCTTCAACCCTCAGCCACCCACCTGTCAGGAATAGGTCAGATCCAAGATACCCTCCAAAGTACTAAGCTCCTCCATTGGCAAGATACTGAGGGCAATAGTGGCACTACCCGTCCCTATGTAGTCGCGGGACTCCCCGTTAATCTCTGGGGCAGGGATATTCTAGCCCAGATGCGGCTCCTTATGGTTAGCCCCAGTGATGCTGTCACCACCATGATGCTGAAATCTGGGTACCTCCCAGGCAAAGGCCTTGGCAAGAACGAACAAGGCATCTTACACCCAATATCCCCCCCAGCCCAAAACGATAAAGGAGGACTTGGGTCAAAAAATTTTTTATAAAGGTCACTGATCCCCCTGCAATCCAGGCTGATAAGATCACCTGGAAGTCCGATTCTCCTGTCTGGATTGACCAAGTGGCCTCTAACATCTGAGAAGGTTCAAGCTGCCCTAATGCTAGTGCAGGAGCAACTCTCTCTTGGACACCTTGAACCTTCCACTTCCCCATGGAATACACCTATTTTTGTTATTAAAAAGAAATCGGGGAAATGGAGATTTCTACAGGACCTACGTGAGGTCAATAAGACCATGCTACCCATGGGGGCTTTACAGTCAGGCCTTCCATCCCCGACTGCTATCATTTTCCATTCCCATAGTCAATTCCCCATCCCCCTCATTGACACAGCTCCAAGCTCGAGGCTTTAGCATTGCCCCAGATAAAATTCAAACTCAAAGCCCAAGAAACTCTTTATCCTTTAAGTGGCAATCAGGCTTTGCTTCTTGCTCACGCCCTCTTTGTTCTCAATTTCCTCACGCTGGATGCCGAAGGGCGTTCCGCTGCTGATCACCACTGGAATCCGCATACTTCATCTAATCTGGCCACAGTCCTTTGGCGTGACCCCATCACAGGCCTCTGGTGTGGCCCCGACCCTGTCATTATCTGGGGAAAGGGCTCCGCCTGTATTTTTGATAAAGCGGCTAATAATGCCCGTTGGATTCCATCTAGACTGATTAAACCTTTCGCCCCTGATACTAACCCTCCTAAGCCAGGGAGAAGTTTTTTTCTTCTTCCTTTTTCAGAACCACAACCCTGACAACATCACAGGTGGGACCTCAGATCCTGAACTCGTTTTCTCTGGCAGTTTACATCATCTACTCCACCTTCCTTCTGGTCACCACTTCCAGTCCTCATCTCCTGGTCCAACAACGATGGGAGATCATCAATCCAGTTAATCAAGCCATCATTACCTCCGTTTCTTCTTCGCAATGGCCCCGATGGACGTGGTTTCCTTCCATTCCGGTTGATCTTTGTGCCCTAGGCGCCCCCCAGATGTCCTCAATCCACTACTGCGCCCCCACCTTCCCTGGCGTGCCTAGCCTCCCGGATTACTGGACTCAATACACTCAGTTTCCTCTATATGGCTGCCCTGGCTTTGATCAGCCACCACACTGTGGGGACCAGACAGACGGATTTTGTGCAGCCTGGGGATGTGAAACAATTGGCACTGGATATTGGATCCAGGCGAACCAGGACTTGATATCAATAACCCGCAATCTATCCCGTCCATCTGTGTGCACCCCCAGTCCTCCTAATTGTAATCCCCTCATTATCACATTTACCAATGCAGGGAAACGAAATGTTAAATGGACAGATGGCTTGACTTGGAGTTTACAACTCTATAAGAAGGGCGGTTTTGATGATGTTCTTCTTTTCACCCTCTGCCTCCGTGTGCAGCCCCTCATTGTTTCTGTTGGTCCTAACATCATCCTCTCGGATCAACGACGCCCTTTTTCCCCTAACCCCCAGCCATTACCGGCTCCCACGTTTCTCCCCATCCCATCGGTTCCCCTTTTTTCCCCTTCATCTCCGAATACCTCCTCCCAGTTACAGCCCCAGTCACAGCAAGAGTCCCTAAATATTCCCGGTACAGCAGACAGATTTTTATCTCTAGTATCAGGTGCCTATACTGCCCTGAACGCCTCCAGGCCAGATTTGACGATTAAGTGCTGGCTCTGTCTGAGTCCACAACCCCCTTACTATGAAGGTATTGCCTATATGGCAGAACCCAATGAAACAGTTCTAGCTTCCCCGCGCTGCGCCGCCTTTTCTCGCCGTCTCACTCTTGCTGAAGTCTCTGGCCATGGCCTTTGTTTAGGCACCATTCCCCGATCTCATGCCCACTTATGTAACTCCACCCTTGACCTCCCCCCTTCCCCTTCCTTTTTGGAAGCCCCGAATAATGGCTTTTGGGCTTGCAATACTGGCCTCACCCCTTGTATATCTCTTCTAGTTTTCAATACCTCCTTTGAATTCTGTGTTCTTGTCCAGCTATGGCCACGTATCTCCTTCCACACGGACGATAGTGTGGCCTCCCTCCTCTCCCCCTCTCCTAGAACACGTAGGGAACCCTTTACTACTTTAGCTATCCTGTTAGGACTCGGCGGTCTTGCTGCAGGCATTGGCACTGGCACTACTGCCCTTCTCCAGACCCAACACTTGGCCGCTCTTCAGATGGCCATGACAACCGATTTAGAAGCCCTCGAAAAGTCTGTCACGGCCCTGGAACAATCACTCACTTCTCTGTCAGAGGTAGTCTTACAGAATAGGCGCGGTCTTGATCTCCTTTTTTTAAAAGAGGGGGGATTATGCGCAGCCCTCAAAGAGGAATGTTGTTTTTACGCTGACCATACTGGCGTAGTAAGGGAATCTATGGCAAAGTTGCGTGAACGGCTAGCCCAGAGGAAAAGGGAAGCCGAGGCACAGGAAGGATGGTTTAATACCCTTCTCAGAGGTTCTCCTTGGCTCTCCACTTTAATTCCCACTATTATTACACCTCTCTTTATATTTTTATTGATCTTAACCTTTGGCCCTTGGGCCTTCCAACTTCTAACGAAACTCATCAAAACTAACGTTAACTCAGCCCTTGATAAGTTCCCTATGGTTCAATACCATCGTATTGAGATGATGGACACAGAACAACCTGGCAGCACTCGTTTGCAGTTTTCCAGCAGAGCGGTAACCCAATGACGGGAGTAGCACAGGTCCTCAACCCTTGATGGTTGAGTAACTCCCCCTGTGTAGCCTAAGACAGGGGCCGTCGCTGCCAATCTCACTTATGGATTGACCAGGGAACACAAGGTGTCTTAGGAAAAACTTCTGGTGTTAAGACAGACTTGGATTGAACAACGACCAAAGGTTAATAAACTTATTCCTTACGCCTTTCTATTTAAAAAAGAAAGGGGGAATTGTTAGGGACCAAGACTTTAAGATAAGATAGTCACTCTTCTAAGAATAGATATCATTCACTCTTCTAAGATAAGATATTGATCATAGGCCCAGCCATGCTTGGAGACAGTAAGACGCCACAAGAGATTTTCTATGCTCCCTTTCCGCGTTCCTTTCCCCTTAGTATCTGCTGACCCCCTTCTGCCCTCAACCTATATATTCTTGTCATAGATCTGCAATAAACGAGCCTTGCATCCATCCAAACGACTCTGTGTCTTGCACGCGAGGTTTCCCTTCATCTCCCCCTATGGGTTTTTAAGTTGCCGTTTCCCCGGACCCCTCGGTTGTGTCCGGCTGGACCCGGACAGTATAACCGCTGAATGATGTTGATGAGCTTCAGGGGAATCCCGTAGTGCTACATCAATCTCCAGATGATGTTTCTGTCCACACTGTCAAATGCCTTCTCGAAATCCACGAAAGTCATATAGAGGGGAGACTGCCACTCGATGGACTGTTCGATGATGATTCTTAGGGTGACGATGTGGTCTGTGCACGATCTGGTATTTAAGCCTTGTCTAATTACAATCCTGAATCTAACTTTGCTCCTATTCACATGCTGCTAAATAGAGCTAGAGAAAGTCAAATATCCAAGCTGATTGGGTCCTCCACAAATATATATTATTAACCTCATCTGGGCCCTTGCTGCAGTGATCTCTTAGTTGCTAAATTTGTTTTCTTTTTTAAAGCATGGACATTTGTTTTTATAAATTACAATACATGTAACAATAAAATACATATGATTTGTTACAAAGTTGTAACAATTATAATAAATATGCTTATATAAAAGAAATAAATTCTTACATTAGCAATATCCAAAAATCTGTTTCATCTTTTTCCCTCCCTCTCACCATTCTCATCCAAGTAGGCTGTACATATATCATATAATATGTATTTCCCTATGTCATGTGAAATGGCACATATTGCTTAGACTAGAGACAAATTTGTGGAGGAACTAAACAAAGAATGGTATCTTTCACTCTACATTTGGACTCCAAGTGTTCTTAAGTTTTCCTGGATTTTAGCCTTGTTGAAAATAGTTTCCATTCATAGTTGATCAACTTTCATTACTATTGCTGCTATGTATAACAGTCTCCTGGTTCTGCTCACTTCACTGTGCATCACTTTGTACAAGTCTTTTCTAGGTTATTTTGTGATCATCTCATTTGTCATTTCTTATGGCACAATAAATCCTATACCACAACTTGTTTCATTTGCTTTTTCTTAATCATTATCCTTCTTGACATCTCTGCTACATTTGGCACTATTGACCACCCTCTCCTGGGTACTCTTTTCTCTGGGTTTCTGTGACATGGATTTTTGGGGGGCTTCTCCTCCATGTACAACTCTTCCACTTCTGTCTAGTTTGCTTGCTTAATATCTCTATCACACCCATTAATTTAATATATGTTTTTAAAAAAAATAAGCTGTACATAAAATAGAGCTTAATGGTTTAGTATCCAAGCCTCTTTTATGGTTTTATATCTGAAATGTTCATATTTGTTGACTATTGTCAAACAGATAATAAAAAATGTTTTAAAATAATACACTTTGTATGTGGAAGGGGAGGAGAGGGAGGCATAACTCTCAGATTACTGGGTAGTTTACTTGCAGATATATATGCACCCTTACTCTCTCTTGAGCTCCAGAACTACATCATCAATTACCTAGCGGTCATCTCAAATTGGGTGTCCCATAGATTTCTCATATTCAACAGATCTAAGACAGAACTCATTATTTTTTCCCTAAAACTGCCCCTTGTTCCAAATTTACCTTCTTCTACCTAGATACCATCATTCTTCCATTCTCTTGGGTTCAGAAAAGCATCATTAGCCTCAACTCTTTCCTTCTTCACTATACTTATCATCTCAATAACCAATTCTTTTCATTCTTATCTCTAAAAATAACATCTTATATCTGACCCTTTTTCTCTGTTCACATGGTCACTATCCTAATTTAAGTTCTAGTCACTTCTCATATGTATTGTGCAAATTCAACATCTTCTCCAGAGGAATGGAACCTCAACCACTCCTTCTCTCTTTCTAACCTTCAGCTATTCCCCCTACTGCAGTGATGGGCAACCTTTTGAGCTTGGTGTGTCAAAATTCGTCAAAAAAAAAAAAAACAAGCATAATTTGGATGGTGTGTCACTTTGAGAAAAAAACATAATTTTGCTATATTTATAGTTTAAATAATAAAAATGTATAATTGTAATATATAATTGTATTTAATAAACCAAAATAGGTAAATTAATATAGGTAGAATTGTCATCTATAGTGCACAGAGTGTCTACACTGCACTACTGCAAATATTTCATCTCCAGCATGCGGCCACATGTCATCGAAAATGGCTATGTGTGTCAGTGCTGATAGGCATATTCATAGGTTTGCCATCACCACTCTACTGGTTCTTTCCCTACTGCCTTCTGAATCGCCAAAGTGTAAATATTAGGGCAAAGACTTGCCCTGTCATTTAAAAAAAAAAAAACTTTCACTAAACCCTTCTACCCCTTCAAGCTAAAGTCCTATAATTCTCTTCCCTTTCTCAGTCAAAATTATAGTAAAAGCTTTCTAAATTCATTGCCTATGTTTTCTCTCCTCTCAAAAACAACCTATAGCAATTTAACTTTTGACATCAGTATTCCAATGAAACTTTGAAGTTACCAATAATCTATTAATTGCCAAATCTTTCCTGACCTTTCTTTTCTTGCACATTAAAATGTTGATGCCTTCTACTTCTGGATATTCTTTCCTCTCCAGGTTTTCATGATACTATTCTCTTCCTAATTATGCCTCAGTTTGCTTTTATGTCACATTATTTATATCATGTCTCATCTCTTCAGATGTCTTTGACTCACTGCTTTTCTCTTTCTATTCTTTCAGTAAACTCATTGGTTCCTATGACTTTATCATTTCTATATTGACTCACAGATCTATATAACCAGCCAAAGCCTCTCCCCTGAGTTATGATGCAGCATCACAAATTCCTTTAGAGTTTTCAAATTGAATGTTCCAGAAACAACTCAAGCTCAACATGCCCTAAACAGAAATCATTTTCTTTCCTACCAAAACCTACCTCTTTTCCAAACTTCCCTAGTTCCATCAAAAGTTCCAGTTCTCTAGGTGAGTAATCTTGGTGTTTTCTTCAATTCCTCAAGTTTTCACCCCCAAAATCAAGTGAAATCAAGCAAACAAGAATGTGTTTGTGTCTTCTATGTGCCCAACATTGTGGTGCCACCTTTATAATCCAGTGCCCAATGTTAACCATTTCTAGTTAAATATCATCTCTCATATATAACTCTTTTTTTCTATTCACAAAGTTACCATTTTCATTAAGGACCTCATCACTCTTGCCTAGTTTATTGCAACAGCATCCTAATTGGTCTCTTTATGCACTACTGCTAACAAGCAGATCTAATCACGTCACATTGCCAACTTGAGCAAGTTCTATAGCTCCTTTTTGCCTCTATGATAAATTACAAACCCCTCTCTTTAATTTTTAAAGCCCCTCATAACCTGACCCCAATCTATATTTCCAGCTTCACTACATATTACTTCTCTTTCATACTCTGATATAACCAGACTGACCTTCTCTCTGTCCCTCATATAGGACACTAGATCATCTGCCTCTTTGTATTTATACTGGCTTATAATATACTCCTTCCTCATTTATCAAAAAAAATCTCTTGGGTATTAATTTATTTACTGTATTTATATAAGTGCCTAATACAGTCCCTGACACATAATAGATGCTTAATAAAGGCTTACTGATTTAAATCCAGATGGAGATTTTTAACAGATAGTTGGAAATAAGGGTCCATAGTTCAGGAGAGAGATTATGGCTTAATATATAGATGTGAGAGTCAGAATCAAATAATTTAAAAGTTTTTAAGGGACCTCAAAAGTCATTTAATCTAAACCTTGCCTTTAGCCTCTGCTTATAGGCTTCCAATGAGGCAAAACATGCCATCTCCTAAAGCAAAAAATGCATTTCACTTTTGAACAGTTCTAATTATTAGCAAGTCTTTCATCAAACCTAAGTGTATTTCTTTGCTAGTTTGCTAGTTCATTGCTCCTGGTTCTGACCTCTGAGACCAGTCATCTGCATGGAGATGATCAATGAACCCAAAGTTCAGTCTCTTCTGAACCCAGAAGAGATCAACAAAAGAGATAGTGTAGAGAAAGAAAGGAGTCCAGAACCAGGCTAGAAGGAACATTTCTGCTTAGGGGTGGGAGATTGATAACTATCAATCAAATGACTCTGAGGTGTTATTATTCAGATAGGAAGAGAACCAGAAGAGGGCAGTGTGACAGAAGCCAAAGGAGAAGAGAGAAAAGAAAAGGCAATGGTCAATAGCCATTCAAATCCAAAAAGGAAAAAGATTAAGGGGGGAAAAAACCATAAATTGAGCAGTTAGAAAATCATAGGCAACTTTTAAGAGGACAGCTTCAATAGAGCAGTGGAATAAAAAAGCACACTGCAAGGATTTGAGAAATGAGTGGTGAAAAAGTATAAGCAGGAATTTGGGAGAGAAGGTGGAATGAGACACACACCTAGAGTACAATGATGCCTTATGAAGTAAAATCAGCAAAGACAGAAGAGTAAAATTGAAAAGACCTATAACAAGGTAATTCTTAATAAAGAATCAATCAATTAATAATTAATACAGAAAATAAATAACTGAAGACCAGCTTACCTTCTTCTTGCCCCTACATCTTCTACTCTCTACTCTCCACCTACTATCTAAGCCAATGTTTCACACCTGCCAAGAATTATAAGATAGATAAGATAAGTTAGAATTATAAGCACAACTTTTAGAATTTGTATCTTGACTATCTCAGTGGAGAAAACAATTGGATGCTCAGTAAAAGAGAATAATTCAAGTAAGTTTTCAAAAGAACTCATAGGTGAACAGGGTATCCAACATGTCAGCAGACCAACACTGAGGATCAAGGAAAGGAAAGAGGGTGGTTGTTGAAATGGAGAGAGCCTGAGAGAGAAAATTTTGGGAGACCAGAGCAACCACATAGACTTTAACTATTTACATTATACAGAAGAAAACAGGCAGCCAGGAGAGTGAGAGAAAACTAAAAAAATAAAAGTTGCAAATGTTTCTCAGAATTTCCCCCCAGCAGTATCCCAGGAGAGCCCCTCCAATTCCTCAAATTAATCTGGACTGAAGAAAGAAAGAAGATGAAACCAAGAAGAGTCAACTTAGAAAGGTAAAGAGAAGATCCAATTTCAGTGGTCCCTTAGAATCTCCTTGAAGTAATTTTCCAACTGGTTCTTCTCACCTCTTTAGGGTTACAGATCTCATGCAAGAAAAGAACAGAAAATAAGCAACAAGGGCTGTCATAAGGGTATAACAACAACTGAACATCCAGAAGGGAAAGGATTAAAAGTAATAAGTACTTTGACACCAACAATACCATAGCAAAATCAGTGGAATATTTAAAAGCAGATTATGTCTGACTGAGGAGTGTGGAATCTAGAAAGAGTCAGAATTAAAAATCCTGACCCCTGTATGACATTATGGGCCCGACCCTTATGTGACATTATGGTGAAATAGGATTATCCACTGGAATCCCAACCTTGCAGACCTCCAGTCTCCAGGGACTGACCTTATCTACCCTGAAGACCTTCCGCCTTCTCCCTTTGATCTCTTTCCCTATCACCTTATCTACCTAAGGACATTCCTCTACCCTGTTCCATTCTGACTACTACTCCATAAAAACTCTAGCCCAGGCACAGCTCGGGGTCACTCACCAACTTTAGGTGGGAGACCCTAGCTCGAGCTAGACAATAAAGTCCCTTTGCATATTGCATTGTTGATTCAAGACTCATTTATTGGGATACTTCTCCGGGCATAACCGGAGAAAGGAACACATACTTGAAAAAGGCAATCTCAATCAACAAGTATTTCATAGCAAAGCCAAAATCTCTGAGGAAAGTACAGACATTTCAACTAATTCTATAGATCTCCTTGAAGCAATAATGGATCAACTCAGAGAACTTTGAGAATGATCCAGAAAAGCAATAAAAATAATGTGAAAATATAAGAGAAGGAAGGAATAAGAACCAGGTGGGACCTCAACAGCTTTCTATTCCAGGCCATACCCAAAAGGAATCTCCATTATATCATACCAGATATACCCTTGATCATCCAGTCCTTACTTTGAAGACTTCTACATCCTGAGGTAGCCCATTCCATTTTTAGTTTTAAAATCTTTGAAACTTCCATGTGTGACAATTAAAAATCTGAGAAACTAGCTTAAAAGAGTATTAGTTTATTGATTAGGCTATAAATTAATTGGTCAGTGATCACTTCTGGTGATCAAAGACCCTAAAGTCCCTTTGGGCAGATCCATAAACAGACACTTTGAGAGTTAATTATTCAGCTCCTCCCTTGAATATCCCGAGACATCTCTAATTGGCAAATAGCCCATGGAGAAATGATCCATCCAAACTCTCAACCCCTCCCTACCCCCTGGGTGATACCACCTGGTATGTCATTAGCAATAACTTCTAAGTTAAACCAGTTCTTATTTACTGAGCAAGTTAAGTTTCATTATCTCCCCTTTCTATTTACCAGTCTTAGGGGTGGGGGTGGGGGGGCGGTACATTCCTTGGAGTTCCTAAGAAGAAAGGAATGTGTACAAAGCTTGAGGAACTGATTTGAGTCTCTTAATTCAAAACCCAGATGCAGGAATAATTCATTATATTAAAAATAAATCTTCTCATATGCATTGCTCCTATGTCTACTTTTGAAAGACCAACAAAAGAATTCTAATAATTCTTCCACATGACAATTCTCAAATCCTTGAAAACAACTGTCAATGGTTCCCCTGACTATTTTCTTCTCTAAAGCTAAACATCACCACTTCCTCCAGACAATTCTCATGTTCAACACTTTACCCAGCAAAAACTCACCTTTTCTCCCTCCCACACTTTCCAGCCAATAAATAGAGGAAGAAAGAAAACAAAATCCCTATTATAGTCAAATAAAACAAATCCCACATTGGTCACATCCAAAATATATCAATATGTCTCATTTTGCACTCTGAGTCTTTCACCTCCCTATCAGGATCTGGTTAACAAGTTTATGAGTCCTTTGAAATTGTGGTTGGTCATTATGCTGATCAGACTTCTGAATTTTTTCAAACTTCTGCTCACTTTATTCTCCATCAATTCATACTAATCTTCTCAGATTTTTCTGAAACTGTCCTTTTCATCATTTCTTATAATACAATAGTATTTCATCATATTTACGTTGCATTATTTGGTTTCCCATTCTCAAAATAATGATCATGCCAAACAAGAGATAAAGAACAATACAAGATACAAAATGAATAATTTTGATTATATTAAATTAAAAATGTTTTATGTAAACAAAACCAATGTAACCAAGATTAGAAGGAAAACAACAAACTGGAGGGGGTTATAACAAATTTTTCTGACAAAGGTCTCATTTCTCAAATATAAAAAGAACTAAGTCAAATTTATAAGAATACAAGTCATTCCCCAATCGACAAATGTTTAAAGGATATGTTATGAATAAGCAGCTTTCACATGAAGAAATCAAAGCTATCAATAATCATATGAAAAATTGTCCTAAATCCCTCTTGATTAGAAAAATATAAACTAAAACAACTCTGACACACCACCTCACACCTATCAGATTAGCCAAATGACAGTAAAGAAAAATGATAAATGTTGGAGTGGATGTGGCAAAATTGGGACACTTATGCGCTACTGATAAAGTTGTAAACCATTTTACAAAACAAAAGTTGTCCAACCATTCTGGAGGCAATTTGGAATATGCCCAAAGGGTTATAAACAATGCATATCCTTTGATCCAGTAATATCTTTATTAAATCTATATCCCAAAGAGATTTTTAAAAATGGGAAAGGACCTACTTGTGCACAGTAACAGCAATACTGTATTTATAGCTCCTCTTTGTGGTGCAAAGAATTGGAAACTAAAGGGATATCCATCATTTGGGGAATGGTTGAACATATTGTGGTATATGGTGGTGGTGGAATACTATTGTGCTATAAGGAATGATGTACAGGATGATTTCAGAAAGAGCTGGAAAGACATATGAACTGATGCAAAGTGAAATAAGCAGAACCAGGAAAACATTATACACAGTAACAGCAATACTGTAGAATGCTCAAATATGATTGAAGTTGTCACTATAAAATTATGGTGAGCATAATTATATACATATACATATAACTTAGGAGAAAAAGAGTCTCTTTTGATAATTTTTTATGAATTTTGAGTCACTTGTTGAAGGTGAGAAAGTCGTTATCTGGCTCTTAAAAAAAAAGGATGTTACCCTTCTGTAGTCAAAAAGGCAAAGATTTAGTATTATCTTTCTCATATACCTCTTAGGGAGAGGAAAGATTTTGGCAAATAAGCCAGGGAATACTGAAGATGGCAGTATGAGGAAAACCTCAGTATCAGATTAGATCCTGGGACAAGTTGCATGAAAGAGTTATATGACCTCTTAGCCATTCTATTACATTTGACCCTCACTTATGATGAAGAATCTATAACTCTACTGTGGCCTTGATTTTCCTGATACTGCTCCTGCTCATTGTCACAACTTTACAACAAGAGATCCATGCATTATCCATAATTTGGATTAAATTGTTGAGATCTATTACTCACTCCATCATTCCTAAGGGGGAAGGGAAGAAAAGCCTAGGATTTCTGGTCTTTGTTCTTTCACATTATTGTTTTAGTCACTCCTTCAGGAAGTCATTAAACTTATTGTTGTTAATGTCATACATTTGATGTTATAGGAACACTATCTACCAGAGTTCTTCCTTTTCCCTTCTCTTCTTTTCTCTCTCTACCATTTCCTCCCCACCCCAGCTTCTATACTATGGCTAAGTAAACTTCTATTTGTTAACTGTTACCTATGAAGACTTCATTTTATTCCAAAATTGAATATAAACTGCCAAGAAACTGGCCTGAGTCGGGGCTTCCTTCCATGTTTGTACCCTCTCCTTCTGACAAATTCTAATTTTAAGAGATAGTAGTTCCTTTTTCTTGTTCATTTCTTCCTAATTCCTTTTTCTCTCCATTTTATTCATTATCTTAAAATTAATAAAATGGAAAAGACTATTCAATCAATCAATAAACTATTTAGTAATCACTGAGGACATTGTAAATAGGGGGAAATTGAAGATTATAGTGAGAAGACAATCGGCCAGAGAAGGAGGAGGTGAGATCAAGAACCACCACCACGTCCTGAGTTTGACTTTATTCCTTGTTTGGCTCTTCAAAACAGCAGATTTTGACGGGATACTTGTCTCTCATTTCCCTAATGGAATGAAAGTATAGGTATCCCTTCTACAATGACTTTCTTGATATCTATATATTGTGGGTTGGCATAAGAAATTAAATGAAAAAATTTTGGAAGTATTGCAGGAGCTGCAGACAACATGCAAAGGCCAACAGATGACCCAGGGGAAAAAAATTTAGAACCTCAGAAATGCAAAAAATAACATATGAACAAATATCCCAAATTTTACAACAAGGTACCATAAACACTCCCATTATATAAAAAGGAAAATTTCAGACCTCTTTTGGAGAGCCAAAAAAATTTTACACAAATTTTCCAGATTACAGGGCATCTGTACCCTTAAACCCCTAGATGTGAATCAAATAGCTGTACTCATTTATTACCTTCTAATTGATTGAATGCTATTTTCTGGGTTTCTCTTGTCTCATGTTTGTGTTTCAAAGATTCTATCCAGTCTGATGTTATCTCAGGAAGTCTTTTTCTCTATTCTACTGACCTCAGACTTTTACTCTCTGTGTGACCCCAGACAAATTCGATTAACACCCTGTTTACCTTAGATTCCTCATTTGTAACATGGGAATAATAATAGTACTTAACACCCAGGGTTGTTGTAGCACAGTCCCTGACATATAGTGGGTGCTAAAGCACAGTACTTGACACTATAATAAGGACTATATTAATGTTAGTTATTATTATTACTAGATATGTTATTTATTATTATTACTAGATTAATGGCTGCTGAAGTCCAATTGTGTATGTCTCTCTAGGAGCAAATAGAACATAAGAAAATTATACAATTGGAATTCTCCTCAGGAGCTGAAACCCTATAGGTGGGGACTGTAAGGAGTAAAAATTATGATTGGACTGGATATTTAATGTTTGCTCCCCAGGAATTGATTTTCACAATTCCAATGAAAGACCCAAGTCAGAATGACTTTTATGGTAGTTTATTTACAAATAGGAAGAGTGAAGGAAGGGGAAATATGACAGAGAGAGACAGAGACAGAGAGACAGAGACAGAGAGACAGAGACAGAGACAGAGGCAGACAGAGACAGAGAGACAGAGACAGAGACAGAGAGAGACAGAGAGAGACAGAGAGAGAGCAGCCTGGTCCAAAGGCCCAAACCAAGCAGGGCTTCCACAGGGGCTAATTAAACAAGGCTTCTAGCCACGAGGCCTCCTCTAAGACAAGAGGCCTCTTTTGGAGAGGCTAGAGCCTCCAGAAACGCCAAGGAAAGGGAGTCAGTCTTAACTTACCCATGTGACAATTCAAAGGCAAACAGTCAGAGGTCTCAAGCAGAGTTCCTCCAAGGCCAAGTTCAAAAGGTAAAAACCCCTTCACAGGAAGTTACCATCATATTTAAAAGATAGTTCTTTTTGTCACTTCCTGCATCCACCTCTAGTACTATGTGGATAAATGGCAGCCTCAACCTTGTTTTGGACTGCCCATGGGGCAATCACTTGTTTTTGATTTGTTACTTACTAGCACATGTGGGTCATAGATCTCCCCCCTCGCCCCTTAATTCTAAGTTGGGTGGGATGACATATTCCTGGTGGCTAAAGTCTAAAGAATGAATAAGGGTGAGCTCATTCCATTTTCACAGGAACCACTAGGTTAATAGAGAAGGCAGTATTCCAGGACCTGGTCCAGAAGTTTCAGTCTCTGGTGTATTCTAAGCCAAACTCTAAACCTGTTCTAATATCTGAGGGACTTGGGTGAACAAATTTTCAAAACAGCAATTTCAGTTTAATAAGAAGCTACCAGTGCCCTTCCCATTTTGTTACAGGATCCATCTTGCATCACCTAATTCATAATAAGTAAATCTAGTCAAAGAGTGATGATATGACCTTGTATCATCCATTCAATAGCAACTAAAGCCAAATAACTAGTTAGCAACTACTTTTCAAAAGTAGCATAGTGCATGGTTGCTTTGGGAAACTTGAAGGTCTATAAGCCTAATTAATGGTCTCTTAATCTACCCACCCCTTAATTCCTGACGAAGGCTGTAAAAGTGAAATTTGAGAAATGCCATCTAAAAGTATATATATGTTTTCTATGGGGTGGGGCAGCTGGGTAGCTCAGTGGAGTGAGAGTCAGGCCTAGAGACAGGAGGTCCTAGGTTCAAACCCAGCCTCAGCCACTTCCCAGCTGTGTGACCCTGGGCAAGTCACTTGACCCCCATTGCCCACCCTTACCAATCTTCCACCTATGAGATTTAAAAAAAAAAAAAAAAAAAAAGAATATTTTCTATGGACATGTGGGAGACTGAAACTACATTTCCTGTGGTCCAATGGGTTTCCGTTTGGTTCTTTGGGCATGGGGATGCCTGAGTCACCACGCAGAGGACTGTTTAAATGGGAGGAGACTCCGAAAGGAAGTCTCTTGGCTAGCAGACTCAGGAAGAGATGGGAGGTAACAATAATGGCTGGGGCAGCAGTTTTAAATTCTTACAAGCGCGTGGTCTAATGACTTTATCTATCAGCATGGCTTTAATTAAAATACTAATTTATATTATTATATCAGCCCTTATTATTTTTAATCTTAATAAGGCCCCTCTCATCTTATTCTTTAAGGAAAGAGATCTTCAAAAATAGATCTCACGTAAGGGAAACAAAAAGCTGAATGAACAACTAAAGATTGCATAATTATAAACTGCTTATGTTCTAATATGAGGAGGTGATATATCTGTCCTCTCCAAATCCTATTAACAGCAGAAGTCATAGAGTCTAAATATATAAGAGATCAGGAAGATAAACTAAGGCTATACAAAAATAATTATAGTTCTTTTGGAGGTAGCAAAAATGAGAACCTGATGGAGTACTCATTAATTGAGGAATAGAAAAATAAATTATGGTATTTAAATATGATGGAATATTGCTGTGTAACAAATGATGAAGGAGATGGTTTCAAAGGAACTTAGGAAGACTTTGTATGAACTGATAAAATGAAGTCAGTAGAACCAAAACAATTTACACAAGGACAAGATGATAGACAAATAACTATTAAAAATTAGAAATTTATCAGCATAATGATCAACCTTAATTCTAGAGAATTAATGATGAAACATGCTACTTGGCTCCTGATAGAGAATCGTATTGAGTGCAAAATGAATCAAGGATATAGCCCTTTTAAGGTATTCCCATACGTTTGTATCAGATTTTGTTTTTCTTTTGTTCCCAGTTGAGAGTAGGGGGATAGGATGGTATGAAGGAGAATTTTGCTGATTGAAAAAAATAAAATAAAAATGTTTAAATAAACAAATAAATGAATACTTATTGACTGATGGTCCCCACTATGCCCTATTTAGGCCATATCTGTTTAGGGTACTAAATTTTTTTCACACATATTTTATTAACAAGTCTTTTTTTTTTACATCACAGTTTTCTTTTTATGTTTTCCATAGTTACATGATTCATGTAACCCCCCTTCTGGAGTTGACAAGCAGTTTTACTGAGTTATACATGTATTATCTCTATAAGGGCCAGAAATGTAAGGGGTAAAAATAAAAGTGTTGGACTAAATTTTTTCAAAGTGGGGTCACCAGGAATTAATCAATTCCAAATGATTTTTAGCAATTTATTTATAAAATAGAGGAAATGAGTGAAAGTAAGAAAATCAGAGAGAGTAGATATTTTACTCCAACCTGGTCCAAACCAGACAGGACTTCAGAGGCCCCAGCAAAAAGGGCCCAGAGGTAAATTAAATAAGGGTTTTAGCCACAAGGCCTCCTCCAAAACAAGGAGCTTTTTCAGAGGCTAGTACCTCCAGAAAAAGCCAAGAAAGGGAGTCAGCCCTTTTTACTCACCGGCATGGTAGTCCTAATAGAATATAGAAAAGCAGTCTGAGGTCCTCAGCTGGAGCTCCTCCAGGGTCAAGTTGAAAGTGAAAGACCTCCTCACAGGAAGTTCTTGCCACTTATAAAGACCATCCCTTTTGTCACTTCCTGTGCCTTCCTCCCACTTTACGTGGACCAATTACAGCTAAAGCTATGCTTAGGATTGCCATTGGGGCAGTCAGTTGATTCTGATTCTTCACTCACTATCATACATGTGGGTCACAGACCTCCCCTGCTTAAGTATAGGGGGCCATGCCTCTATATGATTTTTTGGGGTCCTGAGCGGCGTGGTGGCATAGGATGGTTAAGGCAGGAGAAAGAAAATGAGAACAACTAGGCTAGTGGTTAGCCCATGCTGTTCCGAATTCTGCGGGCTTGGGAGTTTATTATATACTGATTTCAAGCAAAGAACACAAAAAGAGTCACTGTTGTAAGGGGGTAATAAATCACACATAATCCATTGAAGTCTAAAGAATAAAGGTGCAAAGATAAATGGTCACATTCCAACCACCAACTTTGTAGGGGATAATTCTGGGAGAGGAAATACCTCATGGAGATGCTCACCAGTCAAATCCTAAAGGAGCTAGTTCTAATCTGAATATGCACTCTTTTCTAAGTAACATTTGTTAGGATTCAGGCTTCTCAATTATCAAGGAAAGGAATCATTAACTCAGTAGATGCTGGTCTGCCACTTCAAAGCTCTCCAATAAGAATTCTAAGAAAGGTGGGGATCAAAGACTGAGTCAAAAGAGGAGCCTCAGATTTTTATCTTAGATGACCCATTCTGTCTGCATCCTGACATGCAGTGCAGAAAAATCATACACACAATTTTACTTGCCGATGATTTTGTAATGGGATCCAGATAAAATATCTGTTACAGACTCTGTTTCTCTAAATGACTCCTAATAGCCTCTTGGAGGGATCAAGTTGATTTTGGATTAATCTACCTGCTGGTACCAGAGCTTTTCAGGGCTCAGGTGACCAGGACCAAACACAAAGACTGCCTCAGTCTGGATTGGTCACGTAGGGAATCCAGATAATAGGCCCTAAATTTGATTCTATTTCTCCAATGGTTTTAATACATCAAACGGCTTCCCACACTTAAGGATAAGTGGGGTGTATATGTTTCTGGTGATTAAATCTAAGAATGGGCAGCGGAGAGTTAATCCCATCTTCACATTAGTCAAAACCTATTTCCATATCATTCATTTTTGTTATAGAGTAATCTTTTAAAATAAAAACCCCAAATCATATATAATATACGAAATTTTAGAAAGAACATTCATAATTTAAAGAGTACATAGATGCATATGATCAGGATGAGGAGTAGTCTTGTCTTATGATCATCATATTAAGAAAATGGAAATATTCCTCAGATAAGGCCTGAGAGGGAGGAGAAAATAAGAGCTGTCTTCAAGTTTGTTAAAGGAAGGAGAAGGGAATCCTGGTAGATATTGGTCCTAACACAGATAGAATTTACTCCACTCCTTCTTACATGACTGAGAAAATGGGGAATTATAGAGCAGCAATCTTTCTACATTATTTTCCATTTCACTCTTGGTAATTTCCTCTTCCCCTCAAATCTTAGGTAGAATTTCCCTTCAAGGTCATTGGAATAAGAACCCTGGAGGTTCTCCTGTGAGGGCCATGTATATAACCAAGTCTCTATGTCCTGTGGTCCTCTCTCTTACATCTCTTGACAGGGGAGGAGAGCAGTGCAATTTTAACTTGGAACTTGAGAATTTCAACACAAACTTGAGGGAACACCGAGGTTTATCTTTTATTATAACTTGAAATAAAGAGCCAATATTAGCCTTCAATAAGAATGACTCATAAATTAGAAGATAAAAATTGGGATATCTTCCATAGCTGGAAATAAATTAAAAAAAAAACATTTATTTTCAGCCTGTGTTCTATAAAACACATTTTTCAATAGTACTTTCTGGTTAGCATAATCCCATTTTCTGCTTCAGACATCCACCTGTTTTTTAAAATAATTATGCCTAAGATATTAAAGGGGAGAATAAAAGAAATGAACTAAGAAATATCAAAAAATTACTAATATCTTCCTTTGAATGACCAGCAGTTTCCTAAATCTTTGAGAAATTATTTTTGCTTGAGAATGAGGAAAGTTAATAACATGAACCAAAAAGAATGGAAAAAAATAAAAGGCTTAGTTTTCATTTGGTAGAGATAACTAATCAATCATAAGACACTCTTCAGTGTTCATGAAATTCAGAATCTTTCAAAATAAGTTTTCAAGGCATCTAACTCTTCATAATGCTTACCCAAATAACTGTCTTTTAGCTTACCTTTATCACTGTTAGATAAGAAATAATGTAAATGGCAAATCATGTCAATGCTCATGTGACATTTTATAATGCTTGCTGCTTCATATGATAACGGTGTTATTTATGACAAGCTGTAGTCTAATCAGCCATATGGGCTCACATACTACTTTCTTTATGTCTACTGGATGTCACTTTATCAATTATCCAGCTAGGGAGTACAATTTCTGCCCAGAAGACAGCATTCCTTCAGAGCCACCTGTCCAGTTGCTATCTTAATTTGTCTCTGGAGCATGTATAAAACAGCTTTCCAAAAAATCCCACTAGATTGTTGGCAGTGCTGGTATAGTGACAAGTCCATAAAGACATTCTAGGCCCATTGAGGCAAAAGCAGCCAAAAAAGACATATTTGCAAATTTGTTGCAGGCCCTGGCAAGGACCAGTCTTGACCTTGTAGGCCTACAAATCAATGTCTAAGAACATCCAGCTTTCTTAATTGGCTCGGAAGATCCTGACTAACTAATCACAGACCTTGAGCTCTGTCTCAGGGACAAAATGACTTTTACCATACCAAGTGTACCTTGGCACTTTTGTACTTCTAAAAAATCCTTATGTCAGTGATAGCCAACCAAAAGAAGCTTTAAAGATTACTATTGATGAATGTATGTACTCCTTCATGCCCCTGTACACTCTTAATTGGCACTAAAGAATGTATGTTTCTGACATGTTACCTTCTTCTTGATATATCATATTCCTTTTATCATAGTGTGTGGAAATGCATATATACTGGACCTATATCCTCAATAAAATGGAATCTGTGATGCACTTACAAGCCCCATAGGTTCCATTGTTGTGAGGATTATTTAGTTATTAATTTAGTATTAGTGTTGGACCTAGCAGGAAGGGCTGGAGAATTCTAAGATGGAATGAAGAAGCAGGAAGTGTGTTGCTTGCTCCCTGAGAGGGACTCCATGGTGGTTGGGGCAAGCAGCAACTGACAACTAGGAAACACCAGATTTACCAGTGATCCTGTGGAAAGACCGTCACCTTCTTGTGGGAGATTTTGGTAGAGACTGCTAAATCCCAACCTGAGGTGGGGTCAGCTCCCAGAATCTACCCACCTGGAAGAGTGCAGTTGATGGTCCAGGAGGAGCAGAAACATCACTGGAGTGAGGCTGAACACTTCTGTTGTGAGGATACTCACACCTGTCCTGCTTTTCCCTGGGCCTTATTTTGCTTAGGTCTTAATTTAGTGTAGTCAAGTCCTTCCTCTGTCCCTGTGGTTTGCCCTTAGCTTGTAAGTGTAGAATCCTATTTCCCATCCTTTATCTTATAGTCTCTGATTAAAAACTGTTATAAACCTTTGCCTTTTGCCTGCTGGTTCCATAGGCCCTTGCCTAGATGGGCTGAGTGACTGTTAGAGCCTAACTGCCATTTCCAGTAACTGTAACCTCCTAGTAGTTAAACTTGGTCTCCCTACCTTGCTAGGTCCTGTTCATCTGTCATTCCTGTCTCTCTCACCCCAGTGTGAACCCACAAATAGTAATAGTTAACATCCCTGGTAACCCTCATTACACTATAAATTCTCAATTGTGCTTGATAGATTCTGTGTGTCTCTGTCTTTGTCTCTGTCTCTCTGCTCTCTAAGCTCTCAGCCTGACTGAACTGCAGCCACTAGCCCGGGGTGGGGCTCTCCTCTAACAGCAGCTACCCAAGAAACCTACCAAAACAGTCATTTTTCCCAGCCCATTACAGCATAGCCCTTCATCTGCACTCTGCAAAGGTTTGTTATCTCTGCTGGTCATCAGAGTACATCCAAACTGCAAATTCCTAGTTGTCTTTAAGTATTTAAAAGTGGTATCATATGTAGGAGGGATTATATTTGTTCTGATTGGCTCAGGAGGCAGATCCTGAAACAATTTGTATATAAGTTACAGAGGCCAAATTTGGCATTAATGTCAGGAAATTTTTTTATTAATATATTAATTTATTTAGTATTGTTTATTATAATATTAATATAATAAATAATACTCATAACTGGCAAAAACAGAATGGCCTGCCTCAAGCGATGGTGGATTTTTCCTTCTTGGAGGTCTTCACAGAGGCTAGATAATTTTTAGGTATAATGAGGATTCCTTTGTTGTATGATCAAACTAAAAGGACTCTGAAGAACTTTCCACCTGTTAAATTCTATGATCATGCCTCAGACACTTCCCAGCTGTGTGACCCTGGGCAAGTCACTTAACCCCCATTGCCCACCCTTACCAATCTTCCACCTATGAGACAATACACCGAAGTACAAGGGTTTAAAAAAAAAAAAAAAAGTAAAAGTAAATTCTATGATCATTCACTTCTAAACCCATTCTTAATGCTAAGCAGTTAGAACCTTTACTGATCAGACCCAGCATTATCTAGTAGGTTAAATGGAATATTATTCAAAATATGTGTAATGGGGGTAATGATGCTGCATACCTGTGCAGAGGAAAGACCTTTCAAGAGAGAAGTTCAAGAAAACTTTAGTGGAAGACTAGAGGTCTCCCTGGAAACACAGTTATATGAGGAAGCTAGCTCTCATGATGCCCCTGGATTCCTAGAACTTTCAATCCTATCGACTGCTAAAAACAGACTCCACTTGATGAAATCATTCTATCTCACCTTTAATAAGAAAAGAAAAAAAAACAAAAAACAAAAAAACACCATTATTTTTCTTCACCTTTCTCAATCCCAGCCAAAGAGCTCATTTGTATTCTCGTATCTAATTTAACCTGTATAATTCCCCTTATTACTTTTTAGTGTTTATTTTGATTAAGAGATTTTACAACTTTGGAGATGATCTTTTGTGCAACCAACATTTGGAAGAAAGTAGCTAAACTGGTGATAGTAAGCAAAGTGTTATCCTTTCCTTAACAGTGATCAGAGAAAATGCATTTTCTTCTAAACTAAAACTCATAGATTATAGATATTCGATTTACCATCTCTCTTAGAGAGATCTCTCTTAGATGAGATGGATCAAATCTCAGATTAGGTACATATGTATGCTTCATTCAGGTCTGCTATATTAGATATATTTTATATGTTACACCCTATTCCATTATTTTCTCTGACTTCTCATGAATGTGGGCTAAGCTTGAATTATTCAAATTAGTATCCCTTCATAGCTGTTTACCTGGCTGTTTTGTAAAGTCTGCTGTTTGATATCAAAATTGTGAAATTTAATCACTATATGCCTTAGATTGTCCAGCCTGGGTTTTTCCTCAACTAGCAAACTAGGGATTATTGATCCATATTTTGTTGTCTATGTTCAAAGGTTCTGGGAAATTTCTTGCATCCTGTTCTTCTGGGAGACCTATGATCCTTAAATTATCTTTCCACATCTTCATATGCAGTCTCTTGGGATAATATATAATTCATATGTTCTTTTGAAGATATTGCCTTTGGCATGTAAAACTCAGTGGAATTGTGCATCGGCTATGGGAGGGCTGGGAGGAAGGGAGGGAAAAAACATGAATCATGTAACCATGGAAAAATTCTTAATCAATTAAATAAAATTTTAAGAAAATAAAATAAAGATATTGCCTTTGGGATATAAAAGAATGCATACCCTTTGATTCAACCATACCACTGCTGGGTTTGTACCCCAAAGAGATACTTGTACAAAAATATTCATAGCCTTGCTCTTTGTGGTGGCAAAAAATTGGAAAATGAGGAGATGTCCCTTGATTAGGGAATAGCTGAACAAATTGTGATGTATGATGGTGATGGAATACTATTGTGCAATAAGGATTGATGATCTGAAAGCTTTCCATATGAACTGGGAGAACCTCAATGAACTGATGCAGAGTGAAATGAGCAGAAACAAAAGAACACTATACAGAAAGTAAAACATTGTGGAACAATCCAATGTAATGAACTTTGCTACTAGTAGCAATGTAACAAGCCAGGATACTCCTGAAGGTCTTATGTGAAAGAATGCTATCCACATTGAGAGAAAGGACTATGGGAGTAGAAATGCAAAAGCAAAACATATGACATCACTTATCACATGTATATATGGGTATGTGATTTGGGGTTTAGGCCTTTAAAAAAATTGCTCTATAGTCAAAATGGATAATATGGAAATAGGTATCAAGTGACAACATTTGTACAACCCAGTAGCATTGCTTTTCAACTCTGGGAGGGGGTAGTGAAGAAGGGAGGGAAAGAAAATGAATCATATAAACATGGAAAAATTCTTTAAAAATAAATAAATAAATTTAAAAAATAAAAAAATAACAATATTGCCTTTGGCTTCTCTTCTGAAAGTTTTCTTCCAATTCAATATTTTGGTTTTACTTTCTTGATTTACATTTATATATAAGCACTCTCTCTCTTGTCCAGTCCTAATTATTCATGAACTTCTTGCATCAAATTCACACAAGCAACCCTCTGTTCTCTTCCTATGCTGGTGCTTTCTTTTCCCCCTCAAAAACAATTTTCTATTTACTTATTTGTGTACTTGTTTTCTCCCAGTGAAATATGAGCCCCGACAAGACAGATGCAGGTGAGTTTTTTTTTTTTAATCTTTTTTTTCCTTCAAAACCTAGCATAGTAGTTTGGCGATAAAAGCAGGTATGGGCTACAGACAGTTCCCGTTGGCTCCTGAACATTAACCCTTCAGAAATCACCTTTATTGTTTTAGTGATTATCTAGACTTAAGAAAATTAGAGAAAATGCTCATTTTGTTCAGAGGTATGGTTGTTAAAAATCTACCAGTACATCCCAGCATAGTTAAGTAATAATATTGTTCACTGAATTAAATGGAATTGGATTCAGTTGAAATGTATACTCTTTCCTCAATACTCACAAGACTGATGCAAAATAAAAGAGCTAAAGGCAGGACGTCCATAGGAAAGATTAACTCCTTCCCTTGCTGCAGAGATATCCTGGGTTTCGAAGGTTATTACCTTTCTAAGGACTGAACTTAGCCCTAGCCAACCCTCTGACCTAGGCAGGGGAGAGGTTCCCTTACCCCAACTCCCCAAACAGTCCAGCCCCAGAGTCAAAGAAGATGATAGAGAATCAATGGGAAAAATAATGGGTTTGATCCTGGAAGAGATCATAGAAGTGATGCTTCTTCCTAGAAATGATTTGTGTGTTCCCATTAATTCTCATTAAAAGTATGTACAATCTCGTCCATGGCACACCCTTCAGTGACTTATATAAAAGATGTGTGTTTGTGTGTGTGTGTGTGTGTGTGTGTGTGTGTGTGTGTGTGTACACACACACAGTGAACAACCTCCCAAAATCGCTAGAACATCCCCAGGACACCAAGCTTAAAAGCTTAAAAAAAAAGCTTAAAAGTTAGTGAATTCATTCACTAACTTCATTCCTCTCCTTCCCACACACAATGTATAATCACTATGTATAAACCTACCTGGACAACTGGCCTGGCAATATGTACATTGTCTTTTAGGGCTTTGCAACTTGACAAAAACAAAGGAATTCACTGAACATTTTAGTTTGGCAAAATGATGTGAAGTGTTTTTATGGCTTTTACCATAAATTACACCTCAAAATAATACCCCTCCCAAAATAGTGCTGTTGGCAGTTGGGAGCACTAGCACTACATGTAAAACTAAAGGGCTAGACTCAATAATGTTTAAGTTCCTTTCCTGACCTAATTTCTTGCAGCTCACCTCAGTATTATTTTATTTCATTACAGTTTTTAAAGGATTTTTTTTCATTTTTTATTTCTTTGAGGCCTAATACACAGCTAGTTTTTGTAAAAGTGCCATGTAAGTACATTCTCTAGCAGCCCCATTAGGAGTCACCTAGCATTTAGTTCTCTAAGAGTTTGTTCAATTATATATTTTTCCTTTTATTTACCTCTTTGTTAGATTTTTCCAATATGATAGGGAAATATTAAGATCTCCTACTATTAATACATATAGCATTGCTATGTGTCTTTTGACAATTTAGTTAAATTTTCCTTTGTGAATTTTGATCCTATGCCATTTGAAGTATATAAATTTAATATTTGCAATGGGGCACTGACTCAGTCCTTTAGAATATGATTGCCAAGATTTGCCTGATACAATTTCTTATATTGAGGCTAGGAGATGAGTCTTCTAGAAATTCATGATGATGGGGAATGAAAAGACTTCTCCACTTCAGATCACACATAAATTTTCTATAACTTTCTGATTGCTTACTTAATGTTGAAAAAAGGCTGAAAGTTGGCTGCTGAGTCAGAATAGGGAATGCAATCAAAAGGTTATAACCAGCAAAAGTATTCTCTCTTGTTGACTAATTTATTTTTTTTAATTGAAAAGTTTTATTTAATTAATTAATTTAGAATATTTTTCCATGGTTACATGATTCATGTTCTTTCCCTCCCCTCCAATCTCCACCCCCACCCTGTAGCCAACATGCAGTTTCACTGGGTTTTACATGTATCATTGATCAAGACCTATTTCCATATTATTGATAATTGCACTAGGGTGATTGTTTAGACTCTAAACTTTAGAGTCTACGTCCCCAATCATATCCCCATTGACCCATATGATCAAGCAGTTGTTTTTCTTCTATGCTTTTACTCCCACAGTTCTTCCTCTGAATGTGGATATCATTCTTTCTCATAAGTCCCTCAGGATTGTCCTGGATCCCTGCATTGCAGCTAGTGGAGAAGTCCATTACTTTTGATTGTACCACAGGGTATCAGTCTCTGTGTATAATGTTCTCCTAGTTCTGCTCCTTTCATTCTGTGTCAATACCTGGAGGTCATTCCAGTTCACATGGAATTCTTCCAGTTCGTTATTCCTTTGAGCACAATAGTATTCCATCATTGTAGGCTACTTTAAAGTCAGGAAGATGTGACCCTGGGCAAGTCACTTCACCCTCATTGCCCACCCTTATCACTCTTCCACCTAGGAGCCAATACACAGAAGTTAAGGGTTATAATTCATAAATAAATAAATAAACAAACAAACAAACAAACAAATAAATAAATAAAGTGAGGAAGATGACATTGTTCCCTCTTGGGCAGTCTCATTTGTTCCCTAACTGAGCCACCATTAGGCCCATGAATACATTGTCCTGCTGTTGCTTCTGTCCCTGTTGTATTTATTCTTTCCTACACTTGGGGTTAGCTGAAGAACTGAATATTGGAAAAGAAACACATTAGGCTACAATTTTATGAGCTCTGAAAATTCAGAAGAAAAAACTCCTGGAGCTCTAGTAACTGGAGATTATACCAGAGTTGACTGATTGTAGCCCCAGTATTGGTGCAGTTTTGTCAAGTAACATGCCTGACCCAGCATAAAAGTGAATCACTCTGGAGTTAAAACATTCTGTTCTCTCCCAAAAGAGTGATTTATCTAGTTGCTATGCTGAATTTGGAAGAAAACTTGGAGGAGCAAATGCTTTGTAGAAAATAGTTTAAGTTTGAATCCATTCTCCTCAGGGACCAAAGAGGTAGAGGAAAGAGTGGTGCCCCTAGTTTAAGGGGGGGTTGTTTTTATACTTGGAATCTTATTTTATCTTCTCACTAAATATCCCTTTGTAAAAGCTAATCTATGCTAATTAGTTAAATGATATTGAAGAGTTAATAATTGGCTCAATGAATCAATATATAGGAGATACTAACTGTAACTGACAATTGATTTAAGGAATGATGTACTGAAATTGGGGCTCAATGCTGTAGCATTAGAAAGATATCCCTAAACCATTAAGGGTATCCCTAGAAAAAATGGTATCCTGGAAAAAAATGGAATTGCCTTCTGGAAACCTGACTTGACAATGAGTATGAGTTGGAAAAAGAATATCAGAGTTTATAAAGGCTACATGTTGTTGCTGGTTTGTTGTCTATGATTCCTCTGGCAAACAACATCCAGTTTGGCATTAATTAAAATATGTTAGGGGGTTGTATTCATTTTATACTTGGAGTTTTACTCCATTTGCATAGTTATCTCAGTGACTGCTCACTTGAAAGCCAAGAACTCAAGACTGTGAGATTTATTCTCAATTAAACCTCTGCTAGCAAATACAATTGGTCTTTCGGGGCTTTCAAGCTTCCTATACGATATCCCTCAAATCTTCCAACTTAGCATCTGTGGGTAGGAAAGGGTTTACTGCATAAGCCAAAACCATTTAAAGAATAAGGCAATTGATTAAGTTCTTGAAGGTTTTTTTTTCATTCATTTATCCATCAATCTTGAAAAGGCTTTGAAGATTTCAAGACAATTTTGCTTTTTCTGCCTTTTTGATTCTGAATCTATTCAATCATATTACACAAGAGAAGTCGTTCAATGATTTAGCAATAACATAATATTTCTTAACCATATTAAAATAATAACCATTCTGAAATTTCATGGATGTGGCCATGTCAGAAGAGCTTCTACCTTCCATGTTCATATTCTGCTCTAAAGCTATCTGAGGCTATGACAAGTGCTAATTTTGGGAGCTTCTGTTCAGTACATGGGCCAAGTAGTATCCCAGTCAGTCGTGAATTCTGATCCAACTAAGTCCTTAAGTCTCTAAGATTCTGTAGTTGTAGCCACTTCAGACTATAAGTCTGGGGTAAATCACATTGAAATTCCTACTTTCACTAAATGTCCCTAATAATCACTGCTATAAAATTTTTAAGTTTCTGTATAAAAACACAATGCAGGTAAAGTTAGAAGAGAAGCAAGTAAATGGGAAAAAAATCTTTGCAGCAAATTTCTCTGAGAATTATAGACTTGTTTCTAAGATGAAAATTTAATTAGGAAATAAATTCATATTTATAAGAAATTCACTCTTCAACTGATTTTTGGTCAAAAGATGAATAGACTTAAGAGGAAAAAATCCAAGCTATCAAGTCATATGAAATACTCTAAACTACTAATAATTAAAGACATGCAAGTTAAAATAATTCTGAGGTTCCACCTCATTCCCATTAGATTGGCAAAGATAACAAAAAAAAGGGTAATGGCAAATGCTGGAGAGACCATGGGAAAATATGTACATTTATGTTCCATTGATGGAATAATGTACTAGTCTAGCCATTTTGAAATGCATTTTGAATATGTGTCCAAAAAGCTATGAATATCAAAAAATTGTAATACTAGGTTTATACCCCAAAGAGATCAAAGAAAGAAGAAAAGGACCCATATTTACAAGAATATTTATATCTACTCTTTCATGTTGTTGAAGAAATAGAAATTAAGAGTGTCCACTAATCACAGAATGGCTGATCAAGTTGCCATACATGAATATTATGCAATATTAATTGTGCTATAAGAAATTATAAAGGGGATGGTTTCAGAGAAAACTGGGAAGATTTGCATGAACTAATGCCAAATGAAGTAAACAGAATCAACAACAATTTATACAATAATAACAATTTCATAAAAACAATAAGCCTTTAGGAACTCTAACAAAATGTTGTCATCTTTCTGTTCTGTCCAAACCCCTTTGGGTTTTTCTTGGCAAAGAAACTAGAATGGTTTGCCATTTCCTTCTCAACTAATTTGTCAAATGAGGAAATTGAAGCAAATAATAACAATAGCAATAACAGCATTTACATACTGCATTAAAGTTTGAAAGGCGTTTACTAATATCTCATTTGATGCCCATAACCTTAGGAGGTAGGTATTATTATTATTATTATTATTATTATTATTATTCTCCATTTTCCTGAGAAACTGAGGTAGGTAGCAGTTAAAGGATTTGCCCAGGGTCACAAAGCTAATAAGTGTCTGGGATCAGATTTGAACTCCGGTCTTCCTGACACCAGGCCTGACACTATCCACTGAAACACCAATACGATAAGCAACCACAATTCCAGAGGACATGAATGAATGAACAGTGTTATGTAGAAACGGATGCATGGAATCCCTGCAAAGATACAGGGACAGCCTCACCCAGAATTCCAGGGGACCCCCCTGGAGAACTTTGGGTGAGGGGGCAGTTGAGAGGAGTTGGCAGTTGCTTTGTGGGGGTTGAAGTGAGCAGACACTCTGCTTACTACTCCAGTCTTGACTCGGGGATTCACCTGAGTGGCCATTGTGGCATAAGCCAGTGTGGTTTCTACACAAGGGTTAGCCTGTTTAATAGGGTTGATCTTTATCAACTTCAATATAACAAATATTTAGTGATTAGAGAGTAAAAATATTCATTAATAGCAAGAGAGCAAGTTTTAGTTAAGTGCCCTTCACCCCCTCCTGTGGGGGGAAGGGCAGCTTCAACCTAACAGCTCAGGTCACCTTTCCTTATCCAAAAACCTTCATTAACCTCTTTAGTTTTCCTTTTTACTTCTTAATATAACCTTTACCTTCAATATCTGTGCCTGGAAATTATTTGGGGAATACTCACAACTCAAGTCTGGTCATCTAGTTTGAATCCTGTCAGCTGCCAGTTTAAGATCAGTTTTATCTCTGTCCTCAACAGTTATATAGCTAGCTTCTACTTATTCCTCTATCAGACCTGTGAGGAATATAAATTAAAGAAAGGGAACATTATTGGGGTTCAGCCATAACAGAAACTTACCAGAAGAATCTTATCCAGTCTCCATTTCCAACTGAAGCAGCAACTGCTAGAGGGGGAGGGGCTTGAGATCCAGGAGTGTCTAACCCCCTCCTTTCTCACTGAAGCCTGTCAATCAGTGTTTGTGACTTGAAGGTCTATTGGCCCTGACACATTTATCTGCTTCTCCAAATTATCTGTTATTATCATCATAACAACAGGCTACCCATTTCCTGATAAAGAGATGAAGGATTCAATGCTAACTGAGACATACTTTTTGGATTTGGTCAATACAGGAATTTGTTTTGTTTAAATATATGTATTTGAAACGGGATTTCGTTTCTCATTTTTTCTTTTAAAGGGAATAGGGAGGAGAGGAAAAAGGTGAAGAAAGCAGATATTTGTTTTAAAAAATAAAATTTTACTTTAAAAAGAATCAAATGAAAGTTATTATTTGCACTAGAAATAAATAAATAAATAAGAAATAATTTTAAAATATATCCATTTAAAGAATTTTACCGAAGGGGAAATTATTAAGAAGGATTAAATATGACGACCTGCTGTTATCTCCTTTTTGGTGACATAGCATAATTGTGGAAGAAAATTCTTAAACATGAACTTTCTTTTGCTTGCTAAGTACATAATTAGTTGTAGATTTTTTTCCTATTAAATTTAAACAATTCTTGGTGGATTGTTTGTTTTTTCATAGTGACAGCTAGGTGTCACCAGGAATACAGTGTTAGACCTTATTAAAGAAGACCTTTGTCCAATTCAGCCTCAGGTATTTACTGTCTGATCTTAGTTTTGCCTATTTCAGTCTCTCAGTAAAATGTTATTACTATTACTCTTATGATGATGATGATGATGATGATGATGATGATGATGATGATGATGATTTAGCTTTCANATGATGATGATGATGATGATGATGATGATGATGATGATGATGATGATGGTTTAGCTTTCATTTCTACATTGTGATTTGTTCTGAATGACCATTCCACATTAGTCTTAAAAATCCCCAACTTGCTATTTCAGGGCTGTGGGGTTATAAACCAGACAAGACTAGCAAAAAAAACAAAGTTATTATTTGGGGTAAGGAAAAAGAAAAAAGATGGTTCTATAACATTAAGTAGAACTCTGTTTTGTTTTATTTTTTTACAACTTGTTTTATAGTGCAATTAATTAAGCACCTTCTATGTGCCGAGTACTATGTTAAGTGTTTGAGATATAAAGAAAGGCAAAAGATAGTACCCACTATCAAGGAGGTCAGAGTCTAATGAAGGAGATAACATAAACAATTGCATATAAACCTATTTTACACAGAATAAATTAGAGATAATTAACAGAGGGAAGGCACTAGAATAAAGGAAAGTACTTTAAAGGATATTTCAGCTATGAGTTAAAGGAAACTAAGAAGCAGAGAAGTGGAGGGAGAAATATGGGGATAGCCAGTGAAAATGATAGAAGTCAGGAGGTGGAGCGTCTTAAGCCAGAATAGGTAGGAGGTCAGAGATTTGAGTAGAGGTGTATAGAATAAGTACATAAATATAATAAAGTATAAGTATATAAATAAAGTATCAAAAGACTGGAATAGGCAGGGAGTGATGGGGACAAATCATGAAAGACTTTGAATGCCAGAGATTTTGATATTTGGTGCTGGTGGTGATTGAGAGCTCTTAGACTTGATTAGGGGGTAGTGATATCATCAGACCTGTGCTTTAGGAAGATCCCTCTGGTAGCTGAGAAGAAGATGGACTGGAGTCAAGAGAGACCAAGTAGGGGCACCAACCAACAGTCCATTTAGTTTTTGTTCATTCTGCAGTAAATATAATTGTTGGATTCATTTATATCCAAAGAAGATCATACAAAAAAAGCCATGCTACCCTATTATAAATTTTATAGCTCAATCACCTTCCAATGAAGCTGTAACCATAAAAGAGGAAGTTCATGGGAAAAGAAAGTCTTTCCTTATAGCAAGGTTATGCCTCTATCCTTCTCAAGCACTTGATTCTTCTGCTGATAAGGGAAACTATAGAGGAAATTCAGAGTATGATGCCAGAGCTGGACAGGAACTTGGAGAATAGTTATTTTGATCCCCATAATTTTACAATGAAGTAAAAAAGGTCTAAAGATGTGAGGCAACATACCCAAAGTAACACAACTAATTCAACAAAACTGGAACTTAAACCTAAATCTGGACAAATTGCCAATTTCCCAAAGTTTCAGTTGAATTTAGAGTTAGAGACCAAGAAAGGGGAAAGATATAGGGCTCTTTGAATCCCACCACCATCTTTATTCTCCAAAACATCAACCCCATAACTCCTCTGCCCCTCATTTCAGAGATATGATCTTATAGAAATCAGGTCCAACTATTATCCTAGCCCCGTTATTAAGGCTGAGGCCCCATCACTCAGGACCTAGAAGGTCTGGATCTTTAGTAGTTGTGGAAGAAATATTACAATCTGCCCATCATGTTACCCAGGACCACCTAGGCTAGAGGTATATAAATGCCACTGAACTAGATATGATGTGATTGTGGACTGGTAGTTTCCTTTGACAGGTCAAATTTCGAGCCACCTTATTTTTCTTCCTTTTGTCTCTTGCTGCCAATATTTCCTCAGGTGACCTGGGGAAGTTGGGGGAGAGGATAATAAAAGTTTGCCTATGTTTCTAAGAAAAACAGCCAGACCTGCCCCAAGAGAAACTCTCTCTTAGAACAATTTCTTTCACAACACAGATCAGAGCCACATGAAAAGAAAAAGAAAAAAGAAAAAAAGTATGGCAATGAAGTTTTTGTTTCAGTCTGGTCTCAGTAGTTGCTAATTAGGGAGAGGAAGCCTTATCTGGCATACTTGTCATTTTCTGTAAATGAGCAAACTCTTTAATTACATTGACCCCTGGCAATGCATGCAGAATGGCATCACCATTTGTCTCCTCTGCCTCCCCATCCATCTCAAGTTGGAAGGTTTTTAGGCATTCTTTTTATTGACATCAATTTGATCTACCGATTGGCAATTCCTGGAAATGGTTAAATGTGCCCGATTCAGCACCTTGTTTGATCCCTGTTATTAGTGTGAGAAAATCCTGAGCTTGCACCTGCTCTTTACATAAAATGATAATTGGTTTGGCATAGAACTGTGCTGCCTTCATTTTCACCCAGATCTGGCTGTTGAACTAAGTACCTGTTTGCATAGAAAGTAGCTAAAGCTACTGGGAAAGGACCTCTGAGATCCCTTCCCACTGGCAGATGCTATAATTGTCTCTACCAGGTCAGTACACAAGGGAGTTAGAAAGGATGGTGCTCATTCTTTCTTAGACTACATGGAACTTAGACAATCCTGAGTATTCAGAGCAAAGATAGAATCTTAACCATTCTTTCTCTGTAAACCACCTGGATAGGGTAGACCCTAGATAAAGATTTGGTAAGTGATAAACTGATTTCCCCCAACTTGGTCTCTTCTTTAAATTCTGTCTCTCTTAAATATTACCCAGTATTAAAGTAAAACTTGGGCATGTACAAAGAGTGTCAAACAAAAGATAACATTGACCCACAGGCATTTAAGGGAGATAGGAGAAATTCTAGAGGAAGTGAATAAGGTTGGAAGTAAGAAGATGGGAAATGAGGAGCAGAGATGGGGAAGGCAGATAAATATTTGGAGAGTCTGGGCTTAAAGCAGAAATAGTTCAATGATCCCAAAGTAGGTCTCTGAGAGAAAGGCCTGATCAGACCCTGCTCAAAAACTAAGTTATAAAGGAGAAAGGACTGTACTATCTTTTTTACTAGGAGAGTAAAAACAGCCCCAACAACCCTGGAGGGAGAATATTGGTGGTTTACAATTTTGCTTTCCCTCCTTTACCCTCCTTACAAACTGGTTCATTGCCAAGTTTTACGATTACCCAAAAGAGAAAGATGGAAATACAGCATTTTCATTCCAAAAAAGAGCCCAATATCCTCAACCTGTTTTCACTCATCCCTTCCTCCTCTATTCTCAACCTACTCACTGCCCACTGGGCTCATTACCTATTGAAAGATATTAATATCATTACTTGTACATTCAGGAAGAAATTAATTGAGATACTTAGTGTCTCTATTCATTACATTATATAATAGGATTATAACTGGAGTACAAAGAGTACTTTTACTTTAGTAAAAAAATTTTTAAGTTTCAGCAATCACAATTGTGAAAAGCAAATATATGTATACATAAATGTTAACAAAAAATTCTTTTTAACTTTGTTTACATGAAAAATACCATAGAGGCTCTTAAAATGTATTAATAGCTATTTTGGAGAAATAATAATTATATATAAGTGATGTAGCTGGTGTCTTGCATCCTCCAAATATAAAAGGTAAACAAACATGGGGATATTTACTTGAAAATTTAGGGGATAAATGATGAATGAGTTTTATTCATTCATGCAGCTTATAATTTTGACCTTTTATTGCAAAAAGCTACCAATTCAATTTTAAAATTATCTTTCTTCAAAAAAGACACTCAACAATCCAAATATAAGGAGAGATGAACTCTATAGTTAGGATCTTAAAAGCCAGGGGGAAAGAAGACCTAGAAGAAATGAAACAAGAAATAAAAAATGAAATAAAAGCTCTAGAGCAGAGAATTGGAAGAATAACAGAACAGAAATGAACAAGTCTTTCTCAAGTAATAAGACTCTAAAAAAATTAGAACAAAGCAAATAGAAATCAGTGATTCTATAAGACCACAAGAAATATAAAAACAAAAAAATTCTATTATTTTATTTTATTTATTATATTATTTAATTCTATAATTTTATTCTCTAAGACCACAAGAAATATAAAAAAAATCAAAAGGTTGAAAAAAATAGAAGAAAGCATAAGATTTTTCTATCAAAAACAATTGATATGAGAAACAAAGAGATAAATTAAGAATCATTGAACTCCCTGAAAACTATGATATTTTAAAAACAAGAGGATAAAATACAAATAGAAAGAATCCACCAATCACTTCTTTAAAAAAACACAAAAGAGGATAAATTTCTAAATCCAGTACTTCTACAATAAAGGGAAATAAAAGACTGCAAGAAACCAGAAAGAAGTTTAAACACCGTAGGACCTTGTTTTATGCAACCTATGCATTCCTAGACCCTTCGTATAATTTGAAAATCATGCAAAATAGCAAATTCCATTATTTCTTATAGGACTAAACCTAGGCATTTTATGTCTTTTCTTAGGTTTATTAGAGCTACCAGCATCACAACTCTAGAACTCCGAGGCCATTATTAACAAGTAAATAGTGTTAATAATACAAAGAGAAGCACTGCTTTGCCAATGGCACAACTTTTTATAAGAAAGAATTTAGGACTAAGACTGATGCAGGGAACTTATGTTTGGTACAAAACAATGATTCACATTAACTCAGAGTGAGAATGAACTGCAAGTCTTTAAATTGTTTGAGAAAATAAGATCCTGTTGTACCATGGAATTGTCAAGATCACGTAAGACCTGACAGCTCTACCATAAACAGTACCTTGAGATATTAATATGCCAAAAGGTAAGGAGTTACAATTAACAATAACTTACTCTGTCAAGCTGAGTACTCCATAAAGAAAAAGAAATAGGTCTTTAATGGAATAGAGAACTTTCAATTTTTGATGAAAGGACCAAACCTAATTAAGAATTTTTAAATGCAGACACAAAAGATAAGGGAACCGAAGAAAAGTAAATTTATTTGATCTAATAGCAGGAACTGTATGATGAAATAATACTAACATTTTAATAAGAGAAGAAGCAAGTGTCCCTTCATTTGAATTCAATAAACATTTATTAAGTACATGGAGGATAGTCAGAGAGAATACCTAAATCCAAGAGACTAGATGTCTTGTTCATGGAACAGCCAGACCAGTGTCATTGGATTGAACAGAATGTGTCAAGAAGTGAGATGTAAGAAGATTTGGAAAGGTAGGAGGGGTCTAGGTTATAAAAGGGCTTTGAATGACAGAATATTTTGTAATTGCTCCTAGAGGCAAAAGGAAGCCACTGGAGTTTATTGAGTTGGGGGAGTGGGGGTGACATGATCAGACTTGTGTTTTAAGAAAATCACATTAGTGACTGAATGGAGAATAGATTGGAATGAGGAGAGACTTGAGGCAAGCAAACTCATTAGCAGGCTATTGTAAACAAGATGACATGATAAAGGCCTGCACTAGTGTCAGAAAAGAAGAGGGAGTTTATTCTAGAAATATTGCTTAGATGGATTTGACAGGCATTGGCAATAGCTAGGATATGGTGTGTGAGAAATTGTCAGGAACCCAGGATGATTCCAAGGTTGCAAGCCTGAAGGACTGGGAGGATGATGTTGTTGCCACAATAACAAGGAAGGTATGAAGTTGGGCAGCAAAAAATGAGTTCTTACTTGAACATATTAAGTTTAAAATGACTACTGGACATCCAGTTGGAGATGTCTGAAAAGCAGCAGTGAGCCTGGGGCAAGAAAAGTATATTTGAGAATCATGAACATAAAGATGCGTATTAAATCCATGGGAGCTGATGAAAATATCAAGTGAAAAGTATAGAGGGAGAAGAGAATCCAGGTCAGAAACCTGAGGGACATGTACACATAGAAGATGTGATCTGGAGGATATTATAGAAAAGAAACCAGGGAAGAAGTGGGCATATAAGTAGGAAGAAAACCAGAAGAGAGTAATGACTCAAAAACCTATAGAGAAAAGAATTTCTTACTATCTCTAAATGGTATTAAGGGATTTTTTTTTTTAAGATGGGGAAAAAGAGGACCTGGGGGTATATTGTCACAGTTCTCAGGGTTTGAAGAAGGAAAAGAAAAGGGAATATAAAAGGAATACAGTAATGTTGAAAAGAAGAAAAATATCAGGGAGTACGATCTTGCTATTTTTCATAATTAGTGTGTGTGAAAAGAGTATATGAACATGAAAGAAGGAGGAAAGAATGTCAATCATGTGGATCTTATTCTTAATTAAATTAGACAAGAGTGAACACAAACATGCTCAACACATGCACAAACACACAGTTTGTTGTAGAAATATAATAAATTCAATAGGGAAACAAAGAGATGGGGCAGTGGAGTTAAAAGGAAGCATAACACTAGGAGCCAGGGACAGTTGTTTTAAGTTAAGCAAAACAAACTTTCTGATCCTGAAGTGCAGATGATAAACTCTTTTAAAATGTTCTAAAATAAATAAAAATTTTAAAAATTTAATCTGGTCTTTTATTCATAGTAGTGTAGGAATTAACTGTAAGATTAAGGTCAGTAGCAATGGAGTCACCCCAGTCCCTGGTCTTTGGAGAAGCAGGCAGATTTGACTGGATGGGAGAGGCTAAAGTAAGGGAGTAGAATTTTCCTCCGTGCCCTCACAGTGAGCTGTTAAAGTCAATTATCCTTGTTAAGCAATGGAGACTGAAACTGGCTAGGTAAATTCAAGATTCAAGCTGGTGTTGGTAGAGACTATGCCTTTGTGATAATATCTATATCTGTGTGTATTATTTCCCCTCAGGACAGAACAGGTGAGGCTTGATGTCTTAGGAGCAGCCCGCTGGCTCTGAAGCTAGGATCAACTTCAGAGCCACTAGAAAGAGATCTTGGCTTATGGAGGATGTGAGTATTCCCTCAAATTATCTTATCCAGAAACAGTTCCTAGATGATAAGAGTTTAATGGTTTTTTAATGGTTTTGGGGAACAGGAAGAAGGGAAATGAATTAGGAATGAGAGGTAAGGGGAAGCTATCTAAAACAGCTAAGTCAAATAAGCAGCACTCCTACCCCCCAAGGGGGAAATGTATCTTGAATGGCTGAACTAAGCTCCTAAATGATCTTCTTTCTAAACCTAATCAGCTAAAATTGAAGGCAGACTGAGATCTTGTTAGAAGGTCTATCTTTAAAGGTTGGCTAACCAAGTAAAGTTGCCTTGACTGTCAGAGACTGTCTCAGCCCAAAAGCAACACAGACTGTGTCTGTCCAGAGCCCAGAGCCAAGAAACAGGACCTCTACAAGAGGGGTGACCTGGCTTTTATACCAGGACTCCAAGTGCCTTAAACTGCCCCCTCCCTTGTAGTTGGGGGGGGGGGGAGGGAGGCAGGGGGGGCACTATGGAATTCTGTGATGCAACTTGAACCCCTCTCAGAAACATGGATGCCACAGTAAGATGTGTGATTTAGGAAAGTTGCTTAACATCTGCCAAGATGTGAAAATTTGAAAAATGTTTCTGAAGATTTTTAACTTTTTAAGATATTTAGTATAGTATTACACTATTGAACTTTAATAACAGTGGTTTTCAGATTCATAATAATGATCTATGCCTATCGGGACAATTAAAATGCCATTGTAAATGTTTAATTATCCACTTGGGTAAAAGAATATTTAGACTAGGAAATCAAATAAGAGAAAAAAATAAAGAAAATGATGGAAAACTAAGGGAGTAACAACTAACCAGGGAATGATTGAACAAAATGTGGTATATGAATATAAAAGAATGATGAAAGAAATCTTATTTAAGTTCAGGGTTCAAAATTTAAAATTTTAAAGTTTTTTAAAATGCATATAGTTTTTAAAAAGATATTTTTGTGGAAATCCAGTGGATACTTACTACCTATGAACCAGTGAACAAAATCACTTACCTTCTCTGGGTTTTGGTTTTCTCATCTATAACATGGGAATAATAATAATAATAACAATTTCCTGGCCTACCTTGCAAAATAGTGGTGAAAATTAAATTGTGCTATATATGTGAAAGTACTTTGAAAATTTTAGAAAGCCTTCACTGAAGATATAGGGGAATACAGGTATAGAATGTGACAATTTTTTTCTCTATTACAAGAGGAAAGGAAGGAGATATCCAGAAATAACTGATTTATCAATAAAAAATTTTAAATATTTTAAACAAAAGAGCATTATTATAATTATTTTTGCCATTAACATTAGCGTTATTTAAAGGGGGAAAAACTCACTTTCGGAGATTTAAATCTCTCATTAGGAGATTTTTAAAGCTTTATCAAGAATTTTAGTTTCATTTTCCACCCCAAATCTTCCCTTACTCAGGTGAATAATTTAAATATTTACAATGGCATTTTAATTGTACAATAGACATTGATCATTATCTGGAATCTGAAAATCATTGAGTTGTAATGTTTAACAATGTAATACTCCATCTAACATCTTCCTTTAAAAAACAAACCTTCAATTAGCACTTTCAATTTCAAAACACTTTTTAATATCTGCTACTTTCAAAGCTAAGAAGGTAAACAGATATTCAGGGATGTTTAGTAACATTCGTAAATCTCATAACTTTTCTTGAATAGAAATTAGTATATTTTGAAAGTTTACTATAATTTCTCTCAAAATACATTCAGACAACCATTGACAAGAAAAAGTATTAACATGTATGTCATGTTAGATTGATATTTAATTTCTTTTTCTGAGATTTAATAATTTGGATGCTTTATTTTTTTTTGTCCTGTTAATCTGGGCGTTTTATATTTTAAAAAATATTTATGTTTCACTTGGATAAATATATATATTTGGAAAAATATAAATATATTTGAAAGAGAAGTATATTTTATATGTAAAGATAAATATATTTGAAAGTTTAATGAATTTGGAGAATAAGTATATGTGGACAAGTTTTTTTTTTAACTCTTACCTTCCAGCTTAGAATCAACACTGTATATTGGTTCCAAAGCAGAAGAGTGGTGAGTGTTTTGCCCACAGTCACTAAGCTAGGAAGTGTCTAAAGCCATATTTGAACCCAGGACCTCTCATCTCTAAGGCTCCATCTCAATCCACTGAGCCATCTAGCTGCCTGCTAATTAGAAGAGTGTCTAATAATTTCTTCATTTCTTCTTCATTTGTTGTCAAGTCCTCTTTTTCATTTTTCATACATTTTTATTCCTTATTTAAAATCAAATTAGCTTGTTTATTTTATTGTTTTTCTCAAAAGAAAAACTGCAGCTCTTAATTTTTATTTATTAATTCATTGATTGTCGTCCCCAAACTGCCTCTATTCTTTAGTTTCCAACTACGAATTTGCATAAGACCCCGCCCAAATATGGAAAGTACAACTCAGGTAATCATTATAATTAAAGCTAGAGACCCTCACAAAGGTAACAGCCAAAAGGATTATAGAATGGTAGAGGCTTGGATTCTCCTATCTCCTTCCTGGAACTAGAAACACCTCAGAGTATTGTATACAAAGAAGTCAAATTGAAGATGATTTTACCTATCTTAGGTTAAAGGTTATTGTCTTTACTGAAAAGAGAACAATAATATATATCCATCAAAAAGTGCATAGATCTGAAATGCTGTACCTGATGAATAATAGCCCAACTACCAGGAATCTGCTTAGCCCGAAGAGCAGCTGCCCAAGGACAGAGACCTGTTTATTACATCCTAGCCACAGCTATGCCCAATAGCTAGGCATCCTGGCTGGCAGCAGTAGAATGTACCTAGTCAGTGCAGCAGCATCTGCCTACCAACAGAATGGACTGCCAGGCTCAGCCTAGCAGCAGACAAGCCCAGTGAGGAGTCAGCTCTTTGGCCAAGAAACATGACCCAACCTAGAAGCAAAATCCAGCAAACTGATTATCATTTCTTTCTCTGGAGATGGATATTCATAAGTCCTTTTTCAAATACTAATTCTGTAGCTATATGTAATGTTCTCTTGGTTCTACTTGTTTCATTCTTAAATATTTCATGTAGACATATGTGTTTTCTATTAGTATTCTTACTATCATGGTACTTCAAATTCATGCCCATTCTCCCCACCCGCACCACTCTCCACTGAATCTGTGTGTATTTGTGGGGGAAATATACCTAGATTTCACTATGTAATTACTGAACCTGTTATGTCATTTGAATAAATGCATTTCCTAAAAGCTAGCTACTGGCTGATTGTTAATAAGAAACACATCAATGGGTGTTTCTAAGATAGAATATTAGGAAGAGAGCTAACTACGGCTTAACTCTAGAATCCAAGTTAGCAAGCACCTTCTTAGAGACCCACTTCAGGCTTTCAAGTTTCAGTATGAGTTGAGAGTTAGTGTAGAGGAGAGCTATAACAACTCTCACCATTTATATAGAACTTTAATGTTTACAAATCACTTTACATACAGTGTTCAATTTGATTCCCAAAATATATTATTATTCTCATTTTCCAGATGAAGAAACAAAAGTAGAAAGAAGCAAAGTGCCCAGAGTCATCCAACTAATAAATGTCTCAAGCAGGATTTGAACTTGGGTCTTCCTAATATCTCATCCACTGTGCCTACATAACCAACCATTATTAAGACACAAGTTTCAAGTTGTCCTATCTGGGAAAAGTGTTGAGTTTGAAATAGTCTCTGGTCCCTGGAACGTGGTCCTTTGTGGGGGGTAGGCGTCATTGTTATTGGTTAACAACATAGATTGCTAGACTTTTGTGCCTGGTCTGTGACTGTGGACTGATAGAGATTATGTGGGATCCTTAGTATCACTTTTAATCAGCTTAGTTAACTAGTCATCAGGATGTTACCACAAAGCAGGAATAGATTCCAGGAGCATCAAATGTGCACACAAATTCTCTTGCCAAAATTCCTTTTGCCCTTTTTGTTGGACAGGAGATCCATTTAGATGTGTGTTATCTTAAGGGTAACACTATCTTGATCACTCCTGGCTATCCAGAGATAGTTGCTACCCCAAATAGCATTTTTACTTTTATGTTCTTCACCTTGCCTAGGTGCTTAAAGATACTGTGGGAGTAAAAGAGGTGGGTAGGTATATATAACTTAGGTGGGAAATCTTGACCGGTTTGGATTTAACCATTGAGTAAAATTTAAAAGAACTAAATGAGCTGCTATAGAAAAGCAAAATCAAAGTGGACAAAGGTAACTTCTCAGTTTCCAAACTGCAAAAGTGGCTAACCCATCCCATATTGTCTTTGAAACAGGGGTTTCAAAGATGTGCTGGTAAATGTTTAACAGTGGGGCAGGAGCCAAGAATGTAAGCAAGACACTTTTTTTAACCCATTTACCTTTTGTCTTTGAATGGATATTAAGTATCAGTTCCAAGGAAGAAGAGCAATAAGAGCTAGGCAATTAAGTGAATTACCCAGTATCACACAGCTTTTGCACTGACTTTCCTCCATTTCTGTAATGCCTTCTCTGCTCACCACCCCCTCCTGGCTTCCTTAAGTCTCAGTTAAACCCCTGCACCTTCTGCAAAAAGCCTGCCACAGTGCCCCTTTCTATTAGTGCCTTCCCTCTGAGATTAGCTGCAATTTATCTTTTCTATCTCTACTTTTCACATAGTTGTGACTGTTTTTGCCTTTCTTTAAATCCCCATTACTTAGCACAGTGCTTGTATAACACAGATACTTGATGAAGGCTTGTTGACTTGATTTAACTTGAGAAGTGGAAGAGAACTTAAAGATTATCTACTCCAAAGACATCCTATTACAAAAGAGGAAAATTGAAGCCCAGAGGGTTGAAATGATTTGTCTAAGGTCATATAGGTAGCAAATAGAACTGGAATTAGAACCAAGGACCTCTGATTCCAAAAAATACCTGTTAAAAGTCCTTTACATGGTGAACTACAGTCACAGAATTATAGACTTTCAGATTGAAAAGGATCTCCAAAGTCATCTTGTCCTAGAGGGTAGCTAGGTGACTCAGTGGATTGAGAAACAGACTTAGAGTGTTAGGGTCCGTTTTTGGGTGAGCCAAAGGAAACAAGACAGACGATGTAAGATGCACAGAGAGCAGAGCTTTATTAAGCTACACACATTCACACACGGGGGAAGAGACCGGAAAGAATGGTCTCCCCCCCAGAGTAGGTTCGCAACACTCTTTATATAGTTCATAGCAGACTTAGAGCAAAGGTGTTTATCACTCAAAGGGCATGGTCCATCGGCTCGCACAGGGGCCCGTTGGGTGGGTTGTGTACAAGGTCTTATCTAGGATACACACTTCAGCTTGCAAGGGGTCTTATCTAAAATACACACAGGCCTGTAGGTTTGGGCAAGGGTCAGTTTGGCCATCCACTACATTCCACACTTTTTTTTTTGATTTAGGGGTCAAGAGGAATCGCCTGGTGCTGGTGCTAAAGAACTAGTACCTGTATGGTATTTAGGCAGTTTTTCACAAATCTAACTAGTACATTTAGGATGCAGGGTTCAAAGGTCAGAAGGAGGATTATAATAGCTAAGGGTCCTAGCAAAGACGTGACCAGGCTGGTTAGCCAGGGGGAGGTTGCGAACAGGTTGGCAAACCAGGGGTTATAGCTGTCATGGTCTTTCTTCCTTTGTTCGAGATCCCTTCGGAGCTGGTCAAGGGTGTCCCTAATGATACCGGAATGGTTGGCATAAAAGCAACATTCTTCTCCTAGGGCTGCACAGAGTCCCCCCTCTTTAAGGAAGAGCAAGTCTAAGCCTCTTCTATTCTGTAGGACTACTTCAGCTGGGGAGTTGTGGGATTTCTCTAAGTACCTCAGAGTGTTTTTGAGTTTTGCGAGGTCCTCGTTCACTGCCGACTTAAGGTGTCTCAGGCCCTGCGTTTGAGTGGTGAGGACGGCTATTCCAGTCCCCACCCCTGCCGCCCCCAGGAGGGTGGCAATGGTTAATGCAATGGTTCCAGGTTCCCTCTTTTCCCTAAGGATCCGAGGTCTTTCCCACAAGGCCATGAAGGCCAGATGTGACCGCACGGTAACTCGTGGGGTGACAGCTACTAAGTGGCAAATCTCCCTGGGCCCTGCCGAGGATATGCAAGGTTGCAGCCCTGTCACTGAGCACAAGAACTGGGTCCCGTTGGGAGAGGTCACATACTTAGTACCTGTAGTGCCATTGAAGGTAGTGATGGTATTGCAGTTCGGGGCTTGTTTCGCCCATGCCTGTCTCGGTCCAATTGCAAGGCAATTGTTGGGCGTCGTGGGTGGTAGGGAGGGTGCCATTGATAGCAAAAGCTTCAAGGTAAGGGGGCGATGCCACGAGGCACAGCCAGCAGCTGGTGGTCAGATTAGGGGCAGAGGAGTTGAGTGTTGCAAAGGCCGCCTCTAGCAGGCGTAAGTGTTCAGGTGTAGGAATGCTTGGTCTGGGGGCTGCAGGTCCGGGGGCTGCAGCTGTCATAGCTCCGGCGGTTGCAGTGGGGGTTGGGACACTAGCTGAGTTGTTGACAGCAGTGGGGGTTGGAACACTAGCTGAGTTGTTGACAGTCGGAGCAAGAGTAGTCGTGGTCTTAAGCTTGGGTGGCGGCTGGGGTTTCTGGGCTTGGTTGGGCCCCACAAGTATTGCAGGGGTGGTCACCATAGGTAACTTTTGGATGTGAAAGAAATCTCCTTCATCCGCTCCTGACATATACTGCCTAATTCCCCAAGTCCTACCGGACAGCCATCCAACGTCTTCGGGCCGTAGGTTGAGGTTCTGGCCATCACTATGTCTTTTCATTTGCAAATATCGATCGGGTTCCTGTGTCTGCCAGTCAGTGGCCAGGGTTTCACAACCCCAAGAGGAACAATAGTACTGGCCAGGTGAGTTACAGTACCGCTTCCCTGGGTTCGAAGCCGGGCAGGCATAGTATTGTCGGGTCCTAGGGTCATAGTCAGTCCCTGTTCGAGTATAGCAGTCTGCACTGGCGCGTTGAGCCGTGTCACAGCGACAGGGGGAAGTATTGGCCAAGTCGCAGGGATACATGATAAAGGAGGGAGACCCTGCGGTACTTGTCTCTTTCGCGGATCGTATAGACTGTCCACTGGTTAGTATCCATTTCCATGGCTGGTGCAGGCTGCCGGCAAGTGGTGCGGGTAAACTTCGTGGAATCCGGGGCAGTGAAGGGGCATTGGTTGGGGAAAGGGCTTTGGCTGAGGTAGGAACCTCAGGGGTCAAGGTGGTGTTGGCAGCAGTCATGGTGGCTAGGATGGCGCCATCGCTGGTGCTGGTTACTGGTTCTGTGACATGGTTGGCTGGAGTGGGCGTTGTCGATGTGCTCAGGGTTGTCGTGGGTGGGGGACAAGTTGAAGAGCCATGGATGAGTACAAGAGTGTTACCTCTCTCACACCACAAAAAGGGAGTCCCAATGCACAGACCGCTGTTCAGTACCACCATTGCCAAAAGGATGGGGGAAAGGGGCTGGGAGTGGTTAGCCATTAGGATTTGCTCAATGTCAGCTTCAGGGGGTTGTTCGGATGGGCCTTAACTTCCCACCCTGGGTTTGGAGCTGTGGCTAGCCTGACATGAGAATGATGGATCCAGGGGCCAATGCCGTCCACCTTTACTGCGGATGGAGTGGTCAGCAGGACGACGTATGGCCCTTTCCACCTGGGTTGCAAGGTTTCCTTCTGGTGTCTCTTAGCCCAGACCCAGTCACCCGGCTTGAATTGGTGAGGCTCATGGGGTGGTGGTTGAAACCGGGCTTGAAGACGTGGCCACAATTCGGCATGCACCTGGGAAAGAGAAAGAACAAAATCTCGTAGACGGGGGGGTGTTTCAATGGAAGGAAAGGATGATAGAATAGGGGGTAAGGAGCCATAAAGGATCTCATAGGGGGTAAGGGATAGCTGGCCCTGGGTATTTCGGGCTTTAAAAGAGCGAGGGGAAGGAGGGTCACCCAGTACTTGCCAGTCTCCAGGGTGAGTTTAGTAAGAAACTCTTTTAGGGTCCGATTCATCCTCTTTACCTGACCTGAACTCTGAGGTCTGTATTCGCAATGGTGCTTCCAAGTTACCCCTAGGCCCTTTACCAGCAGCTGGACAGTGTGGCTAATGAAGGCTGGTCCATTATCCGACCCCAAGGAGGTGGGGAGGCCATAGCGAGGGATGATGTCTTCCAGGAGATGTTTGGCTACTACCTGTGTTGTTTCAGTCTTGGTAGGAAAGGCTTCTGGCCATCCCGTGAACGTGTCCACCATAACCAGAAGGTACCGGAAACCAAATTTACCCAGCTTTACCTCAGTGAAGTCGAGTTCCCAATGTTCACAGGGTCTGGTTCCCCTTAACCAGGCCCCCGGGGTGGGGGTGGGGTTGGCTGGCCGCACTGCTTGGCAGGTAGTGCATTTACGGGTGAGTTCCTCAAGAAAGGAGGTCATGCCCCGGAATCGAATCCGCCCCTTCCTTAGAATCTCCCGAAGTTTGTCAGCGCCGAGGTGGGTAAGATGGTGGAGGTGAGTAGCCAGCAGACAGCCTGCCACATGGGACAGGAGTATGTTGCCCCAGCGGTCTTGGAAAACCGCCTCGTAGCCGGCTAAGGGCTCGCCTTCCTGTTTAGTGACCCATACTCGGTCTTCTTCTAAGTATTGGGGTGGCTCTGAGGAGGGGCCGGGAGCAGGAGGCCTTGGGGAGGGGATGCAAGGGTAAGCACCCGTGGGCCAGGCTCGTGAGTTGCTGCTTCCTGAGCCGCTTCATCCGCCCACCTATTCCCCAGTGCTGGATGGGAATCACCCTTCTGAACAGAAATCCCCCATTTCTGGTGAATAATTCATCCCTTCCACTGTATTAAGTCTGGGAATCCCACAGCCAAGGACCCTCACTAAACTTCTCTGAGGATCACTTTCTTCTTTTGTAAAATGAGTGGCTTGGATTAGATGACCTCTGATCCAGTTCAAATGAAATAACATATGCAAAGCTTTTTTCAGACCTTTAAACTATAAAAATACAACATTATTGTTGTTATACATATATATTACAATAAAACTCAGAATAACTAGAATATAGCATTTTCAATCTAATTATTTCATCCATGTTAGGAATCTGACTAGAACATTCAAGGGTCTAAATTATTACTGAAATGACTGAAAATACCATTTCAATTTGAAAATCTATGTTAGTAATGAATGAGTAAATTAAAAGCAATTTTAAAAGCTGACTATGTTGTAGGCACTGTGCTCAGATCTGGGAATACAAGTAAAAAAATTATAATATTCCTTGACTTCAAGATTAGTCATAAAATATAATGTTTAAGGGGCAGCTGGGTAGTTCAGTAGATTGAAAGCCAGGCCTAGAGATGAGAGGTCCTAGGTTCAAATCTGACCTCAGACATTTCCCAGCTGTGTGACCCTGGGCAAGTCACTTAGCTCCCATTGCCTAACCCCTACCACTCTTCTGCCTTGGAACCAATATATAGTATTGACTCCAAGACAGAAGGTAAGGATTCTATATATAAATAAATAACTGATAAAATAAAATATAATGTTTAACAAATTCAAAGACTCAAGCTATTGAGGTAAGAACTTGCAATTCAATAAAAACTTGGGAGAACTGTAAAACAATTGATTCTAAGGCAGAAGTGTTAAGGGCTAAGCAGTGGGGATTAAGTGACTTGCTCAGGATCACATAGCTAGGAAGTATCTGAGAGAAGATTTGGGGAAAAAAGTCTTCACAGTAAATTTCTCTGATAGGTCTCATACCATTATATATAAGAATTAAGTTCAAATTTATGAGAATTAGAACCATTCCTTAACAGATTAATGATCAAAGGATATAAACAGGCCATTAGGTTGGCAAATCTGACAAAAAAAAAAAAGGAAAATGACAAATGTTTGGGATGTTGCATGAAAATAGGTGCACATTGATGAACTGTTGTTGGTGCTATGAATTGATCCAGCCATTCTGAAAAGCATTTTGGAACAATTCCCAAAACAGAGCATGCCTTTTAACCCAGCAATACCTCTAAAAAATATACCAAAAGAAAATGAGAGACAGAGAGAGAAAAGCCTCATACTCAAAAATATTTATAGCAGCTATTTTGTGATGGCAAAGAACTGGAAAATCAGAGACACCCATCAATTAGAAAATGAATGAATAAACTAAAGAGGAGCCTGCATTTCTGTCACTCTGGTCCAGTAAATTATACCAGCTTGATGATAGTAACTGAATCCAGTAACAATCTACTATTGTTCAGATCTAAACCCAGGTCAGGGACTTACAGAACTAAGATCGTGTTGGAGTAGAGGGGAGAAATAAGACTTTGCCCTGGATCAGCTGCTTTTTCAATGCTTTTAAAAGCATTGAAAGTAGGCAAGTTTTCCTGAGATCCTGGCACAACCTAACACTCAATTTTCCCAAGAAAGCAACAAGAGGACCAGTCCAGATTTTCCCTCAATCAATCATAGAGCCTAACCCTAACACAAAGTAGAATGGATAAATGAGCAAACAAAAAAGAATCTCACCATAAAAAGCTATTGTGGTGACCAGGATGCTCAAGTCACAAATCCAGTGGAAGAGAAAAACTCCAAAGCAACTACAAACAAAGCCTCAAAGAAAATCATAGCATAGATGAAAATTCAACTATAATTCCTGGAAAAAGATGAAGAAAGTTTAAAATATGTTTTGCCAATGAAATGAGAGCTCTAAAAGCTGGAAATAAAATTAGAACTATAAAAGAAAGAACTGGAAAGGGAGTTAATTTGGCACAAGAAGTACTAAACCTTGTCTAAAAAAACCTTGAAATGACTGACTGAAACAAATAGAAGCCAGTGACTCCATGAAGCAACCAGAAATATAAAAAATAAAGCCAAAAGACTAAAATAATAGAAGAAAATATATTTCATAGCAAAAACAATTGAACTGCAAAGCAGATTAAGGAGAGAAAATTAAAAATCATCAAACTACTTGAATGTCATGTTCAACCCAAGAGCCTAGATATCATATTTCAAAAAATCTAAAAGAAAAAATACTCAGATCTCTCAGAATCAGAGAGCAAGGCACTTTTTTTAACCTTTACCTTTTGTCTCAGAATCAATATTCAGCATCAATTCCAAGGCAGGAGAGTGGTAAGGACTATTGTTATAAATAAAAGGGGTCCAAGGGAGATGTATAGATGTACAATGATGTTAATGTATCTATCTGTACTCTCCTCAGCTGCAGATGATGGAGGAACACCAACTCTGATCACCCTTGACTGCCACTGTCATTTATCCCTTTCTCTCTAACAGTTGCCCAATAAGGACCCTTGAGAGGTTAAATAGAGGGTAACCTTTCCAGGTCCAACCTGGGGTTAGATAGATTAGTACTGGGCTATTGATTTGCCTTGGATGACATTTAGGATCTGACTGAATTTGACTCCCTTCCTAAGGCCCATGATATAAAGACCACTTAGGAAGGTACTTGTTGTTGAACTCTCTTTATCTATTGTGTAAATGGAATTAGCTTGAGCCCATTCATAGTCAAAAATCTGCCCATCCTAGGCGTAGAAATGATGTAATCCTCACCTTCCCTAGTGGGGAGGGGAGACGAGTTACCCACACGTGACAATGAGTAACAAATTTAGAACAAGGGACTGCCCTTTGGGCAGTCCAAATCAATGTAGAGACTGCCATTTGTCCATTTGAATTAGAGGTGGACCACAGGAAGTGATGAAAGACACGATCTCTTTAAGTATGTTACTCACTTCCTGTGGAGGCAGTTCCAGTTCGAACTAGGTGCTGAAGGATCTCCTGAGACCACAGAACGCTTACACTCTGTATTGTCACGTGGGTAAGTTAGGCTGACTTCCTTGGCCTAGCTGGGTGGCTTCCAAACTCTGCCTATCTGGCTGCTGGGCCTTGTGGCTTACAGCTTCATTTATTTAGCTTTTTAACCTTCTCTCTCTGTCTAGGCCTTTGGCCTGGACTAGCCTCTCCCTTTTCTCTTTATTCCTATACTTTTACCTTCCTGATTGTAAATAAACTTGCCTCAACCCGATGCTGACTTGGGTCTGATTTAATTACGGAATCAACCTGAATTGTTGATTCCTGGACGGCCACACATTTTAATATATATATCCATAATACCTAATTTTCCCTCTTACACTATACTCAGGGAGAGGATAACAAGGACTAGGATTGGGGATTGGAGACCCTATTGATCTATTATCTATAAACTAATTGACAATCAGGACTAGAGGCTATTGATCAGATGGAAGCTGAAGATTTGCTCACTCCACTACCTCTGGCCAGACCTAGCCACAGCCAAGCCAGAGAATAGGGAAGCTATTGATGCAGCTGTATTGTTTATCTTGTTCTCTCAGCTTTCTCACTACCAGTCTTGGTGATGCACTAGCTCTCAGAATCTATCAGGAAATGGCTTCAGAGTTATTCCTGTCCTCTTCTTCACAGATCTCCCCGCCACTCTTCAACCACCCACTCAGAGATTTCCCAGTCCAGAGACTCCTGTCCAGAGACTTCCCTCAAAGTGGCTGTAAGGGGTATTTATACTGTGAGGCCAACCAACGTTTGCCCCTAGCTCACAGCACCTGGGAACATTCTGAGTCTTCCAACTGCCATCCCTGTTATTCAAGGTGGCATCCATCACTTCCCAGATTATGAATATAACACTAGATAATTGGAGTTAAGTGACTTGCACGGGTTCACATATCTAGAAAGTATCTATGGCTAGCTTTGAACTCAGAACTTCCTCTCTCCAGGCCTGGCTCTTAATCCAATCCAACTAGGTACCCCTTACCAGTAACCTTCTGAAAGAAAAAAAAACTAACTCCAGAATGAAATTTCCTAAGAACATTATAACCAAAACCCCAAGCTTCTAGGCCAAAGAAAAAATACTTCAAGAAACCAAAAAACAAGAATTCAGGTACTCGGAAACTACAATCAGGATCACACAGGATTTAGCAGCCACAATATTATAGACAGCAAAAAAAAAAAAAAAAAAAAACCTGACTTCCAGCCTAGAATTACTTACCCAGAAAAAGTGAATATAATCCTAAAGGTAGAAGAAATGGATCTTTAATGAAAGAGAGGAATGGAGAAAATATTCATAAATTGAAGTTTATACACCATACTAAAGAAGTTATAGTACTTGAATGTAATGGCTATAAGAAATTATAGAGATGATTTCAAAAGACTTGTATGAATTCATGAAGAATACATAGAATCAAAACAATAATGTATATGGTGGCAGCAATATGGTAAAAACAAATAACTTTGAAAGCATTGGGAACTTTGATCAGTGTAATCACCAACCATAATTCTGGATGATTAATAATGAAATAGGATACCCACTTCCAAATAGAGAGACAAAGGATGCAGTGCAGAATAACATATATATTTTTTGGACATAGTCAATATAGAAATTTGTTTTGCTCTTACTACACTTTTATAACTGTGGTTTTGTTTTTCTTTTGTTCTCAATATATGAGGAGGAAGAAGGGAGAGATTTTTTTGATAATTTTTTTAAAGGAAGTATAATTTTTAAAAGATTGCAGCATACGTTTTTAGACATGCCAATGTGAGAACTTGTTCTGCTTGATTATACAATTTTATTACAAGAGTTTTAGTGGTTTTTTAATCAATGAGGGAGAGAGGGAGAGAATATATTTTTGTTATGTGAAAAAAATTAGTCTAAAATATTTTTAAATGACTTCCTTTATGTAATTAGTAAGAGCATTAGTAAGCATTAGTAGCATTATTAAAAGCAACTTACCCCAAAGAGATCATAGATAAACAGACTTGTACAAAAATATTTATAGCTGCGCTTTTTGTGGTAGTAAAAAACTAGAAAATGAGGGTATGTCCTTCAATTGGGGAATGGTTGAACAAATTGTGGTATATGCTGGTGATGGAATACTGTTGTGCTCAAAGGAATAATAAACTGGAGGAATTCCATGTAAACTGGAAAGACCTCCAGGAATTGATGCAGAGTGAAAGGAGCAGAGCCAGAAGAACATTGTACACAGAGACCAATACACTGTGGTAAAATAGAATGTAATGGACTTCTGTACTAGCAGCAATGCAATGACCCAGGAAAATTCAGAGGGACTTATGGAAAAAACGCTACCCACATTCAGAGGAAGAACTATAGGAGTGGAAACAGAAGAAAAACAACTGCTTAAACACATGGGTTGAGGCGGACATGATTGGGGATGAAGACTTGAAACTACCACACCAATGCAACTATCAACAATTTGGAAATAGGTCTTGATCAATGGCACATGTTAAAACCAGTGGAAATATGCATCAGCCATGAAGGGGAAGGAGCTGGGGGGGGGGGGGGTGAAGAGGAAAGTAAGAGCATGAATTATGTAACCATGTTAACTTTTCTAAAATATAAATATTAATAAATGTTTAAAAAAAAGAAACAAAAAAATAGCTCCTTTCTCCAAAAGTATCTCAGTATCAGTACAGGCACATTTCTAATAGAAATAGGCAGCACAGAGATCTAGTATGGAAATCTGATAGGATAAAATCCATTAATCATTCTTCTCTTGTTGAAGATAATCATCTTTTTTAAGTGGTACTTAAAGAATTTTACCTGTAAAGGACTCAGGAAGAAGCTCCAGGGAGGGAAAGCTAAGAATCTTCACCCAAAAGAAACATTTCCAACAGACACTTTTTGCCTCCTCCTCTCCTAGGTCCATAAGGTCATGGAAGAAGACAAAGGTTAAGATATGAAGGAAGTTGTACATTATGCCTTTATGCCCAGGCCCATTCATTAAACTGACAAGCACATGCTAGCCAAATATAGGAGAATTTTTCTGAGAACAAAAAGTCAAGTGTCATATTCAAGCTCTGGGAGTTGAGAGTCACACCTTGATTGACAGGTGAAGACAGTTGGACATCAGAATGTTCCCAGAGGCCAGGAGGACAAGAGGAAAGATAGTTGGCCAGAAAGGATATAAATACCCTGGGAGCCCCCTAACAGGAGCCCTTGGACCCCTTGTCTTTTGCGACCTTGACTTTGCTTTGGCTGAGCCTTGCCTAAACTCTTGCCTTGGACATCTAATCTTGAACTTTGATCGACCTGTGGTCAGACCATGGATCCTCTGATTCTCTCTGAATCCCCTAGATATCTAGGTACCTGAACCATCTCTAGTTATTTAGGTATCCCGGGGCCCAGGGGGATCCAGAAAGTGGGTAGGAGAAGAAGAAGAGGGTGGTAAAGGGTGGAATTTCCTGAAGGCTGTAGCAAACAACTAGCAGTAAGAACCTGAGAGAAACCATCAAGAGTATTTGCATCATCCAAACAGTTTGCTTACTCTGGTTTGGCTGTGGCCAGGCTGAGCCAGAGGAGGTGAAGAAAAAGCCAGCATTACTGAATAGCCTACAGTTCTGAGGGATTATTGCCATAGATTTAGTGATAGGGTCACCTATTCCCCAACCCATTCCTGATCATTCCTTTCCCTTGTTAAACAACATAGATAAAAGTTATTAAGTACCTTCCTGGAGTAGTTATTCCATCACCACTCTGGGGAGGGAGCAACACAGTTGTACATTATCCAAGGCTGATAGAGCCCAATACCAATAATCAATCAACCCCAGGTGGGACCTGAAAGGGTTACCCATCCATTGACCTTTAGGGATCCTGCCTGGGCACTGTTATAAAGAAGGGCAGTTATTATATCATCCAGCTGGGTGGCAGGACTCGGGTGTCCCTGCACCAGCCATTAGGGAACCAAACCAAAGCTTCCTCAAATTAATATCTACTACTAATAAGTAGCCTAATAGTGGTAGTATCCAGATTACTCTTTTCTTTTATAACACAAGGAAAGATGTCAGCATGAGTGGCTGATTCTATTTATCATAATACAGTTAGGATACTCTCCCCAACTCCACCCCTACTTCCCTTTCAAGAGCTACAAAGGCATCTTCCTGGAATTTAGAAAAGTAATTTATAATTTTTTAAGATAAAGGAGTCAACAATTAGTCTGGGCCTCTGGAAAGTCATTCTGGAGATATGTCCATCTGACTGATCTAAAGATAACTCATCTACTTAACCAGGACCCACAAGTTCAAGCAGATACCAGGATATGAACATGAGCATAATGCGAGTGGTTGGTTATTCTATTGATGTCCATGAGTTGATGTAAAAGTGGGGGGAAATTGAAAAGATTAGTACATGACAGAATGGATTGATGAAATTTGGTGGCACTGGCCAAACTGAACTCAAAATCCAAGGTATATATCCAAGTAGCAGATGAGTAGAAGAGAAAATAAAATTTATACCTGAAGATCAGTCTCCAAATATTAGAGATTAGGAAACTGAGGCTTAGATAAATTAAATGACCTAATTAAGGCTACAGAAAAAACAAGTAGCAGAGCCTAGATTGAAATTTAGGTCCTATGATGCTAAATCTAGTTCCTACTACACCAGTGAGTTACTATCGAGAAGTGATACAGTGGGAAGAGCATTGACTCTGGAGTAAAAGAAAGCCTGTGTTCAAATCCTATCCCTGAAGCATGCTAGTGTGACCACAGACAAATTTCTTAACCTCTCAGTGCCACAATTAACCCTCTAAGTTATAGATCATGGGATCCTAATACCCTTTGATCATAGATCTAAAACTAAAAGAGACCTCAGAGGTCTCTAGTCCAAGCCCCTAAATCAATAGAGAGAGTTGAGATTTCTTTACTGAAAAAATCAATCAGAGATATGAGCTAGGTGTGAACAAATCCAAAACACTTCTATTTTAACAAGCAATTGATCAAAGGTTTTATAAGTGCAAAAAGTCCTTGATCTTATATGTTTGAATCAATTACCTTTATGTCTTGGATATCAGAGTTTTATCTAATAAATATGCTGTATTTAACAGTATTCACACACACAAACACACACGCACCCCTCTTAGATAATTTGAGTTTAAAGATAAGCCATTAGAAAGCATCCCTGTTTGCTCCTTTCTTAAAATCTTCTTTACCACTGGAGCCCTGGGTCTTCTCCTCACACAAAGGTCACCTTTGTTATTTTTATTATTATGTTATTTTTATTGTAGCACAAAAGAACAATAAAATAAAATGAATGTTTTCATAGAGAAAATTCATTAGATGAGATATTGTTTCAATTTAATAATGGGATAGGAAGCTAAGCAAATTACCAGAGTACATTATTAAAGTAAATGTATTTTAGAGTTCTTTAATATCTTCTAGATCTCAGCCTTTCTCTTCTTTCTCTCCTAAACTAATTTCTCTTTTCTTTTCCAAAATGGTGTAAGGGACCTTAATGACCTTAGGTTCCCCTGTTTTTTTTTGTACCTCAAAAATTCCATTCTCCAAATGATGAGGTAGGCAAAGAGTACAAAGGAAGAAACAAAGGCATGCTGATTCTATGATAAAACTCTTTGCTCAGGCCTCTGGTAAAGTGCTTTAGGAAGGATTCTTGAGCTAGCTCTTGAATGATCATTTATTTTGTTTTCTTAACAGCAATCTTGTGTTTTAAATTATTGTCTTTTTTTTAAACCCTTACCTTCTTAGAATAGATGCTACCAGTTCCAAGGCAGAAGAGCAGTAAGGCTTAAGCAATTGGGTTAAGTGACTTGGCCAGGGTCACACAGCTAGAAAGTATCTGAGGCAAGATTTGAACCTAGATCCTCCTGACATTAGGCCTGATGCTGTATCCATTGTGCTACCTAGCTATCCCTTTAAATTATTCTTTAAGGTAGTGGGAATGGATAGTGAGTATATCTGTCCTTATGTGGTCAAAAACCAAATTCATGGATTCATCCATATGCTTACCAATTTATTCTTTCTCACTAGTAATAGCTCTTTGTTAACTGTGGTAAAGAGCAAAAAAGAATAATGGACGGAATTAGAATTCTTGGTTTGCTGCCCTTTGGACAAATAATTTCACCTTCACCTCTCCCAATCTCAATTTCTTCATCTGTAAAATGTTTACTTGGCAAACTATAAGGTACCATTATTACTAAACACTGTAAAGGAATACAAGAATGCTTTTAAAAGAGAAGAATTCATAAAAGACAAAGCTTGATTCCTAATTCCATATTTTTGACACCCAAGATGAAGTCATTGTTGTTGTTATTCATCCTCTTTCAAAGAAGGCCAATGACATCACAATGAATGTCTTGACTTGCTCATGAACTGGATTTAAGTGAGGCAGAGCTCTGCAAAATAGTCAGCCTCATTCTCTTTTCCAGGATCATCAAAGATCAATAGCAAAATAAAGGTCAGGAGGGCTAGTGACAGCCTGGGTCTTAGTTTTCTTCCCCTCTGCTCAACCATCTTTTAGGAGAAAAGTAGAATAGAAAAGGGGCTAGAAGAATGTTTCCCAAAAAAAATTTAGGAATAAAGAAAAGAGAATTATTGAAACATGTTTTAATACACAGAAGAGAACAGGAAGGACAGAAGGAAACCAAGAAAAGTAGAACAGCTTTGAAAGTTAAAAATCTGAAGTTTTATGTATAATTCTCTCTGTCTCACTTTTTTTAAATGCTCATTTTATTTGGTATCTGTTAAATTCAGACTTTAGATATTAAAATATATAATGCCACCAATTCAATAGAGAAGGATTTCTAATGGTTACCTCACATAATGTAAGCTAAGGGCAAAGTCAAATGAAGACAACCATGAACAAAATGTAATAGTTAAAAAAAAAAGAATTTTTAAATGGTTTAAATGCTTTGTGATCCAAGAGTTCATTTGTTTCCTCATTCATGCACTAAATAAGCCCCTAATTAATCTTGGAGAAAGAAGACTAGATTGCCATTTTCTGCACAAGAACACACTTCACCATTTTGCTAAGTTTGAAGAGGCTCTTAAGCATTTTTCTTTAGTGGTATTTTATCAGCATTCTAGAGTGACATCATTAAGCTGCCAAATCTGCTAATTGCATTATCATATTTTTAAACCTCCTAGGTTCATCATTCTCTAAAAGCTCAGATTAATTTTCTGCTTTGACACATCAGGGATGAAATATGTACTTTACATTATGTAGTGAAGGGAGATGAATGGGGCCCTTTATGGGGTGTTCTCAACTCCTTTCTTAGGGCCCGCAGAAGAGGAAGATACACCTCAGACATGGAGGAGGCAAAATATTCTTTTTATTTTCAAGGGCCAGAGACCTCTCTACTAAAATACAGCTGCAACAGGAATGATCAAGGGAACCCCTAATTTGCTGAACTGGGGGCACCTCCTAGGGAGCCAGACATATGCTCTGGCTCTGTCCTTTCTTAGTCTATTTTCTAATGGTTTTCTCCTTTGGACTCCCAGCAAGATTGAGGAGGGGATTTCCCTCCCTTCTCTACCCAGTTGCAATTGCAATTACAGAAGCATGACATTTAGGAATATATGCTTGCCTAGGCAAGATTGAGTCACCTAGGAAACAGAAGTTTCTAACTTTGGCATTAAACTTGTACATCAAAAGTCCGAAAAACTCAGAATTCAGTGTTATAAAGAAAAAGGGCCTAAGGAGATATAGGTATACAGTGATGTGAATGTATCTATGTATTCTCCCTAGTTGCAGATGATGGAGGAACACCAACCCCGATCACCCTTGATAGTTGTTATAATTTCCCTTTTCTCTAACAGTCTTATGGGGAAAACCAGGGGAATTAACTTAAATATTAAATGTGGGTCCAGAAGGGTGTGTAGGAGACAGGAATGACAAAGATAGCGACTTAACAAGTTAGGGAGACCGGGTTTAACTGCTAAGAAAAATATCTGTTAACAGAGTGGCAGTTAGGCCTAACTGTCACCCTGCACTATCTAGACAAGGGGCCTATAGAAACTAGCAAGCAAATGACAAGAGTTTGTAACAAAATTAATTAAGGGAACTGTGGTAAAGGATGGGAATAGGGGTTTCTACACTTCCAGACTAAGGGCAAACCACAGGGTCTGGGGAGTGACTTATCTACACTGCACTGAGACCTAAAGAAAGCAGGGCCCAAAGGATAGCAGGACTGGAGTGGGTATCCTCACAGCAGAGTCCTGACACACTCCAGAAATGTTGTAGCTCCTCCAGGACCACTAGCTGTACTCTTTCAGGTGGGTAGATTCTGGGAGCTGACCCAACCTAATTTAACCTGTAACTCAGGTTGGGAATAATAGTCTCTACCAAAATCTCCCACAAGTAGATGACAGTCTTCCTTCAGGATCCCAGGGAATCAGGGTGCAAACTCCACTTCCTCTGAGGTCTCCCAAGGTCAGTTACAACTTGTCCCAACCACCATGGAGTCTGTCTCAGAGAGAGGGGCACACTTCCTGCTTCCCCATTCCATTTGGAATTCTCTAGCCCTTCCTGCTAGGTCTCAAATAATAATTAAGTAATCTTCCTCACAACACCAGGGAGGACCCCAAAAGGTTAGGTGGATGAGTAACCCTTTCAGGTCCAACCTGGGGTTGGATAAATTATCATAGGGCTTTTGATTTGCTTTGGATCTGTTTTGATTTGTTTGGTATCTGACTGCGTTGACTCCCTCCCCTAGGGTTGTGAGATAAAGACCACTCAGGAAGGTACTTGTTAAACACTCTTTATCTATAATCTATAATCAGGGAAAGGATAAACAGAATAAGGAATGGGGATTGGAGACCCTGTTAATCTAATATCTATAACTAGTGGACAATCAGGACTGGAGGCTATTGATCTATTAAAAGCAGTAGCTTTATTCTCCACTACCCCTCTGGCCTAGCCTGGCCACAGCCAAGCCAGAGAGTAGGAAGTGCTTTGATGCAGCTGTGTTGGTGATCTTATTATCTCAGCTTTCTCACTATCAGTGTTTGATGATGCACTAGCTCTCATATTCTTCAGGAAATATTCAGATTCTTCCTACCCTCTTCTTCATAGACCTCCCAGCCTCCCCTCACCACCCAGAGCCCAAAGACCAAAAGACCAAAGACCCAAGACCCCTTCAAGTGGCTGTCAGGGGAATTTATGCTGCCAAGCCAACCAACTCTTGCCCCTGACTCACAGCATCCAGGAACATTCCATCTCTTCCTACTGCCTCCCTTGTCATTCAAAGTGACATCCATCATTTCCCAGGATATGAACATAACATCAGCTATCAGCTGACTAGAGGGAGGACATTTCTGTAGTAGCATATTTTTAAAGAAAATAATCATCATAGGGATGATTCTGCACCTAAAAGCCATGCCCTGGCTGATCAGAGGATCTAGACCTTGAGAAATGCCTGGCTTCTACACCAAGATAACTGTAAAATATCTGTTCAACAAACTCCCAAAGGGCCTTTATTTTCAAGAGTAATACAGTAAGCATCTAATTGAAACTAATTGATTGTGTTATGTATATTTTGTTTTGTCTTTCTGTCTTTGTCTCTATATCTCCTTTCCATTTTATTAACTCTCTCCCTAGCTATTGGTTCCTTCCTGATTCATACAAAAATGGACAAGTCTTCCTCATCCTTTAAAAGACTCTTACTTTGTTCTACCATCCTTAACATGTCCTCCCTTTCTCAGAACATTCTTTACCTCTACTTTTTTTCACTCTCTTCTAAATCCTCTGCAAACTAATCATTTTCTAACTTCATCATTCAACTGAAATTCCTTTTCCAAAGTTATCATTGATGTCTATATTGAAAAATTGAATGACTTTTTCTAATTCTTCATCCTTCATGAGCTTTCTGTATTTGACATTATTGAGTACCCCTTCCTCTTAGATATTTTCTACTTCTTGTGCTTTTGTAATATTGCTCTATCATATTCTTTTCTTGTCATCTAACTGCTCCTCAGCTTCATTTTTCTGGATCTTCATCCCTATAATGCCTGTAACTCTGGGTGTACAAAAGTTCTGTCCTGGACCATCTTCTCTTTTCTCTCCGTACTCTGTCTCTTGGTGACCTCTGTTATGAGGGTAATTTGAGGAAAGGTGTTTGGGATAAGGGAATTGAAAGGAGGATGATTGGAGACTTGGTAAGTGGGTAATCTTGGTTACAGGTAGGCTGGGATTAAAGGAGATTCAAGGTATAATAGGACTGAAGTCAGGAGTATAACACAGAAGAGAAACAGAGATCTTTTTGGGAGAAGAGAAGTTAACCTAAACAGATTAACACTGCAGGCTTACAGACTGGGACTTAGACTCAAACACAAGCTGAGGGTAATAGACTAGACTGAAATTAACAAACAGGCTTTAGTTAATTTCACAGGAAGGGACCTATTTTGAAGTAACACCTTCCTTCAAGATGGATGCCCCAGCTACCCTCTGAGCCCAGAGTATGTTGTCTCTTTCCCTCTTCTCCCCTCTTGATAACTAAAAACAAATTACACTAAATAGAACTATTGAAACACAAAGGGTTTAATTGTTTGAAGGATGTTGGTTAGAAAGGTGGATTAAAGGAAAGCCCTATCAGTTATCTCAGGAACCTCAGGTGGGGGAAAGGAAGTAAAGATGGAATCTGAGTAAGGACCAGCCTTACTCAGTTTTACAAAATGTTATCTAAAAGGAATAAATGATGATTTGATTAAATTATAGATAATACTGCCAGTTAGATAACTCTTCACAGATTTAACTCCTCTCTAATTTCTCTCCTTATAAACTCCACAGCCACTAAGGTAAGGGAGGGAAGGCAGGGTGGTATTAGGAAAGGAAGATATAAAGGATTTATCTAAAATAATAATTTCTTAAGTAAATATATTGATGCTAGGCTAAATTTCAATATTGAAGCTAGATAATCTAAGAGCTCTCTCATTGACTTCCTCCCTCCACGGAAGATCCAGTCAACTGCCTCTCTCCTCAAGATTCTAAAAGCCCAACTGCTTTTTGGAACTCAGCCAAAGCTAGAAAAAACTATATCCCCCAATTCTGTATACTACAAATGCCCCTTTTTTTTTTTCAAAATGTGCAACTAGCACCATTTTAATAGTTACTAAAGTCTAAGGGATTACTACTCTTATACTAAGCTAAATTCTTACTAAGCTCTTATCCCTCACTAAGTTTGCAAAATAATAAAAGGTTGCTATCTCCTAAACTATGCTACAACTAAATAAGCTAAAACTAAGATGGGATAAGGTAAAAGTATAGGAGAGGAATGGGGATTTCATTTTTTCAAAAAATTTTTGAACAGAAAGGAAAACAAATTACATTTTAAACATACACACATTTTTAAGGCTAATTTTTGCTAACTAGAACAAAGTAATGAATCCTATCTATGCATTATCTAATTTTATGAACTACTCAGATAATATTAACTAAGAAAATTTTGCAAATTTTTCCTAATATACTTCTAAATTCTAGTTCTCTTGCTAAAGTTAGTGTATGAATAGGTTAGTACCCTTATGCCTATGTTAGAAATGTTAGTAATAATAAGTAAGCCTATATCTTTTGTAAGTCTATTGGTTAAACCATAGACCTTTGCTATGTACAATATTTACAAAGAAAATTTTAGAAAGATCTGTCCCTGTACTAACTTACTAAACTAACTAAACTGTCCCTGTGTGTTAGTAAACTTATTGCTAATGGTTAGTAATTAAAATTACATATGTACATGACATGTCAGGTGATTTGAGTAGGACGGTGTCTGTACCATAGTAAGAGACTTTCTTTTACTAAGGCAGATATACCCTTCTCTCTTAAGTGAAAGTTTGTTTCACATGTAAATGTGAAGTCAGGAAAATGTTTTATGTGTTGTCTATTGACTTATCCGTGTAATGACGTGTTACATACTTACTCCACCAGAATTCTTTTGCAAATTGCATGTACTGCTTGGATGGAATCTAGTGTTGTATGCAGTGAGAATTCTGTTGGGTGTAAGTTATCTCTTTTCCAAATACATGTGTCCCAGGCTGATTCGATTTTCCTCTTCACAGTGTGGATTCCTCTTTACGATAGATGTATTTGGTCACGGATATCTTTGTAGTTCTCAGGTTTGCTGTCCTCATGACGATCTGTGTAGTCAGAAACCAGTGAGATGCTCGATGCACCCGCGCTTGTCAACTTCTGATTTGTGTTGCTTTGATGTACCAGCGCTTGTCACCTTCTGACTTGTGTCAGGAACAAATTTTTAAATGTCTATCATATATGATTATTTTCTCTTCTTCTTTTCTTTATGATTTCAATAAAGATGATTATTATAGGTAATCAAAATAAAAGTTCGTGATTAAGTCTTTGTGCTTTCATTCATTCATCGTGTCAGTTTCTAGATCTGGTATTGATTGCAAATCAAATGTTGTGTCTTCTTCCTTCATTGATTCTCTTTCATTATCATAATTATTTACAAATGATTTTTCTAAGTGATTGAGATTGGGATAATCATTTGGGTGTAAAATCTGATTGTTTACTGGTTCTTGGTCTACTTCTGCTTCTGATTCATGCTCTGATTGTTGTTCTGTTTGTTGCTCTGTTTCTATGGTCTTATGAATAGATTTTGGATTTACTGAGGACTTGCTTGATTGTTCTGTTGGTGCTAATTGATCTTTGTTTTGCATAGTTTCTGGGTCTTGTGGTTGTTGTTGTAGGGACATGTCTTTAGCTGGCTTGACATGGGTGACATGGAACCACGGATCTTTTCCTTCAATTTTGATTGCACTTGGAGTTGTTAATATTATTTGGAAAGGTCCAAGCCATTTGGGTTCTAACACAGTCTTCCTAGCGAAATTTCTGATGTAAAACATAATCTCCGGGTTGGAAGTTGTGTAGATCAAAATCAAAAGGTACTCTTTGATGTATCAAGCCTAATTTGTGAAGTTGATTTAATCGTTGCTTGAGCAATTTGATATATTCATATAGCTTGCATTCCATACCTAGGTGTGATAATTTGTGAATGCTTTGAGGTGCTTTGCCATGGAATGGTGGATGTCCATACAGCATTTCAAATGGTGAAATATGTGTGATGCTGTTGGGTTGGCTTCTTAGGTGGAATAGTGCTAATGGCAATGCATCAGGCCATTTCATATGAGATTCTGCACATAATTTTGCTATAAGATTTTTTAGACTTTTATTCACTCGTTCAATCTGTCCGCTAGACTGGGGTCTAAATATTGAGTGAAGATGTCTCTTAATTCCTAATATTTCATAAACTGTAGCTAGAATCTTATTTGTGAAATGGGACCCAGAATCTGATGCAATATGTAATGGTATAGAGAATCTAGATATTAGTTCTCTTAGTAAGATTTTCACAACAAAAGCTGAGGTGTTGCGCTTTGCTGGAAAATCTTCTGGCCATTTAGTTAATCTATCCACTATTACTAAACCATTACTCCTTGGCATTGTGATGTAATCAATTTGTAAGCATTCAAATGGTGTGTAAACTAAAGGTTTTCCTCCCAGACTATGAACTTTTGTGATTGTCTGGTTGTAATGCATACAAATTTTGCACCTCTGTGAAATTCTCATAGCAACTTCATATATGACCCTTGCATTCCAATACCTATTTATAGAATCTACCATGCCCAGAGTTCCATAATGCCCTTTCTGGTGTAGTGCATTGCAAAATGTGTAATATAAGGATTTAGGTAACATCGGTTTTCCATTTGCTCCTAACCAAACTCCGTTAACAAGATATGCACCGTGATGTTTCTTCCAATTCTTCACTTCCTCTGGGGAGTATGCATTTTTTAGATCTTCTTCCTCCACCAAAGATAAGTTCAAAATTGTCAGAGGTCCATATCTTGCTGCATATTTGGCAGTCACATCGGCTCGTTTGTTCCCTAATTCGATTGGTCCTTGTGTTTTTGTATGAGCTTTGCAATGGATTACTGATACTTGGGCTGGTAATTGGATTGCATCCAACAACTGATTAATTAAATTGCCATACGCTATTTGTTTGCCATTTGATGTAATGAAACCTCAATTTTTCCAAATTATAGCAGAATGATGGACGCTCGAAAAAGCATAACAAGAATCGGTAAAAATGTTAGCTTTTACATTTTCTGCAATTTTTAGAGCGTAGATTAAGCCCATTAATTCTGCTCCTTGAGCACTCATGGTAGATGGTAATGATGAGTACCAAAGGGTTTCAGAGGCTGTCACTACGGCTGCTCCAGTATATCTCTGATTGTCTACTACATATGACGATCCATCTGTGAATAAGGTAATATCAGGGTCTTTCATTGGCTTATCGTCTAAATCAGGTCTTGTTTTATGCATGATGTTAAGTGCATCTTCACAGATGTGTAGACTTTCTCCTTCCAGAGGTAAATCTGGAATCAGAGTTGCAGGATTTATGTTTCTGCACCGGTGAAAAGAGTTATATTTTCACTAGCCAACAGAATCGCTTGGTATTTTGATAATCTCTGAGAAGTGAATGCTTGTAAGTTGGTGTTTTTTAAAGTAGATTCCACTTGGTGTTGGGAAAATACTTTCAGTTCACTCCCTAATACCAAGGATGAAGATTTTCTAATCATGATGGCTACAGCAGCTATGGCTTTTAAACAACTAGGCATACCACAAATCACTGAATCTAACTTAGAGCTGTAATAAGCAACTGGTCTAAGTCTATTTCCAAATGTTTGTGTGAGAACACTGGAGGCTATCCCTTTGTCTTCATGCACATATAGTAGGAATGGTTTGTCATGATCAGGGATACCTAGGGCTGGAGCTGATAGAGTAAGTGATTTCAATTTCTCTAATGCATGGATATGTTCTTTATTCAGCTTTAACGGTTCTGGAACTTCCTTCTTGGTTAGCTCTATCAGAGGTCTTGCGATGTAAGCATAACCTGGAATCCAGTTTCTACAGAAGCTCGTTATTCCTATGATTGCCCTGAGTTGCTTTTTGGTCTTAGGCAAACTCAAATTTTGTATATCTTGTGTTCTCTTTTTGGAAATTCTTCTGGAGCCTTTCTCTAGGATGAATCCTAAATAATTTACTTTTTCCTTCACGAATTGAAGTTTCGATTTGGAAATTTTATGGCCCCTTTTGCCTAGCTCTTTGATCAAGTGTATGCTATCAGTGTAACAGACTTCAGCAGATGGTGACATTAGCAGGATGTCATCAACATAATGTACCATTTTGCTGTCAAGGAATGTTATTGACTCAAGGTCTCTCTGCAGAATTTGGCAAAAGAGTGAAGCTGAATCTGCAAATCCCTGGGGCAAACGTGTCCAGAAGACAGATTTACCCTCCCAGGAGAAAGCGAACAGCTTCTGGCTGTCTCTGTGCAGGGGAACAGAGAAGTACGCAGAGCTCAGGTCCAGAACAGTAAACCAAGCAGCTTCAGGTGGAATTGCTGCAATGATTTGCGATGGACTTGGTACCACGGCATAGGTCTTTTGCACATGGTCATTTATTGCTCTTAGATCTTGAACTAAACGCCATTGAGTCTTTCCATCAGGAGATAATTTTGCTTTTTTTATTGGCATGATTGGTGTATTGTATTGTGAAAATCCATATTTTAATATGCCCTGCTCCAATAAACTCTCTATGATAGGTTTCACTTCTTCTATCGCTTCTTGACTAAGTCTGAACTGAGGAATTCTTGGAGGTAAGCCTTCTTTCACCTCTATCTTTACTGGTTCCGCTGGCAATATCCTGCCCACCTCATTTGAATTTTTAGCCCACACATAATCTGGAATATCATCTGGAACTTCATAGATGTTATCAGTTGATTGGTATGATGGTTCCTCACTACATGTGTCTAAAAATAAAATGGGATGGTGTTTCAGAGATCTCTGAGGTATCACCTCACACCTAGCAGATTGGCTAAAATGAAAGAAGGGGAGAGTAATGAATGTTGGAGGGGATGTGGCAAAATTGGGACATTAATGCATTGCTGGTGGAGCTGTGAACTGATCCAGCCATTCTGGCTGGCAATTTGGAATCATGCTCAAAGGGCTATGAAAGAATGCCTTCCCTTTGATCCAGCCATACCATTGCTGGGTTTATACCCCAAAGAGATCATAGATAAACAGACTTGTACGAAAATATTCATAGCTGCGCTTTTTGTGGTGGCAACAAATTGGAAAAGGAGGGCATGTCCTTCAATTGGGGAATGGCTGAACAAACTGTGGTATATGCGGGTGATGGAATACTATTGTGCTAAAAGGAATAATAAACTAGAGGAGTTCCAGGTGAACTGGAGAGACCTCCGGGAACAGATGCAGAGTGAAAGGAGCAGAGCCAGAACATTGTACACAGAGACTGATATACTGTGGTAAAATTGAATGTAATGGACCTCTATATCAGCAGCAATACAATGACCCAGGACTATTCTGAGGGATTTATGGTAAAGAATGCTACCCACATTCAGAGGAAGGACTGCAGGAGAGGAAACATATAAGAAAAACAACTGCTTGAATGCATGGGTCGGGGTGGACATGATTGAGGGTGTGGACTCGAAACTACCACACCAATGCAACTACCAACAATTTGGAAATAGGTCTTGATCAAGGACACATGACAAAACTAGTGGAAATGTGCATCGGCCATGGGTGGGGGGAGTGCGGGGGGCAAAGGGGAAAGGAGGAGTATGAATCATGTAACCATGTTAAAAATGAATATTAATAAATGTTTGAAAAAAAAATCTACTTCCATGTTATTCATATTTGCAGTAGAGTAATCCTTTAACATCTAAACCTCAATCATATCCCTATCACACTATGTGATCGATCATGTTTTTCTTCTGCATTTCTGTTTCCACAGTCTTTCTCTCGATGTGGATAGTATTCTTTCACCTAATTTCCTCTGGATTATCCTGGGTCATTGCATTGCTACTAGTAGAAAAGTCTATTACATTCAATTGTGCCATAATCTATCTCTCTGTACAATGTTCTCCTGGTTCTGCTCCTTTCTCTCTGCATCAATTCCCAGAGGTTATTCCAGTTCATATGAAATTCCTTCAGTTCTTTATTCCTTTCAGCACAATAGTATTCCATCACCAACATATGCCACAATTTATTGAGCCATTCCCCAATTGATAGACATCCCTCATTTTCCAATTTTTTTCTACCACAAAGAGTGTGGCTATAAAAATTTTTGTACAAGTCTTTTTCCTTATTATCTCTTTAAGGTACAAACCCAGCAGTAGTATGGCTGGGTCAAACAGTAGGCATTCTTTTAAAGCCCTTTGCACATAGTTCCAAATTGTCCTCCAGAATGGTTGGACCAATCCATAACTCCACCAACAGTGTATTAGTGTCCCAATTTTGACATATCCCTTCCAACATATGTCATTTTCCTTTGCTACCATATTGGTCAGTCTGCTAGATATGAGGTGGTACCACAGAGTTGTTTTAATTTACATTTCTCTAATCAAAAGAGATTTAGAACACTTTTTCATGTGCTTATTGATGGTTTTGATTTTATCATTTGAAAACTGCCTATCCATGTCCCTTGAACATTTGTCAATTGGGAAATGGCTTCATTTTTTTGTAAATTTGACTTAGTTCCTTATATTAAACCTTTGTCAAAGAGTTTTGTTATAAAAATGTTCTTCCAGTTTCTTGCTCTCCTCATTTTGGTTACATTGGTTTTGTTTGTACAAAACCCTTTCAATTTGAATGAAAGTCATTCATTTTACATTTTGCAATGTTCTCTATCTCTTGCTTGATCTTAAATTCCTTCCTTTCCCACAGATCTGACAAGTATACTATTCTATGTTTACCTAACTTATTTATGATTTCACTCTTTATATTTGTCATTCACCCATTTTGAATTTATCTTGGTATAGAGTGTAAGATGTTTATCTAAACCTAATTTTTCCATATTGTTTTCCAATTTTCCCAGCAGTTTTTGTCAAATAGTGAGTTCTTATCCCAAAAGCTGGCTCTTTGGGTTTATCATAGACTGTCTTGCTGACGTCACTTACCCCAAGTCTATTCCACTGACCCATCTTTCTGTCTCTTAGTTAGTACCATATTGTTTTGATGACCACTGCTTTATAATACAGTCTAAGACCTGGTACTGCTAGGCCCCCCATCCTTCTCATTTTTTTCTTTGGTTCCCTTGCTATTCTTGATCTTTTGTTCTTCCAAATGAACTTTCTTATCATTTTTTCTAATTCTATAAAAAAGTTTTTTGGTAGTTTGATAGGTATGGCACTGAATAAGTAGATTAATTTGGGTAGCATTGTCACTTTTATAATATTAGCTTATCCTACCAGGAACAATTAATGTTTTTCCAATTGTTTAGATTCTAGCTTTATTTGTGTGAAAAATGTTTTGTAGTTGTGCTCATATAATTCCTGTGTTTGTCTTGGTAGATAGGTTCCTAAATATTTTATATTGTCTAGAGTAATTTTAAATGGAGCTTGTTTTTCTAACTCCTGCTGCTGAGTTTTGTTGGAAATACATAGAAATGCTGATGACTTATGTGGGTTTATTCTGTACCCTGAAATTTTGCTAAAGTTGTTCATTATTTCTACTACTCTATTAGTTGATTTTCTGGGGTTCTTTAAGTATACCATCATATCATCTATAAAGAATGATAGTTTAGTTTCCTCATTGCCTACTTTAATCCCTTCAATTTCTTTTTCTTCTCTAAATGCTATAACTAGCATTTCTAGAACAAAATTAAATAATAGAGGTGATAATGGGCATCCTTGCTTCACTCCTGATCTTATTGAGAATGGTTCTAAATTCTCCCCATTGCAGATGATACTTGCTGATGGTTTTAAATATATACTGTTTATTATTTTGAGGAATGGCCCTCCTATTCCTATAGTTTCTAGTGTTTTCAGTAGGAATGGGCATTGTATTTTGCATCTATTGAGATAATCACATAATTTCTGTTTGTTTGATCTGCATCTATTAAGATAATCCCGTGATTTCTGTTGGTTTGATTATTGATATAGTCAATTACGTGGCTGGTTTTCATAATATTAAGCCATCCTTGCATTCCTGGTATAAATACCATCTGATCATAGTGAATAATCATCATGATAACTTGCTGGAGTCTTTTTGCTAGTATTCTATTTAAGATTTTTGTATCTTTATTCATTAAGAAGACTGGTCTGTAGTTTTCCTTCTCTGTTTTTGGTCTGCCTGGCTTTGGAATCAGTACCATATTTGTGTCATAAAAGGAATTTGGAAAAACTCCTTCTTTGCTTATTTTGTCTAATAGTTTGTATAGTATTAGGATTGTTGTTCTTTGAATGTTTCTCTAATGAATCCATCTGGCCCTGGGGATTTTTCCTTAAGGAGTTCCTTGATGGTTTGTTCAATTTCTTTTTCTGAGATGGGATTATTTAAGAATTTCCTCTTTTATTTTTATTTCCTCTTTTGTTAATCTAGGCAATTTATATTTTTGTAAATATTCACCCATTTCGCCTAGATTATCATATTTGTTGCCATATAATTGAGCAAAGTAGTTCTTAATAATTACCTTAATTTGCTCTTCATTAGAGGTGAGATGACTCTTTTCATCTTTGATACTGTTGATTGGTTTCTCTTCTTTCTTTTTTTATTAAATTAATCAATACTTTATCTATTTTATTTGTTTTTTCCAAGTACCAGCTCCTAGTCTTATTTATTAATTCAATAGTTCTTTTACTTTCAATTCTATTAATTTCTCCTTTAATTTTTAGGATTTCGAGTTTAGTTTTTATCTGTGGATTTTTAATTTGTTCTTCTAATTTTTTAAGTTTCAAGTTTTGTTTCAATGAATGCATTGATCTCTTCCCTCTTGATTTTATTGCTATCATTTATTGAATGACCATTTTTTTCCCCTGAGTACTGCTTTGGCTGTATTCCATAGGTTTTGATCTGATGTCTCCTTCTTGTAATTCTCTTTAATGGAGTCTATAATTGTTTCTATGATTTCTTTTTTGACCCATCAGTTTTGAAGAATTAGATTTAGTTCCCAATTAATTTTAAATTTGCCTTTACATGGACCCTTGTTAATTTTTATTGCATCATGATCTTAGAAAGTTGCATTTACTGTTTCTACTTTTCTGCATTTGTTTGTAATATTTGTATGCCCTACTCCATGGTGGATCTTTGTATATGTGCCATGTACTGCTGAGAAGAAGGCATATTCCTTTTTATCCCTGTTCAGTTTTCTCCAGATATCTATTTTAACTCTAATTTTTCTAGCATTTCATTTATTTCCCTTACCTCTTTCTTATTTGTTTTTTGGTTTGATTTATCTAGTTCTGAAAGGGGAAAGCTGAGATCCCCCACTAATAGGTCTTACTATCTATTTCTTCCTTGAGCTTGTTTAATTTTTCCTTTAGAAATCTAGATGCTATGCCATTTGATACACAAATGTTTAGTAATGATATTACTTCATTGTTTATAGTAACCTTTAACAGAATGAAATTTCCTTCCTTATCTCTTTTAATCAGATCAATTTCTACTTTAGCTACATCTGGTATCACGATTGCTGCTCTTGCCTTTTTTACTTTAGATGATGCATAATAAATTCTGCTCCAGGCTTTTACCTTGAATCTGTATGTATCATTCTTCCTTAAATGTGTTTCTTGTAAACAACATATAGTAGGATTCTGGTTTTTAATCCCCTCTGCTTTCTGCTTCCATTTAATGGGTGAGTTCATCCAATTTACATTTAGTATTATTATTATTAACTGTGTATTGCCCACCATTGTATTATCCCCTTTAGATCCTGCTCTATTCCTTTCACTCTGTTCCTCCTCATCAGCATTTTGCTTTTTGTCACCCCTCCAGTTCCCCTCCCTTCAATTAGCCCCCCCTTTCCCTTGTCTTATTCCCCTTCTTCTTTGTAGGGTGATAGAATTCTATACCCCAATGAGTATACTTATTTTTCCTTCTATAAGCCAATTACAATGAAAATAAAGTTTAAGCTTTGCCCGTCACCATCCTTATCCTCTCCTCTCTGTATTGATTTTTCTCGCCTCTTAATGCTATATAATTTACCCCATTCTTTCTCTCCCTTCCCTTTTCTCTCAGTGCAACCCTCTCTTTCAGCTCTTGATTGATTTTTTACAACATTCATATATATATATGTATTATATATATTATATCACATATACATATCATTTCTTATCATCACATTTACATATATTATATCATCATATATCATCATATACATCATATTATCATAATCAGCTTACTTCTCCACCCTCTTTCTGAGTAAATTCCTTCTATCTTATCTACTACTAAGAGTAATTTTTGAGAATTACAGAAATCCTCTTTCCATGTAGATATACAAACATTTTTAACTTAATGAGTCCCTTAAAGTTTCTCTTTCTTTTTCACCTTTCTGGGCTTCTCTTGTGTCTCATATTTCACCTTCAAACTTTTGTTTAGATCTGGCTTATACCTCAGAAATGCTTGGAAATCTTCTGTCTTATTGAATGACCATTTTTTCCCCTGAAAGAATATACTAAGTTTTGTTGGATAGGTGATTCTGGGTTGTAAGCCCAAATCTTTGGCCTTCCTGAATATCATATTCCATGGCTTATGATCCTTTAATGTAGAAGCCACTAGGTCCTGAGTGATCCTAATTGTAGCTCCATGGTATTTCAATAGTTTCTTTCTGGCTGTTTGAAGTATTTTTTCCTTGGCTCGGTGGCTCTTGAATTTAGCTATTACATTCCTAGATATTGTCAGTTGAAATTAGTTTCTAGATGGTCAATTCTGATTTTTAAGACCTGATTTTCCTCTGTCAGTTTTTGGTTCTCCTTTTTCAATTGGCCCATTTCTTCTTGCATCACTTTCCTTTCTCCTTACATCACTTTCGTTTCTCTTCTCCACTTTTCCTCTGCCTCTCTTAATTGGTTTTTGAAGTGTTTTGGTTTTTTAGCTCTTCCAGACTCTATATGCTCTTCCATGTCACATCTATGCTTCTTGCCAATCCCTTACTTGGTCTGACTATTCCTATAGCTCTTGGTTTGGTTCAAAAACTCTTCACTTCCTCAACTCTGAATCCATCTGTTGCCATCTCTAGGGGCACATCATGTCCTGGAGAAACAATATGGATGTGTGGGCCTCCCTCCAGGTAAACTACATCTAAGTTCCTAAATAGTTCCTCTCTTCTCTGTCTCTGTCTGAAACAATTCAGCTCCAGCTTCTTCTAAAGGGCAAGAAGTCTCAGGAGTATAAACTGGCCAATGATAATCAACAGTCATCAGTGTGCTATAAGTAGGACAAATACCCAAAATAAGAACAAAGGGCCCTATCAGTGGGTAATAAGGACCCATTCCTGATTGGATATGCCCAATACACTAACACATGACACACAAGACTGAACACAGTGGTCTAGATGAAGTCTGATTAGAGGGCTAGAACAGATATATGATCACCTTCATGATATATACTCTATCTCTACAATTCTAGCAAATATTATATTTACTTATGCTATCTTCTTGAGCTAAATATCTAAAGTTCCATTATTGATCTTATGGAGAACTAATTGCTCAGATAGGTGCCAGAAAACTAGATAAAGTTGTTAAAAAAAAAAAAGACCAAATTCTGCCAATTGTCTTCATTATTCCCCCTCCATTAGTATAAATGCCATTCGTGTAACTTTTATCTTACAGAAAGGCTGAAACTCTTTCTATTTTGTGTCTGACAAAGAGTTAGAGGCTCTTCAAAATTTTTGCTTGACAACCCAACATGTCTAACTCTGCCACTATATATATATTTGTTTGTTTGTTTATTTATTTATTTATATGTTCACATGGTTATTCTTAGAAGTCTTTTATCTTTGAGGATGATCAATTCTGTCTACCTGAGCTTTTTCATGGTGTTAGATGTTGCAATAGATGGACTAATGCTGTGATTAAATCATTTACTTTTCTACTGCTAATTATCCCCAGATTGAAAGCTCATGGACAGATAAGGAATTTTAAAATGTGGGCTTTTAGTCACCCCTTTACTCATTCCTACTCTGACAAAATCCAATCTAGCTAATTTGCATTCAGAATTTGGGTTGGGATCCAAGTTTGGGTTAAGGAGACCTCTATTCAATATTTAAGTAAGAGTTCTCCCTCTAGTCATAGCTAATAATAGCTAATGATAATAGCTAGCATTGTATACTGCTTTAAAGTTTGCAAAGAACTTTAAACCTCTTAATTCATTTGTTTCTCACAACAACAATGGTAAGTAGGGTTGCTATTAATCCCATTTTACATGTAAGAAAAGATAGATATATAGTCATTAAATAATTTACCCACAGTATCCCGATACTAGCTATGCAGCTAGTAAGTCTCAGAGGCTAGATTGAGTTGAAATCTTCCTGATTCTAGATAATAATTATAAAATAGGGGCAGGTAATTGGTTTAGTGGATTAAGAGTCAGGCCTAGAGAAAAGAGGTCCTGGGTTCAAATGTGGCCTCAGATAATTCCTAGCTATGTGACCATGGGCAAGTTATTTAATCCCCATTGCCTATCTACATACCACTTTTCTGCCTTAGAACCAATGCATAGTGTTGATTCTAAGATGGAAGATAAGGGTTTTCTTTTAAAAAGATAATTTAAAAGTGCTTAGCATAGCATCTGACACATAATAAGTAAATCATATGATTTTAGCTATTATCATTATTATTATCCCAGGCCCAGTGCTCTATCTACTGTAACATTTAGCTATCTATATCTCCTTCCTTTGTCTTCTAATTTTCTAGCAATATGATCTTTTATTTTAAAATCATACAATCATTAAAGTTGGTTTATACATAATTTTTGCCAAAATACTTTTCTCAGTGGTTCTTGTCAAATATGGTAATATTTGTAAAGCTCTTAGCATATAGTACCTGGTGATTAATATGTGCTTATTTACTTCACTTCACATTTTATCTCTTTAGTCACAGTTGTCCTTGGGTTATTGAATACAATGTTGTTTTGTTCTGTGGCCTTTTGGATTTTATTCACCTAATCTGTTCTACTCCTCAAGTTTCCTATTTTTTAGCCAGAATCAAATTATATTGATGACTGTTAGTTTATAGTATAATTAAAGAGTTTTATCATTAGGTCACCTTCATTTCCTAAGTAGTACATTTTCTGGAGCTGTCTTCTCCACTCCAACTTGCAGGTTGAGTTCCCAGAGATCAACGGATACTTTCCCCATCCAGGTTCTAAGGAATTCTGAGGCAGTATGGGTTATCTTTCTAATGCTATAGCTTTTGAGTTTCCACTGATGTTCTTCATCATTATTGGTTAATAGCATTTAGCCAGTCAATTAGTTTTTAAAAATAGATGTTCACTAAGGTGGCATAGTAAGAACAATTAGTACAAAACATTGTCCCCAACATAAATGATAGAGGTTCTATTCCCCATTCTTTCCCTCTTAGGCAATTGGCTGATACTGTCTTCTTGTCTAAGCCACCACACACTTAAATGTATGGATTGTGAAATGGCTTACTACTTTATAGAAGACTCACAAAGAATGATTAAGCCTCAGCTAGCACTTTGACACTATCACTTCACCTCATCCAATGCTTTCAAGTTGATTAACTAAGCTTTTCTAACTTAATTCAAAGCCTTTAATTGAATGATTCAATGGAAATGTTCTCATCTATTAAAGGTATTAGAACCAAAGCATTTTGTTAGGTATTTTTAGGTTGGATCAACACTTACATCTAACTTTTGATTATTCCCCTTGAGATTCTTCACCTTTTATTTGCTGTATAGACAATATGACCAATTTTATTTAAATTGACATGAAAGATTATACTATTCCTGATCCATTTCCTTGTGCTGTCATTCACTAGGAAACCTAGACCTCTAGGGAAGTCTTTGTTTCAACTGTTATTTCCTGATATACTTAATAGGATGAAAGAGTTCAGTACTTTTCTATAGTTCTGTTGTTTCCTCTGGTGCTCTTCTTCATTGTAAATAAGGGATCCTCAGGGGAACTAGATTTTTGCTAGAACTTTCCATGTCATCATCTTAACAAAAAGTCTGTATCCATCATTCTTTCAGAAAAACATTATTTTGCAGATTTCACCAAAGTATAATTCTAGAGCCAGTATAGAATTCCAAAGAGAGAAACTAATCCTCTAGGTGGAAGGATTCCATGATCTAACTAACCCAGTCTGTCAAAGTTCAAAGTCCTTGAGGGGACTTCAGAAAAGACTGAAATCCCCTCTATTATCCCCTCAGTTTTGTTTGTTTGGGTGTTGTTTATTTATTTGTTTGACCTTTAAGATCTGTGTCTAATTACACTAATTTATCCAAATGAAATGATAAACAAGCCATCCCATTTGCCACCTCTCATTCTAAGTACTAGTCTCTGGGCAGCTATTTTTGTGACCCAGTATTCCCCTCTCTAATGTAAAGGAAAGTCTTGTCTTGGAGTAAAAGTTGTAGGAGTTAAGTGTGGAAGGGACCTCAAATATCAATTTATAAATGGTGAAATTGAGATCCAAAAAATTAAAGGGATTTATCCTAGTTCACATCAGTTGTAAGCTTGCAAAGCTCGAATTCATCCTTAGATTCCTGACCCTAAGTCCATAGTTCTTTCCATTATATTCAATCACTTCTCAGGAAATCTGGATTTTTATTTGAGTTCTGCTATTTCCTATCTGTTGTTAAAATAGAAAAGCCAATTCCAGTTTCCAATCTGTTGTTGAAATAAGCTAAGAACCTATAAATACTATCTATACTGGGGAATAAACCAAGTACCCAACCCCAGAATAGAGAGAACATTCCTAGGATTTCATAGAGTCCAGGGACTAGGGTAATCTCATGACACACTTGCTGCTGCTCAGGACCACCTAAATACTGCTAGTTTCTATCTTTTCTATCTTACAATAATGTCTATGCAAGGAAAACAACCAGGAATTGCCTGCTGTTTCCAATGTTCCAATCCAGAGAACATGGAAATGATGGGGAAAGACCTAACAGAAACCAAAACCATAGGACTGAGTACAGCTAGGGACTTTACTGAGGACATCTAATTCATCCCCACCAGGAGAAAGGAAATTACTTCCCCAAGGTCATTCAGTTAATAAATAAAAAGACCAGTATTTAAACCTAGGTCTTCTGACTCAAATGCTTCTTTTTCAAAGTATCAAAAAGTCCATTCACCAATACAAATACATTTTACAGCCTGTTTGCCCTTACTTTCAACACTAATGTAGGGAAATTGGTTTCTGACCAATCTCTCTTAGCCAAAGAAGCCTAGCATCTATCACTGAAAGGAAGGGGCCAATAATGAGGTGTTAAACTAATTGTAAAAATGTAGTTGCAACAGCCTTGTCTGCATAAAGTATGTGTTTATGAAATATGAAAAAGTTGTTTGAATTAGTAAAGGAATCTGGCAACTGGCCCATGAGTGATTGATTGACCGTCTGCCTGGGTGGCCCTTAAAAAGAGGCAAGCAATTTGAAAATTGTTCAGGCAGGCACCAAGATCAAGGAGAAAGCCATCTTTCTATGAGATGGAGTGGGAAGAAAGGAGGGAATTGGGAAGTAGGAGAATAGGAACATGAGCAAAGGCAGCTGAAAGAAGGAATAGGCATCAGACTTCTAGGAGCAAGGCCACATGGGCTGGTTAGGAACAGATGTTGTGTCAAGGAAGGCTCCCCTCTTCCAGACAGCAGGCCCCAAGGTGGTAATTTTGTAATTCTTTTCTCCCTTTGGACTCCTTCATAGAAGCCTTTAGCTTTTCATCTAGGCACAAAGTCTTTTTAGTTTTCTTTATTTTAAATGTTTACTTTAAACATTACCTTATAAACAGTGCTATCCACAGGCATTTGCTAGACTGAGCATACTTCTTGGGAATGAAGCTAAGAGTAGCCATTTGAGGGGGAGGAGAAGAGGGGAAGGGAAAGGAGAAGAGGGATTGAATGTCGAAGTGTTTTACCAGAATGATGTCTGTGACTATGGCCTCAGAACTAAAAGAGTTACTTTAGCCACAACATCAAAGTATATAACTAATTAAAAAGCTTACTCCATGAATCTGTAAACAAACTATAAGGATAATATTAGAAATTAAGTCTCGTTATATTAGTTTAGAGATAAGAAGTAGAGAAGCTGGCTTGAGAAAGAATTGGAGTTTGAAACAAACCTGAGACAGTGTCAGTTTCAAATGTTGACAGTATAATGGTTTTTCTGTGGCAGTTACTCTCTCTCTGGGTGTGGCAGTTACTCTCTGGGAGTGACAGAGACTCTGAAAGTGTTGGGAGCAGGTGACATCTTCTTTTCTCTCTCTCCTCACTGAGGTAGAAGGAAATGAGGGAAAAACCTGAAGGAGATAAATGATTTCCTTTTCCAACTTGGGAAACACTAGTGACTGTATTGCTGTTTCATAAATTGTTTGATCTCTGAGAAGACCAAAGAAAGACCTGGTCTTTGGTTTGGGCTCTGAGTCTACTAAGGCTCAGAGTCCTAACTTGGTTCTTGCTGAGGCTCAGCCAGCTGGCCTTTATTATTTTTCTAACTTGGAGACAAAGTTAAGAATTATATTCTTCACATAAGGATAATAGTGTTAGTTTATAGAAGAATAGGGAAAATTCGGCTAAGTCAGATCAGAAAGGATCAGTGTAGCCTATGGAAACAGGAGAAGCAGTTCCTTGCAGAACCAGGGAGTTTTTTTTTGGGTGGAGTTAGAATCCCTTAGAGTTAGAAATCCTTTTATATCCTTATATTCTCAATAAATAGTTTATTTTTTATATAACAAGAGGCTCCTTAGAGTCCTTGCACCTGGCCCTGAAGAGAAGTTCACTTATGAGCTTCACTTCACTTATATAAAGCTTACTTTGTAAGCACAACAAGTAGAGTAACTAATCAGTTTATAATCAATACTCAATTCATTGCTCATTATTTTTACAAAACAAATAAACAAAATCATCATGTGAGAAAATTTTAGCAAAAAATTGAATTACAATTCCATTGTTACAACTTCCAAGAAAAAGTGAGAGACAAGTAATCAATGAGTATTTAAGCATCTATCATGTTTCAGGCATTTTGCTAAGCTTGGGATACAAAAAGAGGCAAAAAAAAAAAAAAAAAAAAAAAAAAAAAAAAAAAAGAAGCAGACCCTACCCTCAAGGAGCTTACAATATAATAGGGGAGACAACATGTAAGCAGATATATACAAAGTAAGACACACAGAAATAATTAACTGAAGGGAGGCACTGGAATTAAGAGAAGTTGGAAAAGGCTTCTTAAAGAAGGTAGGATTTTAATTTATTTTTAGAAACTCATCTAAACAATGAGTTAATAATAATAGGATGGGGCAAATAATAGTGACTGAAAAACTCCTGGTCACCACCTCTCCTCACTGCTGTTCCACTAAGAGATTTTGGTTCTTTGGTGTCCAGACCCAAATTAGAGGGAATGAGGGAAATGAGATAATTGCTAAAGATAGACTCTATAGGCAGCACTTATGTACATAAGTGGCATGTCCAAAGAAGAAAGAAAACATGAAAATTGAACACAAGAATTGAAAAACTACACTAGCCTAGGGGCATTTAGTGAAACAGGCAGTACTGAAAGCATCAATAAACTCTCAAGACATCACTGTATTAATACAAATAATAACTATAACTTGTCTTATAAGCAATTTAAAGTTTACAGATCATTTCCTCTCAATAATCCTATGAGGTAGATAGTATAAATATGATTGTCATCCTCATTTTAGATATTAGGACAGCATTGATGAAGGTTTTCAAGTTCAAGTGCCCAGAGGGTAAATTCAAGCTATCTTTGAGCTTCCCTCCCCCAATTACCCAAGAAAGTGGAGGAAGGAAGTGCTTGCTTTGGGCACCTTGACAAGAGGGGCAAAGCATGCAAAAAATGTCCTCCGGCACTGGGAAGAAGAGGAACAGAGCAGCTCTTCCAGTGCCAGCTGAGCACATGTGCCAGTACTTCAGTAATGCTGGATTAGGACATTAAGTCCCAGCAACTAAAGTGATATGCTAACAAAGGCCAATAATTGACTTTATTAATTTGACATGTTGCTTTCTCTAGCCTTCCACTTTCTTATTTTTTATGTTAATTTTTTCTCTTATTTTCAGCTCCAAATTTTCTCCCTCCCTCCCAACCCCACCAATGAAAAGGCAAGAAATATGATATTCATTATACATATACAGTCATGTCAAACATTTCCACATTGTAGGAGAGGTAGATTTTACATAGTGGAAAAGGAGTAAAAAAAAAAAAAATCTAAAAGTTCATGTCCTATTTCTAACAAATAATGTCTGAGTGACACTAAAGAAGTCACTTAATTGTCTGTGGCCTAAGTAGCTCTCTAAGACTAAATTAAAGAGGAAATGCTGGTCTGTATTACTGATTTCTTTGATGATTTTTGAGTTATAAATGTTCACACTGAAAAAATTTAACAATCTCTCTCCTACAAGTTCAAGCATACCTCTGTCTACATGGATGAAATCCTAGATATAGCCCCCCAAAAATGATTGGAATAAATGATATCTCTTGCCTATTTCAGCCAGGCTATCAGTATGAACTGGGTTCAGCTCTTGGAGAACTTATCTCTTGTTAAGAGGATTGGGATCCCCCTTCTCATACTCCTTAATTTGACAAATCCTACCTCCCTCATCCCTGAAACTCTACAACTCACTTAAGAGAAGAGGGCAAAAAGATACCAGTTCACATTGTACCTTGAAGTACAATGTGAATGGGACTTGGGAGAGGTAATTTATTCCTGTACACAAAAGAAAGGAGAAACTTTTTTTAAAAACTCAGGAGCATGCATTTACTTAACAGGATTTCATAATTTAGTCAATAACCACTGCTGCAATCTGCTAGGAGATTACTTTCCAAAGCTCATCAGACCATAAAATTGTTTTGCAAGACTACTAATGGGGGAGGGGGTTTGGAGTGGAGTCAAGATGGTGGCTTTGAAACAACAAAAATCAATTCTTCTGTAAAAACCCCTCTACACCAATCAAAAACAATGGGCTTCAAGGGGGATAGAAAACCAAATCCATCTAGAAGACAAAGCTGAGGGATCCTCCTGATAGATTAAATTTAAAAGGTATGCAGAGAAGGTTGAATTCTCAGGTTTAAGAAAAAGAAAGAAGGAAGGTCCCAGGGTCCTCCCCTCCTGCCCCACCTCCCTCCATCCACAGTACTGAGATTGCAGGGCTAAGACTCCAACCATGATGGAGTGCCTTACTACCACAACTACAGGATGCTCAGGGTTTTGATCACAGCTGTTAAAGAGACAGTTGGAATAGAGAAGCAGAGAAGAGAGCAGGCTGATCACAACCTTCAGCCACCATATCTCCATCTTGGTCTTCTGCCTCTGGAAATTTTGGCCTCAGGGCACATTCAGCACTGCACATCAGCTCAACTGGCTTAATCCAGCTCATCATTTGTGCAGAGAATAAGGCTCCAGAGGGCAAAGGGGCTCAGTCTCATAGAGCTGGCAGAAAACCAGAGGAGCAAGGGTGCAGAGTGCACAGAGAGCCAGGCTCAGCAGTGGGACAGAGTCAGGGTCTCATGCTCAATACAACCTGAAAGGTGAGCAGATAAAGTCTGAATTCTCCAGCATAAGGGAAAGATACACCTCTCCCCCACCTACTTCACTGAGGCCTACAATAGGAGTCCAGCTGACTGGGATCCCAGGGCAAAGGCTGCAATCATAACAGAGTATCCTGGTACCACCTTGGGAAACTCAGGGCTCTGACCAGGCAGCTGGCAGAGAGGTGTCTGGCTAAAAGGAGTAGAGAAAAGGACAGAAGGTAACTACCTTCAGTCTTCACATCTTCACTTTCACCTTCAGCCTGGGCTGGCAGCTGGGGAAGATCTGGCCTCAGGGCACATTAATACAACTGATCAACTACATTAGCCTAATCCAGTTAATCAGCTGAGCAGAGAAGAGGCCTCTTTGAAGCAGAAAAGCCCAAACTCACAAATCCAACAAATAAATAGAGGAGCAATAATATAGCCAATAAGGAGGTGGGGGGGGAAGGAAAAAAATGAGTAAACAACAGAAAAAGAAAAAAGAAATTACAATTGACAGCTTCTATTCAGGTAATAATCAAAGAACAAATGGAACAGAGGAGGACCAAGGAACACCAATGAATTGGACTCCAATGCAAAAACTCAGGAACTCCAATGAATTGGACCTAGGCTCTGGAAGAACTCAAAAAACAATTAAATGGGGGCAGCTGGGTAGCTCAGTGGAGTGAGAGTCAGGCCTAGAGACAGGAGGTCCTAGGTTCAAACCCGGCCTCAGCCACTTCCCAGCTGTGTGACCCTGGGCAAGTCACTTGACCCCCATTGCCCACCCTTACCAATCTTCCACCTATGAGACAATACACCGAAGTACAAGGGTTTAAAAAAAAAAACAATTAAGAAAGGTTGAAGAAAATTTGGAAAATAACTTAAAAAGGAAAATAGGTCATCTGGAAACAGAGGCACATGAACTAAAACAAGAAAATAGTGTCTAAAAGCCAGAACTGACCAGCTTGAAAAAGAGGCAAAGAAGGTAAAAAATTAAAAACAATGATCTACAAAGAAAAATAGATCAAAAGGAAAAGGAGGTTTCAAGCTTACCTTGCATCTGCACCCTTCCTCCCTAGATAAGACAGCTTTGAAGATTTAGAGTTATATCCTGTGGCGCCTGGACACATCCTTACTCCCACTGCCCAACTGTTAAGTAAACCCTAAGGCGCCAAACCCTAGCCCTTGAAACATATATATATTCCCCCTTTTAAATGCATCACTCGGAATTCTCTTGCTGAGTTCCCCCAGTGCACACTGGTAATAAAGCTTTTTCCTGCTTGATTGCATTGTCTCATGTGTTCCTCGGGTGGCTACCCATTTGAACCCTAACAATAGGAAAGAATAAATACAAAAGAGGCAAGTCTTCTGGGAGCAGACTATTCCTCTCTTAACAAGCTTGAGGTTGAATGTTCTCTGCTATTGTCATCTATCCAACAATTCATAATATTGGGACTTTTTTTTTTGATCCTTAATTATGGCTCTACGAGAAGCTATTACAGGTAAAAGGATAGAAGTGAGATGCTTCCCAGCCTTGTATCTGCCCATTTTCTCTGTCCTTCTGGTAATTCTTATTCATTTGCCAATAATCTGAGACTGTGGGGCATATTTTTCTAAAGTATTACCAGAAGAACTTCTATTCAAGCCAACTATCTCATACAACAGTATCTTTTTAGAAACTGACCTATAAGTAGCTACCATTATCATCCCAAATACCCTTATCTCTATTCTGTAAGACCTAGGCATGTCACCTCTGAGAAACTGCCATTAAACCATTGGGGTCAGATTGGAAAGTCTGCCTTTCTCTATACATATATGTTACTTTCTGCTAAGCCTAATGATGCCTTGTTCTAATCTAAACCCATGCAAGTCAACAGGTAAGGAAGTCAAATGTTACTTTTTAAAAGCAAAACTGTTAAATTCTAAAAGTTCACACATTCAATTCAATGATTTAATAAATCTTTATTAAACACCTATGTATAAGATATAGACATCAGAGGCACAAAGTGTCATCCATGTAGGGAATTTATAGTAGGGAAATTCCTTCTATAGATGCAAATCAACATCTGTAATTTATAGACTTAGGGCAGCTAGATGGGTGCAGTGGACATAACTTAGAATCAGGAAAACTCATCTTCATAACCTCAAATCTGACCTCAGACATTGACTAGCTGTTTTAACTTTTAACTCTCAATGCTTTAGGATATGACTGAAACAACTCAACAACAAAAACAGCCTATAATCTTAGAGAGTTTCTTGAAGAGATTGAAAAATTAAGAGACTTGACCAAGATTCAGATCCAGTATGTGTCAAAGATAAGACTTGAACCCAGTTCATCATGTCTTTAAAATTGCCCCTCTATCAACTATGTAATGACAATTCAATTTATAAGTGAGCAAAGTGAGACTAAGAGAGGCTTTCACACAATTGGTAGGTATTGGGGCAGGTAGGTGGCTCAATTTATAGAGAACAAGGCCTGGAGATGAGAGATTCTGGGTTCAAATTTGGCCTCAAACACTTCCTAGCTGTATGACCATGGGCAAATAACAATCACAGTTGCCTATTTCTTACTGCTTTTCTGCCTTGGAACCAATATCCATTATTGATTCTAAGACAAAAAGTAAGGGTTTTAAAAAAAAATTGGTAGAGACCATATCTAGAACTGAAACTCGGGTCTTTTGTTTCTAAACTTAGTGAACCATACCAAACTACCTTCTCAGTATATAACAGCATTATTAATGGCTTGAAGCACTTTGGATAACGGTCCTTCTACATCCTGATGTGGCCTCTTTTTTTTTTTTTAATTTTTTTTAACCCTTAATTGGCTCACAGGTGGTAGAGTGGTAAGGGTGGGCAATGGGGGTCAAGTGACTTGCCCAGGGTCACACATCTGGGAAGTGTCTGAGGCCAGATTTGAACCTGGGACCTCCCATCTCTAGGCCTGGCTCTCAATCCTCTGAGCAACCCAGCTGCTCCTGATGTGGTCTCTTGAATAGATTTACTTGCAATTCAGGGTGCCCTGTTATTGTTGCTCTTTAGTCATTTCAGGTATATCTGACTCTGTGATGTCATTTGAGGTTTTCTTGGCAAAAATACTAGTTTGCTATTTCCTTTTCTAGTTCATTTTACAGATGAGGAACTTAAGGTAAACAGAGTGAAGTGACTTGCCCAGGGTCACAATATCAAGCTGGCTCTGGGTGCCTTACTTAAGATTTTATTCACACTTTTGTCAGGATAAGGTATAACTAGTGGCGTAATAAAAGGTTTTCAGCCTTGGCCTGGGTTCACTTTTGCCCCATACATCAAAATTTGGGGGGTAGGGGAGAAAAGAGAGGGAGAGCTTAGAAGAACAAATATTATTCTGAACAGGGACAAGGAAGGAGTTAATACACTGAAGTAAATTGCATTTTTTTCAAATGGTATTCCTCTTGTACCCTTCATCATAACTGATGTAATATATTCTTATCTTTATGAGTGAGAAAAGTTCTCAGGGTTTCATTTGTTATGTTTATGCCAATAGAAATAAATCTCAGCCATCATCAGAAAGGTCTCTCCTGTCCCTGATTCTGTCTAGGGAATTTAACTAATCACATCCCTCCTACAGATCAAATGAGATTATATATGCAAAGTGCTTTGCAAACCTTAGAAGTGTTGTATAAATGTTATCTATTATTATTATGCTGCCAGAGCAGATACTGTTAGGGTTATACTTTAGCCTTATTGATTAGATGGCTTCTTCATTACTTCTGTGGTGCTACAGATCAATAAATAGGCCTACAGAAGCATAATAGATTTTTTAAAAAATCAATTAAGCAGAGAATTTTCACAGAATTGAGTTTGGAAAGCCATTGCCTCAGGCATGTATTTTTAAATCTTCAATGTGATTCCCACTAAAGAGTTGCTTCAAATACCAAAGTCATAGAGAACCTCTCCATTTTAAAGCTCATTTGCTGCATTATTAATGTGTAGCATTTGAGGAAAGTAGAGTGGATTGTGTGGTAAAACAGAGACTACAGAGCTTCAGGTTTTAAAACACAAGTTCAATACTTTAGTTTTGGTAGGAAGAGGCAACAATGTTGATTCCTTACCTCACACCCTGGTACACCTGAAAAATGCCACCATTTTCTCTTCTACTTCTAAAAATACATTCGATTTGAAAAAAAAAATATTGTTTTTGGTTTTGTTTTGTTTTTAAACTGGATCTCCCTATCTTATCCAGGTTAGAAATGCAGTGGCTACTCATGGATCTTGGCCTGCTCTATTTCCACTCTGTGCTGGTTTGCCTCACTTTGGCAACCTGATGGCTTCCCACACCTGGGTACCATATTGATGCCATACTCAGAGTGGATACCTGAATGTGTCCACTTCAGCTCAGAACTCTCAGGCTCAAGAGACCACCAGCCTCAGCCTCTCTAGTAGCAAGAATTATGATAGTGTACTACCATGCCCTAATAAAAGTACATTTCAGAAACTTCTTCCACTGGAAGGACCAGTGGAAGTGAAAACCAGAAGGTCAAGTCCTAACTAGTGATTTGGTGGCAAACTTCACTAGCCATTCCTCAGGCAAGGCCCAAGAAACATTTCCTCAAAGAATCTTCCAAAGAGAAATTCATTTGGAAGGAGATTGAAGTAGAGACACAGAATAAGCTTCATGGGAAAACAGAGACTATTATTTCAGAGGTGAAGGGAGCGGCAGAAGCTAGTGTGATTCAGTCCAAGAGTTTTCTTTGAGTATACCAGCTGGAGGGCTGGGGAAGACAGTATTAATTATTCTCCCTAAATGTTAAGCTCAGTTGTTTTTATACTGCTGAAGGAATGCAAATGCTATCAGAGTTCTAGGAAAAACCTCTACTTGCCTCCTCCCACCCAAAAATTTTAGTTCCATGGAAATACATGGAAATAAAACTGCCCATTAGGAAGACAACTCTAGAGCTTAAGCAATATCTAAGCAGCCATGTGCATTTATTTTGAACCTAGTAAATAGGAAGGTAAATGAACAGCTTTCCATAAATGTGGAATTTATGGATAATTTGTCTCTCATGGAAAAACCTTTAGCCCAACTAGATAATCATTCTTTATTTTGATTCCTCAGTGGACTTGTAATCTCAATGGGGGCATTGCCTCCACTAGTGCAAATTACAAGCCATGCATTATCATCCAATATAATTTATAACAAATCATAAGTATGTTATTTTTTATATTACATATTATTGTTATATTTTTTAAACAAATGGTCACAGGATAAAGAATTATAACTCTGAAAAACTTTTTACCTCTGATGAGTACAGTGACCAACCACATCTCCAGAGGACTTATGATGAGAAACATAGCCCATCTCCTCACAGAGAAGTGATGGACACAAGATACAGAAAAATAAATACATTTTTGTATTTTGCCATGGTATAGATTCAAATTTGGTTGACTTGTGGTACAAAAATTTTTCTATCTTGTTTCAGTTTTTATTGGGAGGAGGGGGAACAGGAGGATGAAATTACAGTTAATGATGCAAAAAAGTAGGAAAATTGTACCATTTTAATGCACATAAAAGAATAGAAGAAAGCTCAGAAGGAAGTGCAGAAAAGGACAGTTTTTAAAGTAATATAGAATTTATTCTAGAGGGTTTTTTAAGCTAACTATGAAAAAGTAGGTTCATGGTTTCTTCTATATATAGGGAAATGCTTTTTTGTAGGTTTTGGAGGGGAAGTGTTTCAGTTCTTTTCAAAAATGAAGAAAGGGAAAAAGAATTTATTATGAGCCTACTATGTACCATGTACTTTGTTAAGGTTTTACAAATGTTATTTCATTTGATCCTCACAACAACCCTAGGAGGTAGGTGCTATTATTATCCCTCTAGAGTGTTAGATATTAGGTGCCCATATTCATACAGTTAATAAGTATATGAAGTTAAATTTGAACTCACATATTCCTGTCTTCAGGTCTAGCTCTCCATCCACTGTTACCTAGCTGCCTCTGTACCCCTATACCTCCCAAAGACTAAAGAGAGATGAAGAAAGAAAAAGTCTGACAAAAGACCACTCATTTAGGCAAATTATTGATAACACTGGAGAAAGCAGTTTTAGTTGAATAATGAGGTCAGAAATCCATACTGTAGAGGGCTTAGGATAAAGTGAGAGAAAAGCAAATGGAGACATTGAGTGTCTCCTTTCTCAAAGGAAAGGAGAAGGGTCATGTCATGTTATAGAAATGTGAAAGAGATAATAGAAGACTTCTGAGTGAGATGTGAAAAGAGAGGGAGGGGAGAAAAGGTAGCTCTATGTGTAGGACCTGAATTTGGGTGAGCAAAGTCCTTGGCAGAGAGGATGGAGGATGTTGAGGAGGAATGAAAAGGTTTGGAAAATTAGGGAGATGTAAAAGAATTGCCTTGATGCCAATTGAGATAATGTAACATGAATTTGTAGAACACTCGGTATAATTTCTTGATTTTTTTCTGACCCCATTTAGCAGCATCTGAATTGGGACAAAGGCAGCAGTTAGTAGGTGTAATCCAAGGTTGGAATTTGGCAAAGTGATCACAAGGAGGTAAAAGCAAAGAATAGTGTAGAGTGAGGTTTGTTCATCAAAGGATAGAAGGATGATATTCTGGGAAAGAACTGAGGGTGTTGGAGGTTGCGGTGATGATGAGCAAGGTTGGAATTATAAGGCACAGAAAAAGATGGAATGATCAAAGATTATGATTAGATAAAGAAATTAAAGGTATATGAACATGGAAGTACAACATTGTAGGTGATGGTAAAAATCAATAGCATAACCATTACTGCAAATAGCTAAGGTAGGGTGGACAATAATTCATAGGAATTAAGTAGATTGAGGAACTTGGAAGTTAAGAAATAGTCTGTTGAGAGGGATTTGGGATAATGTAAAAGTAAATCATAAAAAGATATGACATTGGGAATAGATCGTGGGAATTCAGTAAATTGATCAACTGGAAAATTAGGGTTCTTGATGTCCCCTTAGATGAGAACAGAAGTTGGGATAAAGTTAAAGTCTGTGAGAAAGGCACTAAAACCATTAAGGAAGGAAATGGAAGATCTTGAGAGTTGATAAATTAAAAACTGCTAGAATGAACTGTAACATTTATTGGGTGATGATAGTAGAGGATACAGAAGTTACAGTGGGGACCAAGGAGTAGTTCAATACCCAGGACTTGACCAGTGAATCACTGGATATGAATTAAAGTACAAACAATAATAGAAAGGGTATCTAGGGATATAATTTTACCAGGAAGGAGCCAAAAGTTGGAAGAAATGAGAAAGGAAAAGGTTTAATAAGCTTTCTTTAATTATAGACCAGGGATTCCAGAGTACAGTTGAAGAGGTGGGCAAATCTGGAGCAGGACATTTAGAAGGTAGTTTTAAGAGGGATGAGAAAGAGGGAGAGTCAATTGAGGATGGGGGTTTTGAGCACCAGAAGTTGTGGAGTTTGGGAATTAGGAAGCATGCTATTGAGGAATGAGTCCAAATAGCCAATCAGTGATTGAAGTCTTTTGAGGGAGTAAGATGATTAAATTGTTGAAGGTCTTCCCTGGATGTTCAAATTGTGGCATATTCTGTGTGGCAAAGGAGGCCCACATGATAGCAGTCAATGATAAGCTAAGGTATGAGCTAGAAGTTGGCTGTTCCAGGTGGGTATGTTTGGGAAAGCCTTCAAGCATTCCAAAGAAGGCCCTAGAGTGAAGACAGAGGATGAGAGGTGAGTGGCCTAGATCTAGGGTTAAAACAAAACACCCTATGAAGGCTCTCTAGTGAGGCAAGAGGCAAGTGGCCTGGATCTAAAGCTGAAACAGAGGTCTCTGAGGTAAAGTCAGAGGCCACCAGGCAGATGACCTAGATTATGGCTGAAGCAGAACTCCTTGTGTAACATGAGCAAGGGGTCCAGGAAATAATGATGATGATGGTTATATCCTCATTGGAAAAGTCTGAGTTAGATGCTAGAAATCTTTGCAACTTAAAGCAGCATCTTTCTACTTTATCTACATGCAGCATCTATTCCCCAGCTTTCTCCCTACACGAGGCTTAGTCACTCTTCAGTAGCTTGACTTAGTCTAGAGATAGGATTATGTTACATTTTCTTGCTTATAGAATTCAGTCTCTCAATTCTTTCCTTTGAAAGTAGCTCCCACTGTAAAAGAATGTCTCCCATCTTTTTAAAAGGTCAAAGACTTCTGCCTTCATTTCTCTCATGATGGCTTTAATCACACTAAAGATTAGGCAACTACCAAATTTTATATTCATCTACCTATGGACAAACATACAAATGCAAAGGAGTACTGACATCTTCAGGCTAGCAGTCCAGGAGAGAAGAATCCCTGATTTTCCTTCTCTTTCTTCCTCCTAAAACTGAACAGAAAAGGTTGTAAGGCCAATAGCAAGAGCCCCATGGTTCAACTAGAAATAAGGGGGCTTATAGGCAACAAGGTCACTCATTGGATAGGGTTCCAGGCCAGGAGACAGGAGGTTCTTAGTGCAAATCAGCCATGGCCATGGAAAGTCCTGGGTTCAAATATGACCTCAGACACTGCCCAGCTCTGTGACCCTTTGAAAATACTAGTGAGAATTTAGAAGGAGAAAGTTCATTTTTGGACCCCTTCTAATGTTTTTCTGCCTTGGAACCAATATTTAGTATCAATTTTAAGACAGAAGGCAAGGGTTTAGTAAAAGAAAGGAAGAAAAATAAAAGAAATAAGGGGTAGCCTGCTTTGTTTGATAAAGAGGAACAACAACAAGCAGCCACAGTGGCTCAACCTCACCAAAACACCAGATATCTCCCATTACTGTTTAGCTGTCCATCAGTTCTGATTGCTGCCCAGAATCTAAGAGGGGTAAGGACAGGGGATTAAGTGTCTGGATCAGACACATATTACTCAATGGAGCCTACCACACACCTCAAGATTTGTTTTCCTGCTTTTCTTTCCCAGAAGTCTCTCTCACACTAGATCCAAATTACCAAACTAAAGAATTCTGAAGTCAAGTTGTCTTAGTATTTGGAGTCTGATGTCTCTATGACAACATTTGTAGCACAGCAGCATGGAGAGCAAAAGGTTACAAAACAGATCTCCAGTAGAAGGAGGTAGAGCATGGAGAAGACTAAATTTAAATTAATACTAAAATTACTTGATATCTCTTCTTCTAAGTTTCCTCCAACCCTCTAATTATGAGTGACCTTCATGGTTCCATTTTCTATATTCTTCTATTCCTTATCTATGGGCTTGCTTCTCTTAGTTCTCTAATCTACTCCTATAGTTTCAATTATCACCTCTTTGAAAATGATCTCTGAATCTCTTTCTTGAGCTCCCGTGACACACTGCCAAATGCTTATTGGCCATTGCCATTCAGGTGTTCTTCCATCACATCAGATTCACTGTGCCCAAACCTAAACTCATCATATGAACATAAATTTGAACCTGGAAATGTCCTTATGGATCAATTAATCCAACCTCCTTATTTTATAGCTGAAGAAACAGATCTTGAGAGGGAAAATAATTTGCCACACAAATGCTAAAAGGCAGAGCTGTGTCTTAAACTCAGGTCCAGTGAATTTATTTTAAATGATAAATCTAGTGCTCTTTCTATTATGCCATAATTCCCATTATTCCCTTCTATTATTCCCATTCCCATCCCATACCCCAAATCTGTCTTTAATCCAAAATTCCTTATTTCTTGCCAGTCAATTCAGGTTTAGAGCATTGACTCTTTCTTTCTCCTTTTCTTCTACATCCAACTAATTGCCAAGTCCTCACACATCTCTCACATTCATCCTGTCCTCTCTATCATCATCATCATCATCAGAATGCCAACGTCCTTATCCAAGCTCTCATCATCACTTACCTGGACTATTTTAATAAATTCCCAACTGGTCTCCCTACCTCCAATTTCAACAAACATTCCAAATTTAATAAACATGTATAAAGCACCTGTTATATGTGAGATACTCTGATTCAGGAGCAGTTTCCACTAAAAGGCAGTGTAATATAATGGCTAGAGCACTATTCTTGAATCCAGATAGACCTGGGTCTGAATACTGCCTGAACCTTTACAAGTTCTATTACTAATTATATATATATATATATATATATATATATATATATATATATATATTGCAAGTCATTTAATCTCTCTGGGCCTCATTTCCGAAACTCCAGTAAAATAATCTATGAAAGTATTTTTGCAAACTTTAAAGTGCTATATAAATAAATGTTGTCTCTTTTTATAGGAATCATTTACCGATTCCCTCCAACCACTTAGCTTAGCAAGTCTCCTTAAATTATCTCGAATTTACTTGTCTGTGTATACAACTTGTAAAAACAGATGTATAATTACAACCTCTAGTAGAATGTAAGCTCTTGGTTGATAGAGACTCCTTCCCTCCCACTTTGCCTTTACTTTTGTATCCCTGGTTCATGCTACATAGTCAGTGATGAATAGATGTTAAATTGAATCTCTCTCTCCCTCTCTCCCTCTCTCCCTCTCCCTCTCCCTCTCTCTCTCTCTCCCTCTTCCTCCCTCTCTCCCTCTCCCTCCCTCTCTCTATCTCTCTCTCTCTCTCTCTCTCTCTCTCTCTCTCTCTCTCTCTCTCTCTCTTTCTCTGTCTTAATTAAATACCTATTCTAAGGCCAAAGAGCAATAGGAGCTAGGCATTTGCTGTAGTGACTTGCCTAGGGTCACACAGCTAGAAAGTGTCTGAGGTCATATTTAAACCACTCAGGTCCTTCCAACTCTAAGCCTGGTGCTCTGCCCAATGTATTTATTACCTTGCCCTGAATCTCTTCTTTTCCAGATCATTCTTCAAATAAAACTACCAAATAATTTTCTCAATGATAAGGTCTGAATGACTCATGCTCAAAACCTTCCTATTTCAAAATGAAATATTAATTGCTTAGTCTGGTGTTTTAAGGTCATCTTATAATTAAATTTCTTTAAACCCTTACCTTATGTTTTAGTATCTATTCTAAGACAGAAGAGTGACAAGGGTTGGGCAATAGAAGTTAAGTGACTTGCCTGGCAACTTTTAGTTAGGAAGTGCCTGAGGCCAGATTTGAGCCCAGCCCCCCCCCCAGCTCCATGCCAGGCTCTCTATCCATTATGCTACCTAGCTGCCCCCATAATTTAGTTTCAATTTTCCTTTCCAGGCTTACTTTATATTATTCCCTTTTTCTGTGCCCCCTACATTTTAACAAATTGTGTAACTACTAGTTTTTTGTTTGTTTGTTTGTTTGTTTTTTGCCAGATGCCCAGTATACTCTCATCAATATGCATTTGAATAGATAATTTCCTGAGCCTGCAAGGTGCTTTCTTCCTCCTTTCATTCTTATCTTCCTTTTGGAATTCTTTTACTTTAAGGTTCAGATCAGGTACCACCTCCCCAAAGAAGCCTTTCTTGATTTCTCACAAATGACAATGTTCTCTCCCTTCTCAAAATATCTTAGAGTGTTTTCTGGATTTTTTTACTCCAACACACTCTACCTTGAGTTATACTTACTTGTACATATGTCATGTTTTTGTTTGTTTTATGCTTCGTTTTTCTGTAGTTTATGTTTTGTCTCTGTGTAGATTAGAAATCTTTTACAGGCAGAAACTGTCATTTTTCATCTTTGTTTCCTCTTATTTTGTTGTCTGTCGTTCAATCATTTCAGCTATGTCTGGCTTCTCATGACCCTACTTGGAGTTTTTCTTAGCAAAGATACTAGAGTGGTTTGCCATTTCCTTCTTCAGTTCATTTAAAGATGGGGAAACTGAAACAAACAAAAATAAGTAATTTGCCCAGGAACATGTAACTAACAAGTATCTGAGGTCAGGTTAGAACTCAGGTCTTCCTGACTCCAGCCCTAGTGTTCTATCCATAGGGCCACCTAGTTACTATTTCTCTGCTACACAGATGGAAAGAAGAGGTTCCCAAATTTGGAATGATCACACAGAAACACACCATGTTTCTCTTGGCATTTGAAACCAGGACTCCTGACTCCATCTAGGTCTAGTATTCTTTCCACAGCATTACTCTGACTCTGGCACCTTTAAAATTCATTTTTAACCTAATTTCACCGGTATAAAGTGACACATAGTAGGTTACACATAGTAATGACTTCCCTGAGTCCCACAACTCTTTAGGGATGTTCTTAGTTACCCCATCAGTTTTCAGGTAAAAGTTTTATTTGAATGTAGCCTTTTGAAGATGTGATACCTTCACCAAGACTGAGGCTCTTGAAAGGAGTTTTAAACTTAGTTTCTGAATGGTGTGAGGAGAGGTTGTAATTTTTGTGGTCAGGAGAACCTTTGGGTTCCCCTCACATCCTCATCCCTTGGGCAGCTGTTTTTACATCCATTTGGAGAGCAGCCAGTTCTGTTTATACCACAGTTTAGAAACTGTGAGAGAAAAGGAGATGGGGGAAGGGTAGAGAACACCCTACTTGTATGCAAATCACTTGCAGAGATAAATGGTCCAACAGAAATGCAGTCAGGGCTCCTGGAGTGAGCAATTTTTCATTTCTGCTCCTGAGAAGCACTTCCCTCCATCTATAGGTAATGGCAGGTAGCTCCCCAAGTGTACATATGCCTATGAAAAATAGAAGCATTTTCCATTACGATCAGTCTCCCAGATGTTTGGATAGCTGTCTGCCTCTCCTTCACACAAAGGCTTAAAAAAAAAAAGATGATTGGACTTGGATAACACAGTGCAATGAATTTGAAAGCCTTAAACAAAGGAGAAGAAAATTAAATAGAGAGTTGAGTGGGTCATTTGGTTTCCTACTCACTCTATTCCTTTGTCTCCACAATGGACAATGTGAAACCGCAAACCTTTTTCTTTGGGCATGTAAGCTTACCAGCTAACTGACAAATACACATCCTGAAACAGGCAGCTAGGATTTTCCATGATGTCAGTCTGGCATCACAATATCCAGAGCTCCCTAAGCACTCTGGCTACAGAAGACAGAAGGCATTTTTTAGCTAATATAGCTCTCACAAGGTCCTGATGGCAAATGAGTTTGGAGAAATAGCAAGGAATCTCCTCAAACTGGTCCAATGTGGCTTCCAAATCTTGGAAAGAAAGATTTCCAAATAAACTGAGTGTTTCCAGTTTTTCCTCTCTCCAATTCATCTTCCACATTATTGCAAAATGGATAATCCAAAAACACAGCTCTAACTCTGTCACTCTTTTACTAAAAAATTGCCTTGATATGAAATACAAACTTCTTCATCTGGCACTTGAAGCTGCTCCTTCTAGTTCCCACTTTCTTCTAGCCATTTCATATTACCCCCACTTCATGTACTCACCAAACCAGTCAAACCGGTCTGCTAGTTGTTCCATATTCCATCTCTGGCCCCCATGCCTCAACAGAGATGCTCACACGTGTTTGCAACACACTCCTGACTCACCTTTGTTTTCACAGAATTCCTAGCTTCCATAAAAACTTAATTGAGGAACCATCTTACCTAATCACCATCAGGTATACGCTGTTCTTCTTCAAATTACTTTGTATAAATTTTGTGATGATTCCCACAGAGAAATTAAAGATCTTTGAGGACAGGGACTATTTTATTTTTGTCTTTGTATTTCCAGTGCCATACTGTTAGCACATAGTGCCTGTTACATAAATGGCTATTGAATTAAAACTCACCAGGAGCAGTTAGATGATGAAGATCTTTGGTTCAAATCTGGCTGTGTGATCTAACTGTGTGACCCTGGACAACTTAAACTAATTGCCTGGCCCTTACCTTCTGCTTTTGAACTGATATTGATTGTATTGATTCTAAAATAGAAAAAAAAAGGGTTTAAAAAACAACAATTCACCAAATAGGACTTAATGTCACTTGACTATTGAAGGAATGGAAAGGCCTGGTAATGAACATAATTAAATAATGAAAATGTATTGCTTGTTGTACATTTAAGTGATGCTGCTAAAACCATCCTCAATGGATCAAAATTCTAAAGCTCTTTCCAGTAATGGTAGTAGGTTGTGCTGAACTGAGCTATTCTCATTTTTTTAGGATCAGTATAAAATTTCAAATAATTTTAAAGTTAGAAGTGGTATTAGAGATAATTTAGTTCTATTGTTGTTATTCTTGCTCATTTCAATAGTGTCTTACTCTTCAGGACCTCATTTGGGGTTTTCTTGGCAAAGATACTAGAGTGGTTTGCCATTTCTTTCTCCAGCTCTTTTTATAGATGAGAAAATTGAGGTAAACAGGGTTAAGTAATTTGCCCAGGATCACATGACTAAAAAGTTCCTGAGGCTAGATTTGAATTTAGGAAGATAAGTCCTATGCCATACCAATCAAATTCCCAAAAAAGTATTTTATAGACTATAATAAATAATAACAAAATTCATCTAGAAAAACAAAAGGTCAAAAATAACAAGGGAATTAATGAAAAATATGTGAAGGGAGGTGGCCTAGGAGTACCAAGTCTTAAGCTATAAATAATAAGCTATAAAGCAGTAATCATCAAAACAATCTGGTACTGGATAAGAAATAGAATGGTGGATCAATAGAATAGATTAGACACATGGTATACAATGATAAATGACTTTAGCAATATAATGTTTGATAAACTCAAATATCCTACCTTTTGGGAGAAGACTGACAGAAACTGCTTGGAAAACTAGAAAACAGTAACTAGATATATTCCAATATCTGTTGTAGATAAATTAATAAAGTAGAGTGTAAATGTTTAAGATTAGATATTATTAGGAGGCTTATCAAGCAAGGCTGGAGAATTCTAAATGGAATGGGGAAGCAGGAAGTGGCTCTCTCTCTCCTCGGATGGACTCTATATTGGTTGAGTGCAAGTTGCTGCTGACCAACTGACTCAGTGGAAGACCTCAGAGAAAGTGAAGTTTGTATCCTGGCATCCTGAAGGAAGAATCATCTGCTTATGGGAAGTTAGGTCGAGAATGTCAAACCAGACCTGGGCTGCTGGTCATCTCAGGATGGTTTAACTCCCTAACCTAACCCATCTCAAGCATTACTGGCTGAAGATCTGGGAGAGCTGTATCATTGCTGGATTTGGACAGGACTCAGCAGTGAGGATCCCACTTCCATCCCTGATAGCTCAGCTGTGCCTTGATATAGCTTATAGCTTAGTGTAGATAAATTCCTTTTACCCAGAGACTTGCCCATAGATTGTTTAGAATAGATATCCCTTTCCCTTGCTTCAAACCAAAGTTTATCTAATTAAACCTGTTTACTTACTTAATCCCTGTGCCAAACTGTGTGTCACCTGGATCTTAACTGTCACTCCCTCCAACTGCCAAACTCATTCTTGATTTGTCTTTCCCCAACTTGTTAGGTTATTCCCAGTCTGTTGTCCTGTCCTGTCAGTCCTGCTTCTCCCCTTTTCTCTGAACCTAGTAATATTAAAGTAACCCATTAGTGTTCCCCCATAAGATTTCTCACACTTTATACCCAGATGAGGTCTAAAATGGGTATATGTTTTAGACATATAGGAAGATGCCAAAAGCAAATAAAGGTAGCATGGAATAGTTTACCTGTCAAATGTATGAAAAAGGGAAGAATTTATTATCATAAGATAGAGAACATCAAGAGAACATTACATATGAGATGTAAAATGAATAATTTTATTATATTAATTTTAAAGGGTTTTCTACAAACAAAACCAATGTACAAGAAGAAAAGGGAAACAACAAACTGGGGGGAAATTTTTATAACAAATTTCTCTAATAAAAGACTCATTTCTCAAGTATATAGAGAATTGAATCAAGTTTATAAGAACACAAATCATTCCCCAACTAACAAATGTTCAAAGGATGTGAGCAAATAGTTTTCAAATGAAGAAATCAAGACTATCAATAATCACATGAAAAAATATTCTAAATCACTATTGGTTAGAGAAATGAAAATCAAAACATCAACTTTCAGCTAATACCTCACTATCAGATTGGTCAATATGACAATAAAGGAAAATGATAAATGTTGGAGATGTGGCAAAACTGAGACATTAATACATTGTTGATGTTGTGAATTGATCCAACCATTCTGGTGGGCAATTTGGAACTATGCCTAAAGGGCTATAAAACTGTGTGTGCCCTCTGATCTTGTGATACCACTACTAGGTCTATATTCCCAAGAGATTTTGTTTAAAGTGGGGGAAAAGAACTTATTGTATAAAACATTTATAGCAGTTCTTTTTGTGTGGCAAAGAATTAGGAATGAGGAGATCCCCATCAATTGAGCAATGGATGAATGAATTGCTGTACAGGATTGTGATGGAATACTATTGCTATAAAAAATGATGAGCAAGATGATTTCATAAAAAACAGGAAAGATCTACATGAACTAATGCAGAATTAAGTAAGCAGAACCAAGAGAACATTGTACACAGTAACGGCAACATTGTACATTGATCAACTGTGATAGGCTTAGCTCTTCTCAGCAGTATGATGACCCAGGACAATTCTGAAGGACTTATGACAAAGAATACTACCACCAGAGAAATAACTGTTGGAGTAAGAATACTGATCAAAGCATACTATTTTTCACTTCCATTTTTTCATGTTTTTATTTAGGGGGTTTGGTTTTATTTCTCTCACAACAATGACTAATAAATATGTTTTGCATGATTGTCCATGTATAACCCAGACCAAATTGCTTACCATCACATGAAGGGAGAAGGGAAAGGAGAGAGAGAGATCATTTGGATCTTATCATTTCAGCAAACATATGTTGAAAATTGTTATCATGTGTAATTAGGAAAATAAAATATTAAAAAAAAAGAAAGAAAAAGAAGTCTTGATGATTCCAGGTCTCTATCCATGGTGCAGCTAGCTGCCAAATCTACATCATCCCCTTATTTTGAGAATAAAGAAAGAAAGGAAAAGGAAAAATATATACTTGGAGCTAAAAAAAAAAAAAGAATTTGAAATTGAGAGCCAGGCTTATAGGCGTGAGGGTCTAGATTCAAATCTCTGTCAATTCCTGGACAAGACATTTAACACCTATTGCCTAGCCCCGTGATGGTGAGTCTTTTAGAGACTCAAACTTCAACCCTCACACTAAATGTGAGCCCCCCTACCTTATCTCCAGACAGGGGAGGGAGGAAGTGCTCCCACTGGGTTAATGGACAGAGGGGAGGGTGATGTGAGAATGTCTTCAGGAGTACATGGAGAGGGGGAAGGAAGTAGGCCCCTCCAGCATGCTCTGGCACATGTGCCATAGTTTTTCCAACACAGACCTAGCCCTTACCACTCTTCTGCACATACACAAAGTATTAATTCTAAGAAGAGTAGAATTTTTTTAAAGGAAGAAAGAAATGTGAGGTTCTTTCTCAATAGAAATCTGGATGCTTTGAGACAGAAGCAACCCTAAAGAATGATTTAGCAAAGCCACAAAAGTTATCAAGTGGGACATGATTCTGTTGAGTTAAAGGAAGAAAAGAAAAGCAGTAGTGGTTGGAGGGTTCCTGGCCAGAATAGAAAGGACTTTTGACTTTTTTATTTTGTTTGTAAAGGCTGTGAGACAACTAGGTGACACCCTGGATATAGCACTGGTCTTGGAATCAGTAAGACTCATCTTCATGACTTCAAACCCTGCCTCACACACTTATTATATATGTGTCCTGGGCATGTCACTTACTCCTGTTTGCCTTGTTTCCTCACCTATAAAATGAGCTAGAGAGAAAAATGGCAAACCATGCTAGTATCTTTGTCAAGAAAATCCTAAAGGGATAAAGAGTCAGATACAACTAAAACAACTGAACATCAAATAATAACAATTAGAGCATATATCCAAGATATAACAGAGACGTTCCCAAGGTTTACAAAAATTGGTGAGTACTACCTATTTCTGTCCATTCCTATGGACACAAATGACACTATCAGAAGGACCTAAAAAGTATTGCTGAAGATTGCAAAGTCTAGCAAGAAATTAAAAAACATAATGTCCCCTTGAAGATAAAGGATGCAAAAGAGAAAAAATGATAGGAGAATTGAATAGTTAGCTAAGAAAATGGTTCTTGAAGTTGGGATTTGAATTTCTGAATTACAATTTAAAATACAGAGATGACAGTAAAGATTTGGGATGGAGGGTATCTAATAAAAGCTAGTAAGAATGTATTTTCCCAATACCTGGTAAATATGCTCAAAATAAATTTAAACTAAAAAAAAAAAAAGATGAGGGAGAGAGAATGCTGGCTATATATAATCACCAAGCTTAATGCCATAGAATGGCTACCATGACGGAAAAATAGCACTTAAGATAAGCATTGTCCAGAGTCACATAGCTAGTAAGTGTTTGAGGCTGGATTTGAACCCCAAGTCCAAAACGGTTTCCACTGAACTATCTGGTGGCTTTGTTTTAATAATACAGACTTTAGTCCCCATCCATTGTACTTCCCTCAATATCACCAGTAATTAGTGACCCAATATCATTTAGCCCATTGATACTATTTCAGTATCATATCATATTTCAATATCATAGGCTAATAATATCAATTTACAGATGGATGTTTACTGAATATATATAGCAAAAAACAAAAAAAAAAACACTTCCTGAAATAAGAGGGTGCTTACTTGACTCGATAATCTTCTTGTACCCTGGAAAGAATGGCGATACACTTAAGCCGCTGATGACAAAACATTTCTACAAGAGAATTCACTTTCTAGTTCAGCATAACCTTTGGATGAGTCACTCCTTTTCCTGCAGAAAAAAGCATCTTGGCTTCCAAGTTGATTTGATGTTGGACTTCGTCAAGCAAATCAGTCCTTAGCATTAGTTCTTTCCCAGACTTGGCCAATAGACCTCTGGTGGCAACTCTAATCTTTCAAATCTCACAGGGTCTCTCTATCTCCAATAACAAATTAGGAACAAATAAACACAACAGGGGTAAAAGAAATAGCAAGGCAGAGAAATAAAAGCCCAAGGTGAGAAAGGCTTACAACATTTCTGTCCTTCAGTCTACCAAAAGGAAAGAAATAGAGTAATTTGGTCTGTTCCTATCTTTTGAATACATGCACGGTTCCAATTTAAGCAATGCTTCAAAAGGCTTTTCTTTTCCACAAAGTAACTCAGCACGAAACAATCATAGAACACCATTGCATGCTCTAAATTAGGGATCAGGCTCCTCTGAAACAATGGTAATGCATTTCCAGAAGTAGTTCCACTATGTCCCCCACACGAGTTGGCAGCAGACAGAAGAAATGAGAATACTCTGAAAATTGGGTCGATTCCCTAACACAATAGTGTAAAAATCCACAAACCAGAGAAAGTATGATAAAGAATATTTGGGTGAAGATCAAAAGAGAAGTGATCTTATCTTCAGAGAATATACTACAGACCATCTGGTTATAAAAATTAAGAATCATATTCCAAACCTGGCACAAAAACGTAATATATAATGAGAGACTTCAATTATCCAGATATCTGCTAACATTCTCTTTTTCTGCCAAATATAAAGGAAATAATAACTTTTTGTCTTGCTTTAAACTAATTACTGTATTCAAAAAGTCAAGAACCAACAAAGGGAAATTCTACTGTTGATGTGATTCTCATTAAAACAGAGCTGGTGGCTAAAACTGATAGAAATATTGGGGAGAATTGATCATTAGTCTCTTGAATTTGTGACAGAGAAAAAGATGGTCAAGAATATTCTGGCAAGTATCTTAGACTTTGGGAAGCAGATTTCAAAGGGTTCAGAGGAAGGATAGGTAGAATAGGCAAAATTCAACAGAGAGGGGCAGCTGGGTAGCTCAGTGGATTGAGAGCCAGGCCTAGAGATGGGAGGTCCTAGGTTCAAATCTGGCCTCAGACACTTCCCAGCTGTGTGACCCTGGGCAAGTCACTTGACCCCAATTGCCTACCCTTACCACTCTTCCACCTATAAGTCAATACATAGAAGTTAAGGGTTTAAAATTAAAAAAAAAAAAATTCAACAGAGAAAGTCAAACCAGGAGAAATGGGAAACTCTCCCAGATGAAATTCTGAAAAACATAGAGGAAATAATTCTAGTGAAAAAGAAAAACAGGAATTGTCTAAAGAGTCCAATATAGATGCACAGGTAACTTACCAACTAACTTTGATTTTAAAGTTAGCATATACAGATCATGGAAACAAAGACAGTTAACAGAGGATAAATACAAGAATTTTGGTTTTGTAAAGATAATGTTATGAATATTAAAAGGATCTTTTTAGCTATATTGGGGAAAGAGGAGAATCGAAAAAAGAGATAGGACCATTGCTTAGGGGAAATGAGATAATAACAACTGACCATATAAAAAAGCAGAGCTGCGAACTTCCTGGTTTTACTCAGCGGCTGAGTAAAAAGAAGCTGCTTAACCACTCCTAACCGAAACATATAGGACTCCTCAAGAAGACATAAAAACAAATCCAGAAGAACGAAGGGACTCCACAACAGGGCGCAGCATTGAAAGTATGTGGAATTGGGGCATTTCCATGCTATAAGGGGGTGAAATAGCTCTCACTAAAATGCAAGTTGAGCAACCCCCTCCCCCACCCCACTCCACCTACAGTGCCAAAGCCAGTGCACAAGAGCTAGAGCAAGCTTGGGGCACCCATTAAGTCCTTGGCAGCTACCTGGGGTCAACAGGGCCTGTTCCTGAGAGCAGCAATACTTAAGACACCAAGAGGCTAAAGAACATCTGTGGACTTTGAACGCAGACCCTGAGTGCAGGCACAAGAGCAGGCTCTTAAGTCCACCAATCCTGAGCGCAGTAGCAGACTCAGATCCTGATCACAGGAGTGGACCTTCAGTGAGGACCCAGTGCAGAGGGGTGCACGACTGTGGAAACAGCACCCTGAAACTATTAAAGGAGCCTCAGACAGAGGAACAAACAAGGGGGCCACCAGGAGGCTTGACCCTGAGAACAACGAGATCTGAGACTTCAGGAGCCTAGAGAACACAAACAGACTCTGGGTTTGAGGAAAAACCTGAGAGAGTGCAGGGCTAACAATGGCAAGCCATTCTCAAGAACCCTAAAAGAGAAAGATCATCAAGAAGAAATCTGTAACACTGGACAACTTTTACACAGAGAAAGTCCAGACAGCAGAGCAAACAGGAGAACAAACAAGTAACCACATCCAAACCTTCCCAAAATAATGAAAACTGGTCACAAACTATTGAAGAGTTCAAATCTGAGATGATGAGAAAGATGGAAGAGATCTGGCAAGAAAATAACAGTTTAAAAGGCAGAATTTCACAATTGGAAAGTGAGGCAAGTCAACTGAAGACCAGAAATGACCAGATTGAAAAGGAAAACTAAAAGATTAAAACCGAAACCCAGTCCCTAAAGGCTAGAATTGAGCAATTAGAAGCTAATGATCTCTCAAGACAGCAAGAACAAATAAAACAAAGTCAAAAGACTGATGAAATAGAAGGAAACATGAAATATCTCAATGAGAAATTGACAGATCAAGAAAACACGGCTAGAAGAGACAATTTGAGAATCATTGGTCTTCCTGAAAAAGCAGAAATTAATAGAAATTGGGACTCCATACTAAAGGAAATTATTCAGCAAAATTGCCCTGAAGTTCTACAACAAGAGAGCAATATAGACATTGAAAGGATCCATAGATCACCCTCTACACTAGACCCAGAAAAGATAACCCCCAGGAATATAATAGCCAAATTCAAGAGCTCCCAAGTAAAAGAAAAAATCTTACAAGAAACCATAAAGAGACAATTGAAATATCAAGGAGCACCAATCAGGATCACACAGGATCTGACAGCCTATATGCTAAAAGACTGCAAAGCATGGAATATGATATTCAGAAAGTCAAGAGAACTGGGCCTTCAACCACGGACCAACTACCCATCAAAACTGACATATATTTCCAGGGGAAAGTATGGGCATTCAACAAAATTGAAGATTTCCAAGTATTTGCACAGAAAAGACCAGGACTAAATGGAACGTTTGATATCCAACCACAAAAATCAAGAGAAACATGAAAAGGTAAATAAGAAACAGAAGGGAAAGAAAGAAAACTCATAATTTTTAAATTTGCCTCTTTAAGGTTTTCCGGGTTAAGATGGCGGGAGAGTAAGAAGCAGCTCTTAACCTCTCCTGACCTAAACACACAAAACTCCTCAAGGGGACATAAAAACAAGTCCAGACGAACGGAGGAACCCCACAACAGGGCACAGCGTGGAAGGTACGTGGAATCGAGACATTTCCAGGCTATAAAGGGCTCTCACTAAATCACGGGCTGAGCAACCACCCCACCCCCACCCCCTCCACACACAAAATCTATAGCTCTGAAGCCAGCTAAAAAGAAATAGCAAGTTTGGGGCACCCATCGAGTCATTGGCAGCTCCAGGGCCTGTTCCTGAGAGCAGCAAGATTTTGGACCCCAATAAGCCAGAGAACGCAAGTGAAATCTGAGCTCGAGGGCAGAGAGTGGACGCCCAGCGCAGAGCGCACAGGCACTGGCGGAGGCGTGGGTGGAGGCAGACACAGCCGCGAGCTAAGGCTCTGAAACCCTGAGTGGGGAACCAGTGCAGACGGGTATACGACTGTGGAAGCAGCGCCCTGAGACTTGTAAAGGAACCTCCTGCAGAGGATCAAGCAAGGGGGTCCACTAGGGGGCTTGACCTTGGAAAAAACCAGAACTCAGACCTCAGGTACCAATAGACCACGGACAGACACTGAGCACAAGGATAAACCTGAGAAGCTGCTGGGCTAATGATGGCTACCCAACCTCAGGAAACTCAAAAGAGAAAGAATAACAACAAGAAAAAGAAGCCCTTAACACTCGACAACTTTTACACAGAGAAAATCCAGACAACCTAGCAAACAGAGGAGGAGAACAAACAAGCATCCGGACCCTCCTCAAATAAGGAAAACTCCTCACAAGCTATGGAAGAGTTCAAAACTGAGATTTTGAGGAAAATGGAAGAGATCTGGCAAGAAAATAACTGTTTAAAAGGTAAAATCTTGCAATTGAACACCAGAAATGACCAGATTGAAAAGGAATTCCAGAAGATTATGGCAGAAAACCGAAAGATTATAGCCGAAAATCAATCCCTAAAGGCTAGAATCAAGCATTTGGAAGGTAATGATCTCTCAAGACAACAAGAACAAATAAAACAAAGTCAAAAGACTGAAAAAATAGAAGGAAACATGAAATATCTCAATGAGAGAGTGACAGACCAAGAAAACTGGTCTAGAAGAGACAATTTGAGAATAATTGGTCTTCCAGAAAAGCCAGAAATTAATAGAAACCTGGACTCCGTACTAAAAGAAATTATTCAGCAAAATTGCCCTGAAGTACTACAACAAGAGGGCAATATAGACATCGAAAGGATTCATAGAACACCCACTACATTCGACCCAGAGAAGAAATCGGTTAGAAATATTATTGCCAAATTCAAAAGCTTTCAAGCAAAAGAAAAAATCTTACAAGAAGCCAGGAACAAACAATTCAAATATCAAGGAGCACCAATCAGGATCACACAGGATCTGGCAGCCTCCACGCTAAAAGACCGTAAGGCTTGGAATACGATATTCAGAAAGGCAAGAGAGCTGGGCCTGCAACCACGGATCAACTACCCATCAAAATTGACTATATATTTCCAGGGGAAAGTATGGGCATTCAACAAAATTGAAGAATTCCAGGTATTTGCACAGAAAAGACCAGGGCTAAATGGAAAGTCTGACATCGAACCACAAAAATCGAGAGAAACCTGAAAAGGTAAATAAGATACAGAGGGGAAAGAAAGAAAACTTATAATTTTTAAATTTGCCTTTTTAAGGGCCTCAGTGAGATCTAATTATCTGTATTCCTATGTAGAGA